>NC_133751.1:189493483-189819872 GCF_036562045.2 Rhinolophus sinicus | reverse complement strand
AGAAAATCTCCTTCTAAAAATGTGTGCTACACTGTGCTTTTGGGTTTCAGAGGAAAATGCAGTCTTTCCTCAGCAGCTTGCCCATGCTGTTCTCTGTCACTCTGGCCTTTGAGATTTCTCAAAGAAACCAGCAGGGATGTTTGAGGTTGTTCACATATAATAATATTCCCTATGAGGCTGTCAAAATAATGAAAAGGAGTATGCAATCACACCAGATAACTTCTCATTCTGAGGATAGACAGAACTGCAGTCTTAACCTTTAATTGTATGGCTTTTCCATTTTTTGCGAACCCTTTAACGTTATATTAACAAAAGATAGGCTGGGTGGGAGGAAGGGAGGGACTTAATGCTCTTTATGATCTATTTTAACATTTTTATGTCTCTTTAAAAAAGTAAATTTGCCACGAGAATTAAAACTGTATTTTATCCTTTTAAATACAGCCCTTGATGATGTATGTAATACTGCTCTGGCAGCAAGTCAAGTCTACACAAAGCCCAAATTGAATCTTCCTTCTGACTACAGCTGTGCATGATATTTTATGCAATTTTTTATGCTGGTCATAAACGAGGTGGAAACTGTGATTATGCCAATTTTGGAATAACACATCACCAAAAAGAGTGACTGCCAGTTTTCAGACATGTGTATGTATTGACAGGATCCAGCCCTCCTTTTCCAGTCCCTAGATCACATGCTGTTGACCTAATAAAGGATTTCTAGGTAAAGTGAGGAGTGGGGCTTAGTTTTAAAAATAATGCCATTCCATTATATATGTAGATCAATTTGTCTATCTGTCTGTCATCTATCTATCAAGATAAAGTCCAAAATGAATGGGAAGGAAGGCTTAAAAATACCAAATTTTGCCCTGATATTCAAATATCATGTTTCACTGACTTGCATTTAATGGTGTCAGGAAAGAAGAAGAAACATGATGTAAAGATCAGAAATTAGACTTTTCTGTTTCTCTTGTCAGTACTTGACACAATATAGATGCTTTCTGCCTATATCTGGTATTAACACCGAGATTATCTTTAAACAATTTAAACTGGACGGCTTGAGAGGAGAAAACTAAAATGTTAAGTAAATGGCTACAGGAAAAAAAAACAAAAAAACTTTGATAAGAACCTAAACAACTGTTCATCCAAATTAACATGGCATTACATTTAGAACTGTAAAGATGAAGCCAATAGCATGCGTGCATGTATACGGGATGAGCCATCAATCGGTTCTCACTCAGAAATAAAACTTAGAACCACAGACGTTCGTTCCACCAGCACCCTGCTGTCATCCTGCAGACCGTCTCTGGCAGAGTAGCAGCGCTTCAAGTTGCTGACTGGACTGGCTGCCAGGGGTCATATCAGGGGCAGATTTCATAGATCTGAGCATTTGTCTTTAGAGCGTTCTGGGAGGTTTTAACCAGAGACTGGATGACCTCTTGCTCTAGGGACGCTGCAGATGATACTATTGCATTAGATAGAGGGTTCTGTTCTTTAACCTGTAAATGTTTTCTCACATTTGGTCCTTTATTCCATGAAGAAGACATACATGGCTCAATAGGACCATGAGTAGCAAACTTTGTTTGGCACTGAGTAGCTCTCCAAGGTTATATGTTGAATATTTGAAAGGATAAATGAGTAACTGGTCTGTCCAGATATCATGTTGAACTCTGTTCCACTTATATCATACTTCTGAGGAGCATCAATAGTGAGAATCATTTCAGCCACCTTATGAATATTCGTATGTAATTCTTGCCCTTCTTCACTCTGATATTGACCCAACGGAAAAATGAATCACACTTTCTACATCTTCAGAAACATCAATCAGGATTGTTATTTTGGCATCTTAGGCACCATTTAATAATCAGGTCACAAAACCATTAGACTGGCTTGCATACTGGTGGGTGTTCCTGATTGGGAAGGCTGACTGACTGAATTTCAAGATGAAGGAAGTAAAACTTGAACGTTGGATCTCGTGTATATAATGACTGGGGAGACTTCACCGGTTCTCCTTGACCTTAGAAGAACCACTTGTCTGACAAAAATGACATTCATTTCTAAATTATTACCATCAACACTAGGACAGGTTTCCCTTGTTTATAGCTGTGCAATAATATTTTTATCTAACTGAGCTCAATGACCAAGATGCAGTCTTCCTTTTTCAATAGAGCTTTGCTGCCTTTGTTTACTCATTATAGTTGGATTATCACTACAGTGCATTCCATAAGCATTCAACCCTGAAAATCACCAGCGTTTCAGTGGATTCTGTAAGGAGTCAGTCTTGAAAACCACTGATATTTCAGGGGGAACTTTCTAGCACATATTTCACTTAGCCACCATGCTTTATGTGATCATTTTACTTCTAGCTATAATTCATCATGCCAACCTTAATACATAAATTTTAAAACAATTCATTTTCCAGTTACATTCGCATTATACATTCTTCTTGTGGTCTATCACTGTTGTATAGGGAAACTACTCCTTTTGACACCCTTAGATTTGAAATTCTTGGATGTTAGATTTAATGCAGCAGTTCTTGAATGTCATATTTTGACCTGACAGCACTGGTCTTTGGTTTGTAGAGCAAACCGTATTATTTATCATCAGGTACCTGTCCCATTGACAGAATAATTTTTAGAAAGTAATAGTGATCAATTTTCAAATGCAGGTATTCTTATCACATCACAATAGGAGAAGGTAAGGTAATCACAGCAAACAAAAGAACTGCTGGCCTATTTTTGCTTGAGCAAGTAGCAGTATAGTTGCTTCCAGATAATTTGTTGTAGAAAGAAAAGAAATACTTCAATCTCTCTCATACATTACCTAAAACCATAATCAAATGAGACCAAGACTATGATCGAATTATATCAAGTTAAATGGATAGTCTCTTTGATCTCAATGTGGAGAGAGGGATAGTTTTGTAAACAACATGTCTCAAAAAGAGAAGCACAAATGGCAAGGATTAAGTTCATCACCCCTTGGGAGGAAGACCAATGCATGCATGCATATATATATAATTTTATCCAATTCAACATCCTTATACTTTTAGTTTAAATAATGTAGGGTTTCGTGATATTATATACTTCTTATGGTGAAATGTATTATAATTTTATTTTCAGGTGTGTTTTAGTCTGTTTGGGTTGCCATGACAAAATACCATAGACTGGGTGGTTCTGGTAATGGTTCTCTTCCTGGCTTCTAGCAGTGTGCTCTCATGGCAGGAAGATCTCTCTCTCCTTGTAAAGCCACAGTCCTATCAGATTGGAGCCCCACCCTAAGACTTAATTTAACCTTAATTACCCTCTAAGGGCCTTATCTCTAAATACAGTCACATTGGAGGTTAAGGCTTTAATATATGAATATGAGCAGGACAGAATTCAGTTCCCAGCAGTGTGGTTATAAGTTTTCATTTCCTGATCACTTTAGCAAACATTTACATGGATATTATATTGGTGGATAAAAAGCTGAGTAAGACAGGATTCTTACCCTCAAGGACTTACAGTAAACTTCTTGGCTTCTTGCTTGTGAGGGACTTACAGTACAAAAGCAGGGTGGGAGAAAAACACAAAATACATCAAAATGGGCAATGAAAGTTTACAACAGGGAAGGATCAACTCATTTGGGGAGGGCAAAACATGAAAGTGTTCATGTGGAAGTGGAATTTAAGATGTGTGCTGGAGGATGGATAGTTTTTTTGTTTTTTGTTTTTTTTAACAGGCAGAAACAAAAGTGAGGATATTGCAGGCATAGAAGCCAAGGGTACATTAGATTTTATTGCTGCTGTAACAAATTACCACAAATTTAGTGACTTACAACAACTTAAATGTATTCAATTGCAGTTTCTGTACGTTAGAAGTCTGTCACACTATGCTAAAATCAAAGTGTGAGCAGGGCTGTCTTTCTTTCTGGAGGCTCTAAGGAAGGATTCATGTATTTGCCTTTTCTACCTTCTAGAAGCCTTCTGATTTCCTTGGCTCATGGCCACTTCCTCCATTTGTAAAGCCAGCAAGATTGTGTCTCTCTGACCATAGCTGGGAAGGGTTCTCTGCTTTTAAGGACCGATGTGATTACATTGGGTCCACCTGAGTAATATAGGATAGTCTCCTCATCTCAAGATCCATATGACCTTAACAACATTTGTAAAATACCTTTTGCCATGTAAGGTAAGATATTCACAGGTTCCGGGGATTAGGATGTGGACGTCTTTAGAGGATATGTTATTCTGCCTTCTACATGGACCAAAGGGGAGCACTATTCTGGGATTCATTCTTTTATTCAGTAATGACTGTTACAGAATGAGTACATGCCAGGCAATACACTCTGTGGGAGCATTGTTAAATGCTGAAGACGCCATTCTAGCGGGCTAGAGGGGCCATTAGCATGTGTCTAATATACCAAGGAAGAGTAACCTTTCTTTCAGTATTTTGCATTACTCTAGGCAGTTCTTCCAGAACTGTGAGAAGGGAAACTAGGAGTAACTTGATTTACTATGTGAAATCTCCTTTTAAGTAGAGGAGGGAAAAAGAAAAATCTTTGAACCGCAAAGCACCCTCTGCTTTACAGAGAAGGACACATCGAAGGATAGGGGGTGGCGCTGAAACTGAAAATAATAGTTTTCTCAGGAGACTTTCTAGGAATCTCCAAAAAAGAGGCATTAGATAACATGTGAAGGAATTAAATACTTAATGCATGATATCTAATGCATAAAGAGAATAAATTTTAATTTCTAAACATCTCATCACCCAGAAGTATAAACATAATTGATCATTACAGTCTCTGATAGTCAATTCAACTTACATCTGGATTCCCTTAATGAATTATTAGGATTCAAAAGTTTCCAGAATGAGTATGAAATGGCTTTCTGATTCTGAAGAGAGACAAAATAAAATTATAATGAAGCTTGGGCTACAATAGAGATTTAATTAAAAAGTAAGGTCCATCCAAATTGAGGCAGGTGCCTTCTGCATCAAAATTGTATATATTTTATAATCCTCCAGTTACAAATGAGATCTTATTTTAATAGCTTATAGTTACATAAGGTATGAAGCACATTTTGCTAATAGCTTTTTTTTTTTTTTTTTTTTTAGAAAAGATAACAACTAGCTTCCCTTTTAATATGGTACTCCGATCACGTGCATTTGTTCCCTTTCTTTCAAGAGGTCATCCTTAAATTGATCATAAAGAGATTTAAAAATGTATGTATCTACAATCATGAAGAGAATAGGAAGGGAGCCATCAACTGTAGCAAATTTCAACAACTATTTGGAAGAAGGAGAAAAAATGAGCTATAAAGTGGAGCAGAGAAAGCTGTTTCTGAAATTATGTAATAAAGGAGGGATTACAGCTAAGCAGAGTCACTATGCCCTGCAGGACCCCAAAGCAATTCAGCTCTTGGGTACCCTTAAAGCAGAGGAGACAGAAGGAAGAGGATAACCACAAGGCTGTGTTCAAATCAACTGTACCCCCTTACCCACCCTCCCCCCCACCTCCAGTGCAAATCTGCAACATCAGGAGTCAAGATATTTACCCCTCAGGCAAAAGCAATATCAACAGTAAACACTTTTTTTTTTTTTTTTTTTTTTTTTAACTAGTAAAATTTATCTTTAAAGAAATAGAAAAATTACCCCACTGTCTTGGAAGTGAATGGGCAGTGTTTTAGGAAACTGAGGCTGATAGGTAGGAAAGGTATTCAGTGCTAAAGAACAAAACATTCAACTTTGGTTAAGTATGAATCACCCAACAAAATGAATGCTTTATCATCATTTACTCAGTTGCTTCACATTTAGTATGAATGGGCAATCAAAGATCTGACACACTTTAGAAAATTCACTCTCTTCATTTAGATAGAAGTAGTTTATTTGGAAAGGAACCTTTAGACACTCTAGTGGGAAAGTGGGGAAGTGACAGTAGGAAGGAAAGGAGACCAAGAAAAGCCTGTGCACAACTGGGCCCAATCTCACTGAGGAGCTCTGGGACACTGTAAAAACTTGCTGCAGTGATTCAAACAGGAAGTAGGGATGCTGTGAGCTGCTATACCCAGAAGAGGAAAGAGAAAGACACAGGAGTAAGGAATGGAGGGAGGGAGGGAGGCAGGAAAGGTAGGGAAGAGAGGAAAGAAAGGAAAGAAAAATCATCGAGAAATTAGTACTCTTTCAGGGAACGTGTTAGGACTTCCAAAATCAGATTCAAATTAAATTCTCAAGTAGAATTGAGAAAAAAAAAAAGCTTCATTAGTAAAAAAACAGTATACTACATAAAAAGTAAAATCTGAAAACTTGAAAGATTTCTTGGAAATTAGAAATGATTATGAGTTTTTAAAAAAATCCATGGTAATATTAGAAGAAAAGTCAAAGACTTTTATGAGAAAAAGGAAAAATAAGAGGAAAAGGAAATGGGAAACTCCACGTTAAAACAAACGGACCCTAGTTATACAGGAAGAGGACTGTGATTATAGTAAACTACTTGATTGTTAGTGAAAAAAATTATGTTGTCAGTTATAATGTTACTATTTATAGTTCCATCATTTAGAATCATCCGAAGAACAAAGCATGATTGACAGACGGTGAATGTTACCAAGTTTGAGAATGTTAAAGTACAGATGACAGTTAGTTAGGGAAAATAGAAAGGGAAAGGTGGGATGAAGGGAAGGGAGAGAAACACTAATAATATCTTCATCTATTAAATGGGGAATTCAGAGTTCGGTTTTCTAGTTTGGGAATAAAAAATAAATGTAACTATATCACTCAAATGTTCAAAAAAGCACTTGTAACTTAAGCCTTTATGCTAATTAGCTTTTTAAGCAATGTGAATATAATATCTGTTAAGAGTTTGCTTAAATTACATTTTTAAAATGTGGCAAACAGCTGCAAATTCTCTGCAACTCGTTCACTAGAGGAAAAGCGGGCTACCTGCCACCTAGTGGAAATTTGAGCCTACTTCAGGCTCATGGCTTTGCGTCTCCAAGGCTGCTTACTAGAAATATGTGTTGTTATCAAACTTACCAGTTACAGATGATGTTATACTTAACTTTAAGAGCAAACATTTTCAGTAGAATCACATTGATGGATAAGGGAGAGTGATTATTTTAGGGTGCTGGCATGGAACATAGGCACAAACTCTGAACTTTGGTCTAGGATTAGAAATCAGATGTACAAAGTGAAAAACCTGGTTCCATTTCTGACTTGACAAGAGACCCAGGCAACTCCGTTAATTTTGCTCTAATAGACTTCTCCATATCTCTAATCAGAAAAGAATCACTCCTGTTTACAAGTATGAAGGTCAAATATAGTAACGTATATGAAAATGATTATTAGTCTTCACTTCTATGAAAGTTCTATACATGCCATTGTTCTATCTGATTCACTAATTAGTGGATTTCCAAATTGTTTAGCACAGAATTAAGGACTCCAGATAAACTTCAATTTGAAATTAAATTCTGTCCGATTATGGAGGGTAGATAATGGCATTTGTCTTTTTAGATTTATTAGAGTATTCTTTAACAATCTTAAAACAACTATGGGATAACAGAGTCATTAAGGCCTACAGATATACAGATTAAATATTATAAATATGTTCAGTTACATTTAATTGTGGCAAAAGTCTAAATTTAAAAATATGCTTCTGCTCTAGTACTTATTCCTTCAAAGAAACATATTGATCCTGACCTTGTATTATGAAGTCAATTTTATATTTTGTAATCATAAAATAGAACACTTTCCTTATAGTACATTTTACAAAATTTAGAGGCAAAAATTTCAAGTAATTTCAACTACCCAGATATAACTTCTGTTAATATTTTAATGTATTTCTAGTCTTCTCTCTATACACTTAAATATACATTTTTAAAAAACATTTGGATAATATAGTTTTGTATTCTGTTTTCACAAAACATTGTATGTAACTCTTTCTGTATGTCATTACATATTCTTCAGAAATATTTTTATTGGCATAATATTCAACTAAATGCATAACTAATATATATTTAAACCTGAAATGTTGTTGTCATTTAGATTATTTCTATCTTTTTGGTAATACAAATTTACTATGATATTTGCTATTATAAATAACTTACAAGATAAGTATCTCACTTCATCTTTGAAAATTTCTTTAGAAAAAAATTTTTAGAAGTAAAATTACTGAGTCAAAGCATGTGTTCATTTCTAATGCTTTTGGTAACATACAGCTAAATTGCTCTCTACAAAGATACATCACTTGTAGTCCCAACACCAGTGGATCAGAATATCCATTTCTCCATAGCTTCTCCAAACTGGGTATTATGCTTTTAAGAAATTCTTAATAATGTATAGAAGTAAAGAGTGATCTCATTTTTGATCTGTATTTCTTTGATTACTAGTGAAATTGACCTATTTTATGTTTGTTAGCTATCAGTATTGTTTGTATATGATTTGGTCTGTTCATTCCCTTTGCTCACCTGCATTGGCACTTTTCTATTATCTTAAAGATTTATATAGCTTTTCAAATGCTAAACATATAATGGGGGTGCCAAAAAAAAAAAAAAAATGGATACAGGACTTGTACTCATTGTTTGTTATTGGTAAATATATTGAGTACTACAATTTTGATACAATTGTTTTCCTTTTTTAACATATGTATACATTTTTTGGGTACATTCTGTCTGTCTTTTACCTATCATACTTGTTATATTTGATTTCTATTCTTTACCCAAGTAAAGACTATTTTCTATCATTTAAAATGGAAGGAGAAAGTCTATATATGCCTATGGAAAACAGCCTTCTGAAGGACAAGAGATTTCCACGAAGTAATATTTTCCAAATTCTTTGTTAAACTGTCCTGTATGAGACCTTGTTATTGTTGTTAGAAGTAATCATATGTATAATATTTCCATATATATTATTAACAGATAGAGTCAGATTTTTAGGTATAAAAATAAGTTCATCTTCCCAACACTCTTGCTATCCTCTGCCCTCAACCCCACTATCCCTAAGAGATTTGGAGATTTAAAAAAATCTCCAAAACCTAATGTGATAGCTTGGAGATTTAATCATTTAAAATAAACTTACTAGAATACGGGTCTATAGGAACATTCTTTATTCCTTTCTCTGCTTTTTCCCCCTCCCACAATTTTTATGCTTTGGCTTCTTTTTTTTTTTCTTTTAGTGATTGAGAATGACATTGAATTTAATATAGTGACAGAAAATGATCTACAAGGAAAGGATACTTTTATAAGACAGTTAATATTTTCTCATTGACATTTTCTATTGTAACTCACAATGCCAATTAATTTCTTAATTCATTAGCAATGTAACAGAAGAAAAGACTTTGAAAACACCGTGCTTTCTGTAGATGTCTTTTAATTATGGCTAATTAAATACTGTGGAAAGACCTGATTATACCTTTGAGTATTTCTTAGTCTGAAAAAAAGGAAATGAGAAAAAAAAAAAAAAAAGCCTTGTATTCATGAATACATTGAATAAAGCCTGAATTAAACAAGTCTTCATAAAAAATAAAAACTGCCAAAAAAGGAACAAATTATAGAGTAGCACTGGGGGAGTATTGTTTACATATGTGCTCAAGGAGGCTTACGCACCACTGTTTGTTTTGGTTATTAGGCAGAATCTCAAGTAAACCCAAGTAGAAATCACCCTGCTTCTGAAAAATGAAGAGTGGTGCCAGTGGGTAAACAGTTTTAGGGCAAACTGCTGTAATACTCCCTGAAGTTAGGAACGAATTTTTCCAGATGGCCACTGTGCATATGGCGGGGGGTACTGCCGTAGCCAAAATAGGAAACAGGAGCATGATTCTTTCCAATTAAATCAACACTGTCCTTGAGAAAAGAAATTTCACAGAATGTGTCCAGGGGGATGAGGGCAGACAAGAAATAGCATTCAAGTCCATCAAGACATCTTTCATTTAAGTAATTATGATATCTTTTTAAATGTTCACACCAGTCGAATTTTATTTTGGGATTGTAAGCGAGCTGGGCGATGAGCTAAATGATGTGCTAGAAATTCACAGCTCAAAATTGGACTTGTCTGTCCTCTTGCATTCTGGAACATTGGGTGAATTACTTAATCTTTCTCTGATTGTTTCCTCCTGTGTAAAATGGGAATCACATCCCCAGGCTGCCCAATATGCTTGTTGTGAAGATAAAATAATGACTGTTATGAGGCACTTTGCAATCATGGAACACTGAATTGTATTTCCCAGGACTTGGAGGGAATAACCAATAACTCCAGTTCACGCTGTGGAACACATCATGGTCTCTCATAGGGAAGATGTTACTATTTATCATATACTAAGGTTCCTAGCTTTGTTCAGGCCCTGCCCCCTGACAAATTCTTTGGTGGTTATTCAATTCATCTTAATAAAATAATAACTTACTGACCTGTGTATAATCAACTTGGCTGAAAGCTGACTTTTGCTAGGCAAGCTGGTTGAACTTAATAAATTTTAGCTCCCCCCCAAATTAGATACATATGCTGTTCTTACACACCTTATCACAAATAAGCAGTTGGCTGGAGATCCCAGATACTTATGTGAGTATGGAGAATAGTCCATCCTTGCAGTACCGTTGATTTATCTGATGGGTGCAGCATCACAGGTGGCTAGTTTGAACATCAGTCATTCCAACCCAACTATCTCTGCTTTTCTCTTGGCCTTGTACATCTTGATTTCACTCTTCTCTTAGGGAAATGATAACATCTAAAGCTATTCAAAATTAACAGGAGAGAACCTTTCTAAGTTCTCATTTTGAAACCTGTATTCTTTGTTTCTTTGTTTAGTATTTTAATCATCTACTCAACCGGTCTGTTGTACACAGACCCAGCTACAATTTGTATAAGGCACAAAAATCTGAGCTGTGTCCAAGGTTCACCTGACCTAGCTCCTATTTGCTGGTGTACAAGTTAAGTGATTTTCTTGTAGTAACAAATTGTGCTCCTCCCTGCAGAATAATCTGCTCACAGATTATTTCAAGGGAGGACAGGTATGCTTCTGATCAAGGAGCCAACAGTTGAATACTTGCCATATGCATGTGGTGAGAACAAATCAATTAAGATAGAAAAGTTATAACAAAAAGCAACATGCTCATACCTATTATATTTGTCCCATCCCTCAACTCTGCTCCTTAGAGGCAGAAAAAACAACTTCATTTTTTTTCTGGTTTTACTTCTTTACTTTTCCTCTAATTCAGTGCGTAATAAAATTACCTAAATTGCTCATCAAGGATGCAGGTTCCTGAGATTGATTCTAGAATTGCTTAACAGCATCACTGCTATTGTGACTGAGAATCCATTTAATAGAAAGCACAGGGAAGTCTGATGCCTTCTAAATTTTGAGAACAATCGGCCTAATACATCTTGGGTCACATTATGACTTTCACTAGGCCCTTGCACATTTGTGGGTCTCTACCACCATAAAAAAATATTTAAAACTATATTTTACTACTGCGTTGGCATGTAGATGAATATTATATATAACATTTTTTTTCTTCAACCTCAAGTTCAATTACTTCTTCTGAATGAGAGAGAAAAATAAAACATTTTCATGGTCCCGTAAAAGTCCTGTGGGTTTTACACACTATGCCTCCCGTTTCTCCTACAGCCCAGAATGAATTAAGGACTAATCAACCTAGAAAATTGGTCATCTAATATTCTGAAAATTTAGGTCCTAAACACATCATATCTTTGACATACCATGATGAGATTACATCAAAACTTGCTAGAGTTTCGAGGATACAACTGTGAATGAAGGTAGTTTGCAGGTTGTTCTTGTGCTTGGAGCCAGATGTCTAGGTGTGAAGGCAGGCAGTCAGCTTCCAACTGATTTCTCAATACTAGTCAATGCAAAAGTGAGAATACTGGGTCTCAGATTTGCTCAAGTATCATCATCCTATGTAGCTGACACATACTAACACACGCATATGACAACTACATACAAATGCACATTTATGAAATATTAGGCTATGGGAATACCAACTGTGAGGGCCCAGTGGCTAGAGTCTGGCAATTGGAAAGAGGAGAATGGGAGGAAAGAGAAAGGGAATATGTGAAAACACAGTATAGATAAGGAAGCAGTTCATAATATGAAGCAGCAACAGCACTCACAGGAACTTCTAATAGGAAGCAAATAAGAAAGATCCACCCGGCATTATACAAAAATGGAGTAGGCACTGCAACTGATAGAAGACCATAAAAAGGACAATTTCCAATCACTGAGAAGACTAAGCATCATTATAGAGTTTTGAAAAAGCAACAAGCAGTGAACAATGCTCAGAAATGGTTATTACTCTGAATGTTTACACTGACACTGCCATTTACAAAGCAGCTTACATAATAATGACTAATATTTATTGAGAACTTGCCAATATCTTAAGTTCAGAGGTAATATGCACTGTCGCTGAGACTAGATAAGAAGGAAACGATACGAAAAATATTATAGAAGGAGAAATACCAGTATTTAATTGCTTTAGCTATTGATTGTTCTGTAACGAACCAACCCAAATCTTAGTGATCTAAGACAGCTGTGATGTAATGTATTTGCTCCAGTCTTGCCATGTGGGCTGTCTTGGCTGGGCAGTCCTGCTCATCTTGCGGGTGGTCACTCATGTGGCTGCAGTTAAGTAGATGAGTCAGTAGAGATCTGGGCTTAGCTGGACCCTGGGACAGCTGGAATTCTCCTTCTTTTTCTGTAATCTCAGAGCCCCTCCCTCTCTGTAAGTGGCCTTCCTCTGTGACCTTTCTCTATGGCCTGTCCAGTAGAGTAGCTGGACTCTTACATATTGGCTCACTGTTCTCAAGAGAGTAATCGAAGCAGCAAGTGACCTTTTTAAGGCTTAGGATTAGGGTTGACACATTCTTTTGGTTCGAGCAGATTCAAGGGGGAGGATTCTGAGATGCATGATTCCCTGGGATGACCAGTGTACCAGAAACCATGAGTGTTGGGGGAGAACTTCTTCCCCACACCTCAGGCTTCTTTTCAGATTGTGGTGACAGTTAGTGAAATAATTTGCTACTGGGTCAGTGGAGTGCCTGTCTGATGGTTAAATTTATGAAAACTAACCGAACACCTTTGCTTCTTGGGAGTGAGTTTTTTTTCTGTAGGAGGAATCCAGCATTGTGGGTAGAAAAGTCTGTATTATTTTGGGGTTCAGTAGTAGCTACTGGCTAATAAACCTGAAACTATGCCCTCTGAATTGGTCTTTATGAGTAACCAAAATGATATTTGGCTTCCATCTGCTACAGTGTCATTTGATTTTTCCATTCACTGAAGAGAGATGCTATTTATAGGCCTTCTCAGGGAGTACAGCAACCTGAGGAGATTACAAATGATGAGACATGTGCGGGGACTAAAAGAAAAGAGATGAAGAGTAAGTGATGTATAGACTGAGAAAAGTGTTGTATAACCTAAGGAGGACAAATAATGACCAGAGTAATAGGATTTTAGGCTCATATTGGGTTATAGAACGGAGGTTCTGTGTTCTCCTCTTATAACTGAAGCCATGGTTACTTGGGTTTAGTGGTCTACTGATAATTGGTTCTCCCCTTCGTCCTTGTGTAGCACTGATCTTGTTGGGGAGAGCAGTGTATTCGTGTAAAACTATATTTCCTAACCTTCCTTGCAGAAAAAAGAGGCCATATGACCCAGTTGACTAGCTGTTAGGTGAGAGTTGTGGGGAAGTTGCTCAGAAGCTGGCTGTAGGGGTAAGGACCTAGAGATCAGATTCAGAGAAGAGGTGCTCACTTGCCCTTTCCTACCTGGAATGCAGATATAATGCTTAGAGCTACAGTGGCTATATTGTGATCCCGAAGTAAACTTGAAGATGAAATCCATGCACTAAGAACGGAAAAGCAAAGAGACAGGAGGCTGCAACCTTGATGAGATGATGGAGTCTCTGTCCCAGCCCTCCATCACCTACTCCCTGACTTCAATGTGAGTGAAGGAATGAAAAAAATTCTGTTTTGTTTATTTTTTAAATATTTCCATTACTTTGTAGTTGAACACATTTTCTAGTTGACCATTTTATTACAGCACACAAATGAAAGTGTGTAGTGGATGCTTTTTCCAAGAAAGATGATACATTTTGGTGAACTACTTATTCAAAATCACAGGGGGGAATTTTCTTGTGTGTGTATGTATGTGTTTGAGATGTCTCACATAACATACTCTCTTCCATCAGAGCACTAGTGCTTTCTCTGACCTCTGCCTGATGTCCTCTTCTCATGAATATTCACATAGCCCATGCCTTCCCTTCACTGGGGTTTCTGCTCAAATATCCACAGATCAGAAAGGCCTTTTCTAATCATCCTCTACACAATAACAGCCCCTATCATTCTCTGTAACCATCCTCTATTTATTCTCGACTCTTGACATTTTTTACTACATTATTTTTCATTATTGTCTCCTCAGTGATTAAAGCAATGTCTTCTACTTAGTAGTTGCTCAATGAATCTTTGTTAAACAATTGAAGTAATAAAGGAATAAAAGCAAAAACTAATGCATGTTTGATTCTGGAAGTTTTCTGAGAAAACTACCAACAAATCAATGCATGTAGAAAAAATTATGACTCATAGCTCATTTCAGGTGCAGAACTTCAAATATCCCGTTAAACTTCAGAGTCGTGCTTGTGCCTGTTAAAATAATATGTCTTGTTACAATTGTTCGGTGTAACTGGAAGTGTTTAAGGTAGAAGGCAATTTTTCAAACTTCACTGATTCCCTCCCTTCAATTTTATCTGAAAGAAATAGAATGGTGAGATATAAGCCTCAAAAGGCACATGAAGGCACTCATAAATCACCTTTATGTTGACTTGGCTACATAGTCTCTAATTTTTCTTGAGCTTATATACCCTACATCTCCTTAGTAATAAAATGAACACAAAGTAATGTTTTACATTCATGAAAAATAAATCTGCCCCTGGAATTTGTTATGTACATGCACACAAACACACATACCCAAAACTCAATGGCATTGTTATACGGAGTCTCGGCTCCCGCTCCCCACAAGAGAATGCAGGACATGGTGAGGCCAAAAAGGAACACCCACAGAGCCATAGGTAGGGAAGTCATACCACTATATTCTCGTTGGCGGCTGGGTTGGAGACACAGGAAGCAGGAGCCACACTGTTCGCAACCCTCACTGCTCTGCTTGCAGGCTCAGCCACCATCTTCTTGCTAGCCCCCATTTTTCTGCTAGCCTAGCCACAGCAGTTATATTAGTGGCCAATGGCTCACTGGTTACAGCTGACGGCCAACTAGCCACAGCTGATGGCCATGCAATCACAGTTGATGGCCATTTACTACCTGAGCCAGCACCTGTCTATGTGAGGCCGAGAGCCTGGAAACTACTTTCTGGGGTTCTGCCCCCACATACACACAATATATGATATATATATATGTATATAATATACATATACATGCACACACACATATACAGACACACACAATTTTCTTGTGTTTCAATATCAGGACCATATTGAAAGATTCACCCACTAATTTTTATGTAATATAGTATTCATATAGCTCACTTCCAAAATTTTATAAAATCTGTTTGTGTTTCAAGATAGCCAGGCAGAAACGTTAAGAAAAAGAAATATTGACGATTCAAATAGTTCTACAGATACAACTTGAGCGGATCCTGGTATTCCTCCTCGGTAGGAAGTTCTGGAAATGAAGGTGTTTGAATAACAGGCCTCTGGTGCTCCACAATATGTGCTGGAACCAGGCAATCCATTTCGTTACATTCTGGGTGGCACTGAGCAGCAGACATACACGCCAGGGGTCCAGCAGTTTTGTTCCATGTCCATATAGTGCACAGTGATTGCTATAAAGCAGCTGCCCAGAGCTTGCATTTCCCATCACTTCTCAAGCGGTGAGGTAGAGTACCAAGTGTTTGCCATAGGGATATGGGCAGAAGTGATGGAAGCCACTCATAGGCCAGGCCCATTAGCATTTCCTGGGTGATCCTCACGCTCTTTTCCTGGGTTGGCTGGCTGCATTTTTATGTGCAGGGTGACCTTGGGAAACAGGTATTGAAGAAGGTGGGGCCTCTGTCAGGGTGAGTCACCTAAAGACTGTCTAGAGGAGAGCATCTTTCCTCATGTATCTGTTGTGTGAAGCCACAGAGATTTCAGCTTGTTAAACTGTTTAACACATAGCACTACCTCAACTAGTATACATATGCTGCAGCTTTCACAGCAGTTATAAAGCTACCATCATTAACGAGAGCTGGCTGAGCAGAGAGTAGTAGTTCTCAAACATCAGAATCTTTTGGGAGAAAGTCTGTTATGCATACAAATCCCCGGGCCTCACTCTCAGATTCTGATTCATTAGATCTGGGATGGGGCCCAGAAAGAGGCATTTTCATGACCACTTCAGGTGATTTAGATCCACATTTAGAGGAATTCTGATAAAGAGAATGGATTTGCAGAAATGGCAACTGGGAGTCTGGGGTTGGAAACCGATAGTACGCTAGATCCTGAGCCAAAGCGTGAGCGAGATGATTTTGAAATCAATGAGTAAGTGGAAAGATTGTCAAAGAAAAGTTCCATACTGCAGCAATGAGCACTAGTACTCAGACACCCATGACCCTGCATATTTCAAGGAGGATAAAGGCTCAAAGACAGGATTGCAAAAATGGGGTGAAGCCAAGAAGGAAGCAGTTGACGTTGAGAGATGCAGGAGAGGATAATTTCAGTGTAAACATTTGCAAACAGAAGCCCCTTTAAACTGGCATAATATAATTAAAGTAGATCATTTAAGGGAAGTGATGGTTTTGAAGCCAACGCCACTATCAACACCCATTCGCCTATCACAGAAAAACATGTATAAAGACAACAGCTTAAAATGAATGTCTTTTTTTCTTTTCTTTCCAATACACTATCAAATAAAAATGTTACAGGCCTAAATCCAAAGACTATTCTTGGATTGGATCTTTTCCAATGCTCTAAATTTAACCAGCTGGGATTCTGTATGTACCAGCCTGTTCAATCTTCTGAAAGGTAGAATTTGCCTTTCAATGGGAAATCTCCATTTCACCTCTATGTGGAACAGACCATCTTTTGCCCTCAAAGCTATGGTCTTTTGGTGCAGTATAATTAGCACAATTATAAAATAAAAGGAAAGCTTGTAGCAAGAGGTGAAAGGACCAAAATACACAAATCAACACATATACTACTCAATTATTGACAATTTAGTCAGTCTGCAACAGCTTTAAGCAATAGAATACAATTACATAAGATTTCTCTTTAATTGTGCTTCCATTGGGAAATCAGGTGCATTTGTTAAAAACATCTTTGCTCTGTAGTGAAACCAAACCCCAAAGTGGACACAGCAGAGTGGCCATCATGTTCTTAGAAATAACAATTCAATTAAGGGGTCCATCAGTGATGTGAAAGCTGGTGTTCTTGTAGATTGACAGGTCTGGAGACCTAAGCATGACTGATATTTGTAAAATCATACAGTACAGCACCCAGTGTCACACTCTGTGACAAGGTGCCTGATATCTTGAGTAAATTTAAAAGTAATGGAGAGGAATGTTGCATATGCTTGTAACTAGTCTCTTGCATCTTTCTTTTTTAAAATGTGGGATAATCAGTTCACAAAATATCTGAACTGACTTGTCTTTTTTGAAATATTATTTCCTGTAACTTACATGTTTTGAAGCTGGTCATGAGGATTTCAGAAAGAGGGCATGCTGCTTTTCAAGCTTATGTGGCTTATGTGTAAAATGATATAGTTTGAATGTGAATGTTGTAGGTGCTTGTGTTCCTTTAGGAAACAATAGTCATAGCATTTTCAAAGTTACCAAATATGTTGACCAAGATGATTTGTTTGACACTTACAATAGCCCCGTGCCGTCGTGGAAATATATTAGTGGAACTGTATTGGTTCTCATTTTACAGATGAGGAAACTGAAACAAAAAGAGATTGAGCGATCTGCTGAAAGATTGCACCCCTAAACTTGTGGGACAGTGAGGTTGTCTGGAGGTAGTTCCCAAACACTAGTCAGTTGACTGAGGAAAACGTTTGTTTGAAAGAGCCCCCAATTTGTTATCTTAGGAAGTAACAGGAAAATGAAATCATTCAAATTAAGAAATGCTTGTTGAGAAGCTACTCTGGAATTTCAGGCGAAACAAAGGTGAGAAAGCTTGATGCCTGCCACCAAGCAGCTCACAGTTCTCTGAGGGGAATAAAGCAAACACTTCTGGAACAGATACTTAGCGTCATTGTTGGCTCATTGATGGAAGACAGCGGATAGAAAGGCAGTAGTGAGGGGTCAGCAAATGATGGAAAATAGGGATTGGCTCAGCAGCCTTTGTAATTTAATTTCTGCAGCATTTGGTGACATGACAGTGGAAGGAGAGAGTTGATAAAGATCGCCCCCCCCCCACACACACACCTTAGTCAGGCTCCTATGAATTCTCTTGCCAACTAGACCTTGACATTTGGACTTTTGTGTCCATCTTTGCAGAGCCCTATTTTAGCACAAATTTTGCTAGGGCAGTTCACTGAGAATCCTCCACCCTTGACGTCAATCACCCTCTGTATCTAAATTCCCCATTTCCCAACACCCCTTAGATGATGCGTGATCATCCTGGTCTATCTTCAGCAAGAATCCCGTCAAGACTGTTTAGGCAGAAATCCTCCTTTACCATTGATGTTGCCTCTAAGTAGTTTTTCATTCACTGACAGCCCCTTTCCACCTTGGCTGGAAATCCCCCACTTGTCCATGTTGTATTCAGAATGGAGGCCAATTCTATACTTAGGTTTCTTTTCCCCTATTGCAATAGCTCCTGAATGAAATCTGTTCTTACCCTCTAACTATTGTCAAGCTCTGGATTTTCTTCAACAATGAATTAGCAGAATATTTTCCAGTCCCGAGAAGCATAAAGTCAGATTAATGTAAAAGAAAATAAAACACAACCGAAACTGTTAAAGTGGTCACCAGCATTAAGGTATGAACTACTTAGTTGTTTATGAAAATTCTAGATAAACCAGACCACTTTGATAGCACCAACTAAAGACTGTAATGTATTAGAAAATAGTTCAGAAAAAAACAGGCATTAGAAATCTAAGATTTGTTCTAGGTAGAAACTTAAATGGACAAATGAGAGGAGCAGTCACTTTTCCAGAAGGTTTTTCTACTTGAAGTATGTCCTTGAGAGAAAGAAAAACAAGAAAAAACAAAACAAAAACAATAACGAAAAAAACCAGGACACCAAATTAGAAACTTCAAAAAAAAGTACCAAGTGTTATTAAACACACACACACACACACACACACACACACACACACACCAAAAAACAAAAAAACATAGTGTGTAACATTTCAAGGATGAATTTTAAGCACATTCAAGTCTTGAGGCAGTAACACCTGCCTAATTCTGATAAACTTTAATTTCTGATTTGACTTCAAGAACCTCTGAGAGGAAGGGGTAAACAAACCTGATCAGAAGAGACTTTGAGACACAAAGATGAGCTGAGAGATTTTCCTCCAAAATGGAGGAGACTATCACACACAGGAGAGGCTCTGAAGAAGGTGAAGGTCAAATTCATTCCTGATCCTCAACTGAGAAACTCTTCAACAACGTACAGAGTGGGGTTTCACTATTTGGTTTGCTGCTGAAACGCTTTGGGCAAAATTTATCTGTCTTAATTCTTCCTAATAGACTTGTGCTCACACTGCATGGGAAAGCTGTTTGCTTTCCTAAACAAAAAAATCCCAAATCAAAATAATTGAAAAGTACTTTATTTTGTGTTTATGAGAATAAATTATAATATTTTATTACACCTAGGACTGAATAAATAATTGAAGGCATTGTAGCAAGAAGAAAAACCTTAGATAAGCTATTTACAGTATTCCCTGTTCATATGGGAATGAGTTTATGCTAAATAAGACTACTTTAGCTTCATTATATACTGATGAAGATATGGTAGATGCTTTCAGCATTAAAGTATAATAACTATAGCAAAGTAGAGTGTCCCTCTCCACTGATTTCTTTTTGAACTTTAGAAAATGGGGGATAGGATTATAGAATTTGGCTGTATATTAGTTCGTTAGCTTATTGACAGCACTGTCTTTGCCACAAAAATGGATGAGGGTGGGAAGCATGCCTCAGAATGAAGGGAATAGTGGGTAGAAGTACCAGAGTATTGAAAGGCAAAGAGACAGAATTCTTAAGGTATTTCTGGGCCTGTGAGCCTAGTCGTGCTCTCAACTATACCTATGCTTAGATTTTTCAGCTATATGCAGTAATAGTTTTCCTTTGGATCTTATTGACATAGGATTAGGTTTTATTTGCACAAAGATGGCTGCCTAATCAAATAACATATGGGTGAATAGGAATAATACTAATTGAATTAGTCATTTAAACCTTGTCTCTCAGAAGCCATAAAGTTCTTCCTTGAGATATTGTTCTGAGATTGCAAGGTTCTTTGTTATATTTTGCCTGGTTTTCTCAGAGAGGGCTAGTCTAATCTAACCTAAATTCAGTGTAATTTCAAAAGCTTAACAGATATCCATATCTATATCTATATCTATATCTATATCTATATCTATATCTATATATGTATATATATCTATATATGTATACATATCTATATCTATATATGCATATATATCTATATATGTATAATGCATATAGAGATATGTAGATATAGATATAGATATATATACACACACATATATGCAAGTGTATTCCATATTAGGAATATAAATTATGATAGATTTTTAATATAGTTCTGAATTATTTGTTTTTTTCTCCTTTTGAAACAGTTATATTTCTCTGCCACACTGACACAGGTTTGGCCAGGTGACTTGCTGTGATGAATTAAATTTGAATGGAAGTGATGAGCCCCATATGTGAGCGGAGCCTGTAAGAAACATCCCATAGTTCTGCCATTGTTTTTTCCTTCCTCTGCCAAGAAAAGTATGGGTGCCAGATAGGACTGCTCCTTCAGCCTAGACTTTAGAATGAAGAAATTATGAGAAATAGAGTCATAGCCGATTCACATCCAACATATGATGTAAACAAGGAATAATAGCTTATCATGAGCTCCTGAGATTGGGGTTTTGTTTGTTATGTCAGCAAAACCTAATAAATACTGACTGATACATTAGGCATAGCAAAACCCAAAGTTAAGAAAAAAAAAAAGATTATTTAAAGTTAACAATTCAAAGTACCAATAGGTGTCCTCTTTAAATTACAAGTTCCTCTGGTGCATTTATATTATTCAATTTATTTTTTTAAAAAAAGGAATGCATTCATAGCAAAGTCCTCCCCAGTCCCGAATGTAATGTAACTCCATTTTCTTCCTTGGTTGTATTTTCTGGGCTCTGGTTGTTCTGTGTGTCTCATACATACAGTACTCTATGGGAATGCACTGTTGATTTGGTAAATCTTTTGATGCATTGTTGTTCTAAGCTGACAGCTCCTCAGCTGCTCTGCCAACAAATGTCACAAGAGAAGTCACTTGTCACAGCAGCACTTCCTTTGTAATAACCTTTTATGGTCTTTTTGATGGACTGTGGAGCTCTCTGAACAGCTGTTTCCTATTGTGACACATTGCACTCGGAGAGCTGTGCCTCCCTGATACCAACCCCTACCTTTGGGGATAGTCGTCACATGCCCTCTTGCTTACAAGAGGCTTTGTGCTGCTTAGTGGGTCACCGCGTGTCATATTGTGTGTCCCAGAACTACACACAGAAAAATCACTCTTTGACGTCTCCTCTCTTTGAGTTGCTCATCATGTTTAATTCTCTAAGATTAGCTGTTACCATGCTTACTTTTATGCGTCTGATATTATATTCCTGAGGCCCTACAATATTTTAAGCCTCAATACTTTGCCGTTTATATCTGTAGCAAAAAAAGATGTGTCAAATAAAAATACAATATCATCCTCTTTATCAGTTGCCAGATTTCTACAAATTTCAGCTATTTCCTACTTAGGAAAGAACCAGAAAATTAGGTTGGAATGCAGGAGGAAAAGCGGGAGAAGAACACTTACTATGGGCCTTTTATTGGGCTAGAAACTGTAGTGACTAAAAAGTAGATATTTTACCTATGTTGTGTATCTGAAGATAAAGCTCAGAAGGTTCAGAAGTAATATAATCAAGGTGCCATAATTAATGGAGCTGGGATTCAAACTTATTTCCAACTGGCTCCAAAGTTCTTTTCTTTCTTCTACGTGATGCTGTTTCTTAGAATTAAGTGAAAAAGTTCTTAGGGCAGAAGGGAAACCATGATTTGGATAAGGTTATGTAAGCTTCCTAGTTAATGACAGAGTTGAGAATAACTTGCTCTAAGTTATCATAATGTTCTATGAATCTAAGATGGTTGCCCCAAAGCCCATTACTTTATTCTATTGGAGAAAAGCAGAGAGGATTCTTCCATTCATTGTTGTTTTCCTATCAACATTTTGGATCTGGGATTTATTCCTTCCCTGATGGTTCTCTGATGGCAAAGGTGTCTTTTCTCCACTCCAAGTTTAACCTGTGTCTTATCCTTTGCCTCGTAAATATCCCCATCCAGTCAAGACAAAACATCAGAAATTATCCCTTTCTTTTTCTACATATTTAGCTTCTCTCTCTTTATTGCATCTTTCCTTCTATGCAGAACACATGGAAGACTCTCCTGGTAAAAAAAGATACCTGCCCTCCCCAGTCCATAGCTAAATCACTTGCCATGCTTTTGTTGCCTAACGTTTTTAAAAATCGAGTGAAAGTTCAGATAACATAAAATTCCCCATTTTAACCATTTTAAAGTATAAAATTCAGTGGTGTTTCGTGTATTCATAAACTTGTGCAACCATCACCACAATCTAATTGTAGAACATTTTTAATCACCCTCCAAAAAAACTCCATACCTATTAAACAGTCCCTCTCCATCTCCCCCTTCCCTAGTACCTGGCAATCTCTAGTCAGCTTTCTGTCCCTTTGGGTTTTACCTGTTCTGGAAATTACACAGAAATGGAATCATACAACATGTGGCCTTTTGTGTTTGACTTCTTTCACTTAGCATGATATGTGGCCATGATTCATCTTTGTTGTAGCTATCGAGTACTTTTTAAAGCTTGTGGTCTATGGACCTTGATTCCAACCTCTTACCCTCATTCCCTCTGTCCATGTCTGACGTGCCCTCTGTGCAACATCCCCTCTCCTTCCTCAGCCTCTCTCCTTCCTGTGCGTCATATGCACCTGAAGTTCTTCTTTTGTAAACCTCTTCACAGGTTCATCTTCCTTTACCTGACACTTAGATATTAATATTTTCTAGGGTTCTACCTACAGCTCATTTTCCATCATAGTCGCTTTTTGATGATTTACACCTTTCCAAGGCTTTGGCTGCCACACTTATTCTCATAAATTCCCACAGTATTACTTATTGGGTTGTTCTGCTCCTTTCCTTCCTACCCCTTCCCTCTCCACGTATCTTGGGCTTGATTCTCCCCTCTCTCCCCCATCCATGTGGTTTAATGAGATTCTTAGCAGCGAAGTTCCCATGACATAATTCTCCCAATGAAATGGTCAGGGGACAGGCATATGACCTACACTGGACCAATCAGAAACCTTTCTTAGAAATTTGTAGTTGGAACCAAAAAGGAAGTTTAGATTTACTCTTTTTTCATGTGCATACCTAAATCACATGAGACTGGTAGCTATCAGAGGTCATGTTTTTACCATGTGGCCTGAGAAACCAAAGAGGAGAGATGAGATAAGGAGAGTGAGCCCTTATAAGCCCAGGTCTCAGTCTGTTCCTGGAGCTTGGTTACATCCCTGCCCTTGGGATCTAACTGATCCATTCCCAAATATAATATCAGCTTAAATTTGCTCTGGGTATCTATTTGCCTCTGCAAACCCCACTCAGCTATTTGTGGCAGACTGGCTAGATGATGGCTGTGTCTTCTTCTTAGGCGCACAGCTAATCTTTTCCCAGCCTCCGCTCACCATCTTAGTCCTCTTGCATTCACTGACTAGTTCTTGTCAAAAGAATGTGACTGCAGGTGACATGTTACTTCTGGTCTTAGTCACTTAGGAATAAGTATGCTTTCTTTAGTTTCTTCTCTCATCAATGCTAGACACTGCCAAGGTGACCTTGAAGCCACATGTTGAATATATAAGGCCTTAAATGATTGCACAAAGCAGATCACCATCCATCCAAACACCAGCTAAACAAGAAATAAACTTTTATGGGGTTAAGCCACTGAGATTTGGAAGGTTCAGCTATAAACATTATAACAATATTACTTACCCTTACTAATATGTTGTTTTGCAGCTAGATCAAATTCAATATGCCCAATACCACACTTATAATCTTCCCCTTCTCTCCAGTCCCCTAATCTTAGTGACTGGTTCTGAATTGGGGAAAACAAACAAACAAACAAACAAAAAACCCCAATCTTTCCTCCTGTGTTTCTTCTTTACTCTTACATGACTACCATATTCATAATACTTTTGACACCAGATCTGTAGAGGTTTCCCCCACCAAACAATTCTCTGTAACACCAGCTGGTGTTCTACAACTTAACTCAGTTCTGACACCATCTAGAGATAGTGTCGGATCCCACAGTTTAAGGGCTCAGTCCCACAAGACTGCCCCCATCTCACTTCCAAAGCCAATAACAAGTCCAGGTTGATATCTGTGCTTCTGACTGATCAGTTATGAATCTGAGGCTCCCCAGACCCTCTCCTTGGGTTCGATTAATGTACTAGAGTAGCTCACAGAACTCAGAGAAAACTTACTTACATTTACAAGTTTATTAAACAACATGATAAAAGATACAGTTAAATAGCCAAGGGAAGCGACATACAGGGTGAGGTCTAGGAGGGTCCCAAGCACAGGAGTTTCAGTTCCCAAGGAGTTGGGGTGCATCATGCTCCCATTACATGAATGTGTTTGCTAATCTGGAAGCTCTTTAGACACCGTGCTTTTGGGATTTTATGGCGGCTTTCTCACAGACATGATAAATTATTAACTCAATTTTTGGCCCTTCTGTTTCTCCAGAGAAGTGTAATGGTCCTAGTGGTCTTATTACTTAGGAATTTACAAGAGTTTTGGGAGGTCTATGTCAATAACTGGGAGCAGAGACCAATACATAGATAGATAGATAGATAGACAGACAGACAGACAGACAAACAGACAGACAGACAGAGATACAGATATAGATATATAGATATAATCTGATAACTTCTACCATCCAGTGAGCCAGAAACCTCAGCATCATATTTGACTGCTCCATATTCTGTAATTTCCAGTTACAGCTGGTCAGCAACTACTACTAATTTCACATATTTAAAATCTCTACACTCAGAACTGCTAATGCCCTTGGTATTTCTTGATGGGTTATCACAGTAGCTTTACAACTAATCCTCTAGGTTAACTACGTTCATATCATTCTTTCCTCTTCTGCTATCGTAAGCTTTATAAACAATCATTTATTTTTTAATTTTTCTTCATAAAGTCTTTTTAGTGACTTTGTAACATCTTCTGGATAAAAGTCTATGAAATTCCATTTATCTGCCACCTGTCATCACTCCCTCTGTACTCATCAGTTAGAATTCTTTTCTTGAGCACTAGTTGATATGATGATGGCCAAGGGTGACTCAAATAGGGAACCAAACCAACAGCAGCTCTATGATTAGCATGTCACAACTAGTGACGTAGTGTAATACTCCAACTCTGTCCAATGTGGTTTCTCTATTTTGGCTTGTGACCTATCAACCCAATCAGATTCTCTATTTTAGGGGGGGGTTGAATGTGAGGTATATGAGCAACATAAATAAAAAGAGCATCACAGAAAATAGAGTTTTAGTGAAATCCAGCAAGTGAAGGCATCTGTGAGCAAAAGCTATGAAGCAATAGAAGCTATAGTAAGCAAAATCCATAAGGTATAGAGGAGAGGAAAGAATTTGGTGGGGAAGAAGATGTAGATTTTGTCATAGTAGAATCCAAGTCCAAGAGGATTAAATTTAAGGTGTGGTGAGTCCCTGGAGTAAGAATAACAGATACTCATTTAGGAGGAAATGAGTTTTGCTGAAGTAGCCAGAATAAAAATAAGCCTAAAGCTGATGCTGTAGGCTGATCCATCTTCCACTTTTCCAGTCAGACCTAACAGTTCGGATTATGAGGTGTTTTCTGTTGTTCTTCTCTCTTTCACCTAACCTAATAAACCCCATCACTTGAATTAAACTGAGTATTGCAGCTTCATTGCTTGTAACCAAAAAATAAAATCTACAAGTCACCATGACTTCTCTATTTGCTTCTCCAGCCTTCAATCATTGTACCTCCACTCACGTCAGATGCTTTAATCATGCTGTATACACAGTGTTCCTGAATGCGCTGTGCTGAGGTATTCTTGCATTTTCAAATGCGGCTCCTTGTTTTATGAAAGGTCTTTTGTCACTGGCTGATTTCTATTCATTCTTCAAAACATAACTTTGTGGAAAACTTCTTTTGGGTGACTTGCCTGACACCTTACTCTCTCCAAGATATTTTGGATTGTTATGTCTCTCCTCTGTATCTCCATAGCACATTGGGTACCTGCTAATTTTTCACATTGTGTAATAATCAAATCTTCCTTTGACTATCTCTTCTTATAGGCTTGTAAGCTTCCTAAAAGCAGCAGGTGTATCTTGCTCACCAGTGTATGCCCAGAGCTTGGCACACAGTAGGTGATCAATAGTCAGAACAGTAGGTACTCACTAAGTAACGGATCAGATACCTTCAGTTCTTCAAGCCAATGCTTGCTCATTAGTAGTGGATATAAAATTAAGATTGCTAAATTGCATTAGTTTGCTTGAGCAGCTATAACAAAGTACCACAGACTGAATGGCTTAAACAACAGAAATTTATTTTCTCACTATTCTGGAGGCTAGAAGTCTGAGATCGTGGTGTCAGTAGGGTTGGTTTCTTCTGAGGCCTCACTCCTTGGCTTGTATATAGCTGTCTTCTCCCTGTGTTTAGAGGATCTTTCCTCTGGGTGGGAATCCTAATCTCCTCTTACAAGGACACCAGTCATATTAAATTAGGATCTACCCTAATAACCTCACTTTAAATTAGTTTCAACCAATAAGGACACAGCTCAGCCCATAACACGAAACTGACAAATTTGGTAAATTGTTTTCTTAGAAGCTCTGAGTTCAGCTTAAAGGCAAAGTGCAAAGCAGATTAAAAGTAAAGTAAAAGCACTTAAAGCAGACTCAGTGATTACACAGAGAAGTTATAGTTGATAATGAAGGGGAAAAAAATAAATGAAAAACAAAAGGCCCAAACTAGACATTGACATGCAAAATAATGAATGTAGACATAGACCTTGCTCCTTTAACAAAAATTAACTCAAAATGGATCATAGACCTAAATTTAAAATGAACAACTATAAAAACTCGAAAACTATAAAAACTCCTAGAAGATAATACAGGAGAAAATCTAGGTGACCTTGGGTATGGTGATGCCTTTTTAAATAAAACATTGAAGCCATGATAATAAAAGAAATAATTGGTAATCTAGACTTCATTAAAATTAAAGAACTTTTGCTCTGTGAAAGATAATATTAAGAGAATTAGAAGACAAGCCAAAGAGTGGGAGAAAATGTTTGCAAAGCACATATCCGATAAATAACTCATCAAAATATACAGAAAAGTCTTTAAACTCAACACTAAGAACACAAACAGCCCAGTTGAAAAACGGGCTGAAGACTTTAACATCAAAGAAAGTATACAGATGGCAAATAAGCATATGAAAAGGTGGTCCACATCATATGTCTTCAGGGAAATTAAATTATAACGATAGTGAGATACCCCTACACACTTATTAGAATGGCCAAAATCCCAAACACTGACAACATCACATGGTGGTGAGGATATGGAGCAACAGGAACTCTCATTCATGCTGGTAGAAATGCAACATGGTACAACTTTTTTGGAAGACAGCTTGGTATGTTTTTTTTTTACAAAACTAAATACTTTTACCACACGATCCAGTGATCACACTCCTTGGTATTTACCCAAAGGAGTTAAAATTTTATGTCCATAAAAAAAAGCACATAGATATTTATAGCAGCTTTATTCATAATTGCCAAAACTTGGAAGCAACAAAGATGACCTTCAATAAGTGAATGTTTAAATAAACTGTGGTATATCCAGATAATGCGCTATTATACAGCACCTAAAAGAAATGAGCTATCAAGTCATCCAATCCTTAAATGCATATTTCTAAGTAAAAGAAAACAATCTGAGAAGTTTGCATACTGTATGGTTCCAGCTATATGACATTCTATAAAAGGTATGGAGACAATAAAAGATCAGTGGAGATAATAAAAAGATTTATGGTGGCCAGGGGTTAGGGAGGAGGAAAGGGATGAATAGGCAGACCACAGAGGATTTTTAGGGCAGTGAAAATACTATGTATGATATTATAATGATGGATATATGTTATTCTACATCTGTCCAAATTCATAGAAAATATACACCAAGAGTGAACTCTGATGTAAACTATGGACTTTGGGTGACTATGATGTGTTAATGTAGGTTCATCCTTGGTAAAAACTGTACTATTCTGGTGAGTGATATGATAATGGGAAGGGTATGCAAGTGTGGGGGCAGAGGGTATCTGAGAAATCTCTGTACCTTTCTCTCAGTTTTGTTGTAAACCTAAACCTGCTCTAAATGCAAATCAAAACCACAATGAAATATCACCTCACACTTGTTAGAATGGTTATTATCAACAAGACAAGTGTTGGAGAGGTTATGGAGAAAAAGTACCCCTCATACACTGCTGGTGGGAATGTAAATTGGTATAGTTACTGTGGAAAACAGTATGGAGGTTCCTCAAAAAATTAAGAATAGAGCTACCATGTGACCCAGCAATCCCTCTTATGGGTATCTACCCCCCAAAATCTGCAAACATTTATCTGTAAAGATATATGTATCCCAGTGTTCATTGCAGCATTATTCACGGTGGCCAAGACATGGAAACAACTGAAGTGTCCTTTGATAGATGAATGGATAAAGAAGATGTATATACAGAGGGTGCCAAAAAATATATATACATTTTAAGAAAGGAAGAAATTGTATTAAGATTATGCTGATGGTAACCACTTTGAGTAACTCTTGTAATTGCAGAAGTCAAATGTGACATGCATTCATCTTTTGTTATAGGTATATATTGAGTATTACAATTTTAATACAGTTTTTTTCCTGTCTTAAAATGTGTATACATTGTTTTGGCACCCTCTGCATATACAGTGGAATATTACTCAGCCCTAAGAAAAGATGAAATACTGCCATTTTCAACGGTACTGACAACATGGATGAGTCTGATTTTGATATTATCATGCTAAGTGAAATAAATCACACAGAAAAAATTGAGAACCATATGATTTCACTCATATGTGGGATATAAAACTGAAAGCAACAAATGAACAAGACAAACAAATAAAAATTCATAGACACAGACAACAGTTTAGTGGTTAGCAGAGGGTAAGGGGGGAGGGGAGGTGGTAGAAGAGGGTAAGGGGGATCAAATACCATGTTTCCCCGAAAATAAGACCTAGCTGGACAATCAGCTCTAATGCGTCTTTTGAAGCAAAAATTAATATAAGACCCATTCTTGTTTTACTATAAGACCAGGTCTTTATAATGTAATGTAATGTAATGTAATGTAATTTAATAATGTGATATAATATAATATAACATAACATAATAATGTAATGTAATATAATATAATATAATATAATATAATATAATATAATATAATATAATACTGGGTTTTATATTAATTTTTGCTCCCAAAGATGCATTGGAGCTGATTGTCCAACTAGGTCTTATTATCGAAGAAACATGGTATATGGCGATGGAAGAAGAACTGACTTTGAGTGGTGAACACACAATGCAATGTATAGATGGTGTATTATAGTACACTTGAAATCTATATGATTTTACTAACCAATGTCACCCCAATACATTTAATATTAAAATAAAACAATCAAAAAGGGGGAAATGTGTATAAAAAGCAATAAACACAAAACAAAGTCTCCGCTAGCCAAGTCATTGAACAAAGTATATCATGATCCCCTCAGCATGTGGGTGCAGTAGGGCTCTCATCACTGCCTCCCTGAATAGCTAATTTCTACTCTGATGGAGATGTGTATAATTACCGGAGTAGTAAGGGTCCTGTTCTGGTCAGTTCTATGAAGCCGCCACATGAATAAAATAGTCTGCGTGCGACACAGGAAGAATTAAGGGAAGGTGGCAAGCTGTCACAGATCAATTTTCAACCCCCAGTCTCCTAAGATTTCTTGTAAGAACATACTATTACAAATAGTGATAACTCAGTGTGCAGAGGGTATATGAGAAATCTCTGTACCTTCTGCAAAAAATCTCTCTGTGTGAAGTGATAAATAGGGGATTCCAGGGCTGCAAGCTCTAACTCCTACTTTGCCATTGATTCCTGCATGTACCTCCCTAAGCCACTTAACCTTTCTATGGCTCAGGGTCTTATCTGTAAAAACCGACGGGATGTGACATTCCTCATCAGATTGTTGTGATAAATAGGCAATTCAAAAGGGCTCTGCATATATATAATTAAAGCTTAATATAGCAATGGCTATTTTCTTTTCACACACACATACACACACACACACAGTCTACACACATATTACATTGCATGGGAAGGAAAAATACTTCTTAGAATTATTCTCAGATGAAATGATCAAATATAGGGGTCTGGGTCTACATAAACTGTAGCTTTAATAATTTATTTCTATGGACACACTGTTTCAGCTTTATATCTTTTAATACCTATCCATGGAATTAAAATTTCCCTGGTATTTATTTCTTTGTAATTGCCTTATTCATTCATTTGGCAGTGTTGACCCTCCTGGGCAAAAAAAAGATGAAAGAGATGGGATTACTGTCTTTAAGAAGAAGTGACTTGAGAACAGTTACAATCCTAAACTATGAGTGCAGGTATATATATATAATAGGTATATATGTATATATATAATATATGTATATATATATACATATATATGTGTGTGTATATATATATATCTATATCTATATATCTATATCTATATCTATATCTATATCTATATCTATATCTATATCTATATCTATATCTATATATATAGATAGATAGATATATATATATATATATGGTAGTGCTGACACAGAGGAAGACGAAAGCACATTTATTTCCTATGTGAATGATGCAAATGTGTGGATTTCAGCCTACCACCACATTTCTCAGTAAGACTCTTCTCTTTCCCCTCTGTGACAGGCAATGATCTAAGTGAGTTTCATAGATTATTTTTCATCTCTTATGGCCACCCAATGAGGAAAACATTTTTATTCGCTTCATTTTTCAGATGAGGAAAAATAGACTCAGAGAGCTAAATAACTTACCTAATGTCACACAACTAATGAATGGCAGAGCTAGATATCAAATCCAGGCTTGTCTCTTTACAACTACTCATTATTTCTTCCCCAACCATTTGTGCTTAAGATACAGAGTTCTAAAGGTAGGAAATGTTTGTTCTTCATATCTCAGTTTCAAACAGCCCCTTAATAGTTTTCATGATGATACGTTTTTATGTTTATAAAAATATTCATAATCCAGGAAAGGGTGTTGCTTAAAAGTTCATCGTATGGAAATTTCGACATTGACATTACCCCGATGCTTACAATTTGTGAGAACATGTAATTTGCAAAGACCAAATGTAATTATGAAAAAAAATAACACAAATGTTATCTATCATGTTGCTTCACTTTTTACCATGTCTTAGAAAAGCTTTTCAAAGGAGTTTAAACATGTTAGAAATGAACCATACTTTTGAGATGGGCAAACTTCATTGGTTTCTACCCGATATATCTTAACATAGCATCCATGTAAAGGCCTAAGTGTGACTTATGTTCTCAGTGACTAAGCTACCCGACAGGAGATCATTTACCATTGTTCTGCACGAGCAGTGCTTCTTGCCTGGCTGGCCAGCTGGCTGGTAAATGTATGCCATTGTTCACAAGGGGAAATTGGGACAGCTGAAACTAAGTACATGAGATAATCACAAATAACTAGAGTTTGGAGGGCTCTCAGAGAACATCTAGTTCAAGGCTGTTCATTTTAAGACAAGGGGCTGAGGCTTGGAGTGGTAAAGTGAGTTGCCCAATGTCACCCAATAAGCTAGTGGCAAATCTCAGGGAAGAATTCAGAGCACCTGAATCCTTCACCATACTGGGTTGAATCGTGTCTCCCCAGAATTCATGTCCACTCAGAACATGACCTTACTTCAAAATAAGGTCTTTGCAGATGTAACTTGTTAAGAGGTCATACTTGAATGACGGGTGGGGCCTTAATTCAACAACTTGTATCTTTATAAGAAGAGAAAACAGACACAGTGATCCATGAGGGAAAAAACTGGATACAGAAGTTGAAGTGATGCATCTACAAGCCAAGGAATACTAAGGATTATCCATAACTACCAGGAGCTAGAAGAGGCAAAGAAGAATTCTTCCCTAGAGCCTCTGGAGTTAGGATGGCCCTCCCCACACACCTTGATTTCCGACTTCCAGTCTTCACAACTGTGAGAGAGTAAACTTCTGTTATTTTAAGCCACACAGTTTGTGGTACATTTTTATGGCAGTGCTAGGAAGTTAATGCAATCTCTTCTACTTAATCATGGCTCATCTTGGGCATCTTTCTTACTAGATCAAGAGCCCAAAGTGTGCTGCTGCTGCCAGTGGGTTGACAGTCCTACCCTCAAATATGAAGGACAACATTTTAATATATAAACAAAACGGTCTCTCACTCTCACCAGACAAACACACTTACTGTTGTTTGTGTTCCAATTAGCTGTAAGTCACCTTACATCTCATCACAGGAAGCAGTGACCTATTTAAATTGAATGTAAATGTATTGCTGCTTGCTTTTACACCAAACAGGAATAAAATGGGGAAAAATGACTTCCTGGTTGTTGTGGGTATTGAAATCTAGAATTGTTAAGAGAGCATAGATTATTGGAAGTCAGTGTAAGAGACATATTAAAATTCTGAGCACTGGATTCCCACAGAATTGATGGGCACATTGCAATTTTCAAACTGCCCCCCCCCCCTTTTTTGCCAGCTATATTGTTCCGACTTTTACCATGTTGATTGAAGTTGAAAGTCTAACAGGAAAAACACCAAAATGACCCATTAACTCAGATTACTGTACTATGGTTCGGTTTATCAGAGTCTAAACTCATGTCCAACTCTCGATTGATCTGCCTTCTTGGACACTGTAGCTAGTATAGCTGGAGACTCTTTGCACTCAATCTATAGCCACACAGGAGTAAAGGAAGGTGGAAAACATAGGCTCTGTGACCAGAAATGCTGTTTTAGACCGAAGCACTTCAGTTTTGTTTATATGACACATCAATAACCAGTCAATTAGAACTTCACATTTCAAGCCCCCTCATTCTTATAATGGGGAGGTTGGGAGAGAGAGTGTATTGATTTCAAGCCTACTGCTTGTGTACTGCTGCCTGCAAACAAAGGGAAGACACAGGAAGGGGTAGGAGCTTTGTGTCAGGAGTGGGCCGTCAAAAAATATTTGACATATAGACTGAACGCAAGTACTTTTAGGGCAAATGGTCTTTTGACACTTCTACTCACCCCTGGAATGGGCAGTTTCTCAGTATCCAGGACAATACGTTTTAGGGAGGAATAGGGCAGAAAAAGAAAAATCAAACTGGCCGTCAGGTAAACTAAAATCTATGTTGGATGAACATTTTTATTTTAATCTTACTTTTCTACCAGTTTGCAACACCATCAGACATAGTTATTGCTCTTGTGTAAGAGAGTAGAAGAGAGAGAAATTTTTCTTTCGCTGGTGCTAGGGTCAGTGAGAGGGGATGGTCCTCATTCTCAATAAGGAGTTGTGAGGAAGGAGGAATTGAGTGGTGTGTTTTAGGAGGAAGCTGGTCTGCTTTACATCTCCTTTGGAATCCTTTATTTCACTTCATTAGAACTTTTAAAAATATTTGACATATAGGGTATTGAATGGTATTGATGAGCATGAAGAGGATGGAGGCCTAAGGCCAGCCTACACTTAAGGCTATGAACATACGGACTGCCCTGTTGGTCTTTGTCCGTCTTTGACTACTCATGTTAGTTATTCTGCCATGTTTGGTACGTCCATGTCACTTTTCTTACATTTTCTTCCAATGTTGCAATTATCAGTATCCCAGACTCAGGTATTATCTGCTCCTTTGAAATATGTGCTATAGACAAAGAAATTGGTTTGCTTTTATATTCCCCCCACCATTTATTGCATTATGTTTCCTATATTGAGCATTTCTTCACCTTGTTATCCAAGAACATATTTTTAAAGTTATACTAGGCACTGGTATCTGGGAAGAGTTCTCTTGCACAAGCATGGTAATGTTACTTTTATTTTCAAGAATTCAATAAGGTATTTATGATGCTTTTTAAAGAAGGTAAGCTTGATAATACTGGCGTTATTATATTCTGAAGTTAGAATTCAAGTCAATACTTTTGATATTTGTAATAGAATTTAACATCAGCACTATATAGTTTGTTAAAATTTAAAAGCCAACATCTTAAGGTATGTCAGATATCAAACTGTTATTTGTAATGATTTTCAAATATACCATTGTATCAGTTGTCTATTGCTGCTAACCACCCCAGAATTTAGTGGCTTAGAAGAGCAATGATTTATTATGTCTCATGTTCCGTGGATTGACTGGGTAATAGGCCTCTCCTGAGCTCACCCACAAGGCTTCAGGCAGCTGTCAGGTCAGGTGGTGCTGGACTAGCCTCATTCTCAAGACTGAGATCCCGGTGCTGGTTGTCAGCTGGACCCTTTTCTCTGTGTGGTCTCTCAAATTCGGTAGTCTACCTGGCTTCATCACATGACCGTGGGAGTATTGCAAGAGGATGAAAACAGAAGCTGCTACATCTCTTTAAGGCTTAGCCTCAGAAGTCTCCCATCATTTCTGCTACATGCTAGTGCTCAAAGCAATTCATAAGGCCAACTCAGATTTGAGGGGTAGAGAAATAGACTATGCTCCTATTTAGTGGGAGGATGAGAGTCACACTGAAAAAGGATGTGCACAGAGGCAGGACATTGGGGTTACTACTAAGGACCCCTATCATCATTTTCCAAGTTGGTTCTTTCTTTGGGAGTTGGCATCTCTCTCTGTCCCTCTAGTCTTCCTCCCACTTGGCCAAGTAGTCCATGTTTGGTTTTAGGTTAAGATTAAATAAGTCACTTTATCCTCCTCTGGCAAAGACTGTTAGTTGTCCTTCAAAATTAATTATTTCCTTCTTCATCAGAAACAAATCCCGTTTTTGTCTGTTTTTTTTTTTTTTTTCTTCTTTAACTGGGCACATAAACCTCTAAGTTCCCAACCCCAAGAAATGCTACATGACTCCTGGACTGATTTCTTCTAGATTTCCTGACTGTCAAAGATAAATACATTTCTAAATCATCTGAGCACTACTCCTTGGGTTTCTCTAATATTTGCAGATAAACTTGAATGCTAACATAGCTCCCTTTGTTTTATAATTAGAGAGCCATTCAGAATGTACTGAACCCATCACCAAGTTGTTGTTTATTCCTCTTTTGATATCATACAGAGATAGGAACTTAATTATCTTCTTCCTTGCGTTCAGTCAACCATAACTTTAAAATATCACCAAAAATCAGTGACTTTTGGATTTTCCTAGGTTTGTTAATTCAAGTTATCTGTCTCTTTTATTAACATAGAAAATTCAGGAGCTAGTCATTATTTTTTAAAAATACTAAAATATAGAAACTAATAAAACCTAATTGGATCTAATGTTCTTACTGTTTGCTCTACTTTAATATAATAAAAATTGAAGAATGGTCAATTTGTTGAGAAAGTAGATCCTTTAATAGGTTTTATATGTTCAATTACTTCTTTATGGTGGTTGCAGAAAGAAATTACATGATACACAGGGTGACTGTAACAAGAAAGAAAAGTCTTATGGATAATGTAAAGTAAAATATAATATTGTTGGTGGACTGTAAACACAACTGTAAAACATATTAGAAAGGGAAGTCTGCTTCATCAGTTTTGAATGGCTTGATGCCATAACAACAAAATGAGTTTGAGATGACCGCACCCATGTGCAGAATTTGCAAAGGGAGTGAAGCTGCTCCATGATTTAAGGGCTCCTCTCTTAGATCAACGATATTAAAGGGTGTCAGAAAGTGGGTCAGAGTGGGGAGGCAACATTGTTAAGGAGACTTTTGTGGAAATAGCTGTTCTGCCTGAGTCCTCACACCCCACTTTGAAGGAGGGATATATGGCCCTACTAGTTCCTGACCCTGAACCTAATGAGGGGGCCAAATTGAGAGCTTTGGAATATGTTTCCTGCATTTGGGAGACTATGTTTGTGACTTTAACTGCCCAAGCCCCTGGCTCAATTTCTATTTAAGAGCTGGGAAAGGTAACTCCCACCAAAGAAGTTTAAAAAGAACAGAGTTAAAAAGAAAGTTGCATTTGTCCATAATCTATGGAAGCCTTGATCAATAAACTAAGTACATGCAGAACATAACCTGAACAAAAGAGGCACTTTGAAACAGTTTATTCTGAAACCTCCGAAGGAAAAAAAAAAAAAAAAAAAAGCACAGGACCAGATGGCTTCAATGGAGAATTCTACCAAACATATAAACAAGAATTAACACCAATCCTTCTTAAACTCTTCCAAAAAATTGAAGAGGAGGGACCATTTCCAAACTCATTTTGTGAGGCCAGCACTACCCTGATACCAAAGCCAGACAAAGACATCACCAGGGAAGAGGATTACAGACAAATATCCCTGATGAATATAGATGTAAAAATCCTCAACAAAATAATAGCAAACTGAGTACAACAGCACAATAAAAAACATCATACACCATAGCCAAGTGAGATTCATTCCTGGGACGCAAGAATCATTCAACATGTGAAAATCAATTAATATAATATACCATATTAACAGAATAAAGGATAAAAATCATATGATCATCTCAATAGGTGCAGAAAAATTTTTGACAAATTTCATTAAAATTTCATGATAAAAACTCTCAACAAACTAGGAAGAGAAGGAAATTACCTCAAATAATAAAGGTCATATATAAAAAGCCGACAGCTAACAGCATGTTCAACAGTAAAAACTAAAATAATTTCCTCTAAGATCAGGAACAAGGCAAGGATGCCCACTCTTGCCACATCTTCTATTCAACATAGTACTGGAAGTCTTCCCTAGAGAAATTAGTGAAGAAAAATAAATAAAAGTCATCCAAATTGAAAAGAAAAAGGTAAAATTGTCCCTGTTTGCAGACTATATGAATATATATAGGTATAGATATATAGAGATATGTAACCCTAAAGATCCCATTAAAAATTGTTAGAATTACTGTGTAGATGCTATACACCTGAAGCTGAAGTAGAATATTGAATGTCAACTATTTTATAATTAAATATATACTTATATTTAATTATAAATATAAATTCACAGGATGTGGAGTACAGCATAGGGAAGATAGTCAATGGTATTGTAACAGCGATATACAATGTCAGAGGGGTAGTAGACTGGGGGGTGGTTATCCCTTTGTGAGGGGTGTAAATGTCTAACTATTACGTTGCTTTGTATACCTGAAACTAAAAAAAAAAAAAAAAAAAAGTTAGAACTAATAAAAAGATTCAGTAAAGTGTCAAGATACAAAATCAACGTTTTTAAATTCATTTACATTTCTATACACTAATATCAAACTATCTGAAAAGAAAATTAGGAAAACAATTCCATTTACAATAGAACCAAAGAGAATAAAATACATAGGAATAAATTTAACTATGGAGATGAGAAACTTGAATACTGAAAACCACAAAACATTGAGGAAAGAAATTAAATAAGACACGAACAATTGGAAAGACATCCTGTGTTCATGGATTGGAAGATGAAATATTGTTAAAATATCCATACTACACACAGCAGTCTTTTTGGTAGGGATTCAATGCACTCCCTATCAAAATCCAAAGAACAGTTTTTATAGAAATAGAAAAACATGTCTAAAATTCATATGGAACTACAAAAGATCATGAATATCCAAATCAATCTTGACAATGAAGGACAAAACTGAAGGTATCGCACTTCCTGATTCCAAACTGTATTACAAAGCTACAGTAAAGAAAGCAGTGTAGTGCTGGCATACAGACTGACAGATGTGTAGACCAATGGAACAGCATAGGGAGCTCAGAAATAAATCCATACATGTGCAGTCAATTAATCTTCGGGGTGCCAAGAATACACAATGGGGAAAGGATGGTCTTTTCAACAAATGGTGTTGAGAACACTTAATATCCACATTCAATTAAATTCAACTCATCTCATACCATATACAAAATCAACTCAAACTGGATTAAAGATTTAAACATAAGACCCAAAACTGTAAACCTCCTAGAAAAAAATGGGGGAAACACTTCATGACATTGATCTTTGCAATATTTTATGACTATGACACCAAAAGAACAGGCAATAAATACAAAATAAACAAGTGGGACCACATCAAATTAAAAATCTTCATAGAAATCAATCAACATAGTGAAAAGACAATCTATGGAGTGAGAGAATATATTTGTAAATCATATATCTAATAAGGTATCTAATAAGGGGTTACTTTCCAAAATATACAACTCAATAATAATAATAAAAAAGAACAAATAATCTGATTTTAAAATGGGCTAAGGACTTGAATAGACATTTTTCCCAAGGAGATATACAAATATCCAACAGGTTATGAAAAAATGCTCAATGTCACTAATCACCAGGGAAATCAAATTAAAATCACAATGAGACATCACCTGACACCTGCCAGGATGGCTATTATATATATAGAAGGTGCAAAAAAAAGTATACACATTTTAAGAAAGGAAAAAGCTTTGTTAAAATTGTAATATTCAATATATATTGATAACAAAAGACGAATACAAGTCATGTGTATATATTTTTTTGGCACCCCTGCTATATATAAAAAAAAGAAAATAAGAGTTGGAAAGGATGTAAAAAAAATTGGACCATTGCACACTGGTTGGTGGGAATGTAGCTGCTACAGGAAACGGTATGAAGATTCCTCAAAAAAAATGAAAATAAAAATAGAATTGCTATATGATCCAGCAACCCCACCTCTGGATATTTATCTAGAAGAACTGAAATCAGTATCTCAAAGAGATATTTGCATTCCTAAGTTCATTGCAGCATTATTCACAATAGCTGAGATGTGGAAACAACCTAAATGTCCATCAACAAATAAATGGATTAAAAAAATATGGTATATACACACAGTGGAATACTATTCTGCCTTAAAATAAGAAGGAAATTGTGCGATATGCAATAACATGGATAAACCTTGAGGATATTATGCTAGATGAAATAAGTTAGTCAAGAAAGACAAATACTGCATGATTCCACTTATATGAGATATCTAAAATAGAATCAAACAGTCAGTTGGGGTTGCTATGGGCTTGGGGAAGGGGGAAATGGAAATTACTAATCAATGAGCATAAAGTTTCAGTGGGGCAAGAGGAAAAAGCTATAGAGATCTGTTGTATAACATTGCATCTATAGTCAGCAATAAAATATTTTACATTCAGAAATTTGTTGAGAGTAGATCTCATGTTAAGTGTTCTTACCACCATAAAACAAAATAGTAAAATGAAATATAAAAAAAATATGTATAAGAAAAGTGAAAAAACAAGCAAACAAAAAAACCCTAAAATAAATCACAGCTGGGAAATAGCCTAAACAGTTCCTTTAATATCACAATGGTATTATCTAAGAATAAATGTAACTCAAGGACAAATAAGCCCTTTCATTGTACATTCAGCATAACATAGGGATTAAGAGTCAGCCTGCCTAAGTACAAATCCCGCCACATCATTTATTAGTTGTGTAATTTTAGGCAAGACACTTAATATTTTTAAGCCTTTGTGTCCTCAGCTGCAAAATTGGTGGGGGGGACGGGGAATAATCATAGCTGTCTCATAAACTTGTTGTGAGTATTAAATGAGCTCATCCATTAAGAGTCAAGTGCTCTACACAATTTAGCTATTGTGTTTATTATGGTTCTAGGGACAGTGATGAAATGAAGCAGGATTGGCCCTTTTCCCGAGGTTGTGGTCAAAGGAGCAAAGGATATATATCCTTATAAATTAAGGAGGTGCTCCAAATTTTCGACTAAAGATTTGTGCCAAACAAGTCCCTATTAGAGTTGAACGAAGGATGACCTCTCTATAGCTCTCAAGGCTTGTGATATGAATGCATGGCTATGGCTTCCAGGAACATAATGGGTTGAAGGAGAAAATATCATGGCTCCTTCCATTCCTTGGAGAATTCTCCAACATTGTTATAGGATGGTAAGAACTCAGTCCACAGCCTCATTAATTAGTGAGTGTTCACACAAATGCATTTTCTGATTGAGATTTGTCTCTTTTCCCTTTACATATGTGTATATATCCTGATGCTTCAGTTCTCCTGAAGAGTGGTATTAGCTGGAGGTATTTAGCAGATGGAAGGTGAATTAACATTGGCAAACTTTTTTTCCCTCTTCAGAACTTTTTATTTTATCACAACATAAAAGCCAATCTCTGAGTAGAGGGGTTCTAAAAGGGGCTTAGACTCTTAAGGAAGGTTAATTAATACCCTTGGTTCCAGCTACATAACCAATTGACAAAGTAAATGTTTGAAGTTCAGCTTTCCTAACTGAGTTTCCACACTGTTAATAAGTAGATAAAATATATGTATTTTAAAAAAACTTCAATAGCTTAATAGGAAAAGAGAAAGAGAGTATGAGAAAGGAAGGGGAAAATGTGGTTTCTATTTCAAATCTGCTGCATAAATATAATTATAGATTTAACAAGGCCAGCTTCAGGTTTTAATCACTGTTTCCCCACTACCTGATAATTTCCTATTCAGCGCCTGCTGTCATATAGCTTTTAGGTTGGGCAGCATTATCTCACCACGTAACTACAAGTAATCTCTTCAGTTTAAGCCTCTGGTGCATCAGAGCAAGAGAGGCTGGACAGATTAGATGCACTATGTCCAAAAAACATTCTTTTCATTAATGTTTGGCATTTGATGCCCTGATCTGTAACCAAGTGAATATTTTTATGATTGCTATGTTGTATGGAAACTATAATTTTGACCGGAGTGTCAGTATGTGGTCTGTAAGTTTCATACTGGTTATTAAAAACTATGCAAGTGAAGAGTTGGAATGTGCATGATTTTGTTCTGAATATATATTATTGAAAATATTGATTTAAATGATACAGTATGTGCTTCTTGTACCAAACTTCTCTGCATATTGGTTGCATTGTATTTCCTTAAATCTACAAAGATATTAGCTATCAGGCAGAAGATTGCTTTCTGTGAGTTTGAGAATTATTATCACACTAAGAAAGGAGACAGGGGGTCTTAGCATGTCCTGGATCATACATGAGAAAATGGAGAAATCTCTTGAGGAGAAAAAGAGAAATAATAATGACACATGTATTTAACTACTCTATCTTATTTTCATGCATTCTATTATCAACAACAATGTGGCTGGTTTAGATGTGAGAAGACAGGCTGATTTCCTGAGGCTGGGGGATCAGGAAATTCAGGTTCAACTTCTGGCTTTGCCAATATCCACGTCACCTCGAGGAAGTAATTTAGCCTCTTTTGTAATCAGTTACTTCTCTGCAACAGGGACTCTTGTAATCGTCAGCAATCACAAAGTCACATTTGGTCTATAGATATTCTTTTGTTTACCTGCATTATGTTTTTAATTTTTTCTGAGCCAACAAACACTTAAACATTGGGAGATTTTACTTAAAAATCAGATTTCTGGTTTCCATTCAAAAGTTGGCAGACTGAATGCCAGTTTCACTTTCTGACACGGCAGCAATGATCAGAGCAGGATGGTAGCGCATTCACATGGGATGTGCTTTCTCCCATTTGTCTCAGTCTCCACCACGTCCTATCCTCTCCCCAACCCTGGGACTAAAGGGTAGTCCCACTTACTGTGCTTATTGTCAATTTTCTTATAGTACGGGCATATTTTTCAGTATCTGCATCTGTATTTAAACTGGAAAAAGAAAATGTCCAAGACACCCAGGTTTCAAAAAAAGTATATGGGAAGAGTACATTTCTTTTTAAAACGAAAAGTCTCTCTTTGATTTTATTATGCTCACAAAAAGAATCCAATGGAAAAAAATACAAGCCCCGCTTCACTTATTTATGTTACTTACCTGGCCTCTCTAGGGATTCAAATTTGTCATCCTTGGTCCATTTGGGTATACAATGCTATTATTCTATAACTTCATGTACAAACTTCCCAACAGATGCCTTCCTTTGAATGTCCCATTAATGTACAGAGAGAATTCTTTGGGAAAATGTCTGAGTCTAATAGCCAGAAGAAGGGCATGTACACATACAATGTAAAGCTTTCAAAAGAAGGGCTCTGGGGGCCAGGTAAGTAGCTTGCTGAACAGTTATAAGCAATTTACATGAATTCAGGGGCTTTGGATAGATAATTGTGTGCTTGAGAGAATGGTTTTCCCAACACAGTTTCCATGTCTCCCTGTATTGTTTTATTTCCACAATGAACCAAAGATTTCTAGATTTCTGTCCTGCTTGGCACTCTACATTGTGGTTTCTTTTCTTTTTCCTTTTTTTGGCAATAATAGAGACCCAAGAGGGGTGAGATTCAGAAAAAAACAAGCCTGAGGTAAATAATATCTCATACCCTTCTTTGTAATATAATAAGCACAATAAGTCGCCGGCGTTTATGTACAGGTGTTATGCAAAAAATGTTATCTCATTTAATCCTTATAATTACTTTATGAAGACAGTATTATTTTCCCCAATTCACATGGGGAGTCTCAGATTTTGGGAGGTTAAATAGCTGGTTGAAGGTCACAGAAGTAGCACTGGAGAGAGTGAGTCTCTCTATTGCCACAGGCTTTGCTCAAAACCACCTCACCCTATTGTACCATGGCCTTAATAGTTTTGACAAAGATCAGGGAACAAAATTCGTGGCTTACTTATGCAATAATAGACATTATTTTCCACTCAAATGTTATAATATTTTCCTACAAATATGCATTTTTGTCGTCCTATAATTCATATTTGACAAGATACGTTCACACACATTTAACTTTCACAACAGACCCAGGAGGCAGACAGAACAGGTCTCATTGACTTCATTTTGCAAGTGAGAAAACCAGGCCCTATCGAAATGATGTGACTGTCTCAAAGTCATGCTGCTACCGTATTTCCCTGAAAATAAGACTTAACCTCACAATCAGCTCTAATATGTCTTTTGGAGCAAAAATTAATATAAGACCTGGTATTATATTATATTATATTATATTACATTATATTATATTACTAAATTACATTACATTACATTACATTATATAGACCCGGTGTTATAGTAAAATAAGACCGGGTCTTATATTAATTTTTGCTCCAAAAGATGCATTAGAGCTGATTGTCCAGCTAGGACTTATTTTTGGGAAAACACGGTAATGGAGTTGAACTACAGTCCTCATATGCACTCCCTCATCATGCCATGCTGCCTCTCTTCTTTTAGGCTAGTTGGTTGGTAAGCTTCTAAGTATGCAAGAGCCTCTCTCTTACAAAGTGAGGAAAAATGATCTGCATTCTATGTAAACATTAAAATATTTTCTTCTTTCTCATTTTTTTATTTTAGTGTTGCAACATGGATTAACAATAAAACAAAAATGTTATTCTTAATTGGGTTATACTGCTACAGCCATCTGTCCATTTTAAACCCACAGACTCTTTTATCTCTCATAGATAAAATCTTTAGACTGCATGACATCTTTCGGAGGTGTCTGTAACGATTAAGTTCTTTCTTAACAGTCTCCGGGAACCTGTTTGTAATGGATCAGCTTACCTAGATATGTGCCAGAGACCAAGATGATCATTTTGTTTTGCTCATGTCCATAAATACAGATTGCCTCCTGACCTTGACCACATTTCCCAAAGTTCATAGCAAAGACAAGAAAAGTGGTCCAATTTTTTGATACCACCAAGTTGTAAAATTCAGTGCTTTCCTCCCCAAACTCAGGACATCAGAAACCTATGTATAAACTCGGTGTATCTCTGTATATATTTCTACATGAATATTCACTTAAGAGGTGGCATAAAAATGCAACATTTCTCAAACTGTGTTCCATGAAATGCTAATTAGATGTTCTAAACAAATAAGGAGATTATCCATGGTGACAGGGAATACAGTCTATTGGAGATAAGACTTGTGATCTAGGTCTCTTCAACCTATTGCCTGCCTTTGGGTGATGTTCTATATCAAGATTCCTTGTATGGAAAAGGTGGTTCTCACTCACCAATTGTGGGTTGAATATGCAGAAACATGACCATAAGCTATTCTATATCAAAGTTTGCCTAGTCTTAGATTATCCATAATGTGTTTGTCACTGTTATTGGCAAATACCTATAGCTTCGGTGCTTGTACACACAAACTTTTTATAGCAAATATTTCTAATTTCTTTCTAATTCTGTGCTATAGTGGGAATGTCATGTTTTTTGACATTGAGGAATTTTTTTCTTTTTTTTTCTTCTGAGTATAGCATTCCTGTTTTCCTTGGAAAAATACCCATCCTCACTACTATGTGACTCTAGTAGTATTGTTTCCATCCTTAACTTCAGGAATGGAAATGTGGCTCCTGATCGGTTAACTAAGAAACACATTCTTCTGCTCAGGGGATTTGGTTCAGAAATCTGTTTATACCAAATACTTATGTTAGATAAAAGATCTACCCATTCCTTTATCCTCCACTAGATATAGACAGGAATAAAGCCTGGACGTTCTGGCAGCCATCTTGTCACAATGCAGCCAAAATGCAGCCAACAAGAGAAATGCAGAACAGAGACATGACCAAAAAAAAAAAAAAAGAAATGACAAGACCGCATACTATCCAAGTCCCCCGATTCATCTAGGCCTAGAATTAGGTGCTCTTGGATTTTTCAGATATGCGAACCTTTTTGGCTTAAGTTGACTGCAAGTGAGCTGGTCCTCACCAATATAGCTACAGAAAATAAGGAACTAAAGGTAGAGTGCAGAGCACATCTATTGTATTAAAGCCTATAGAGTCCTGTGAGTTTGTTCTAGAGGTCCAAGCCCATGTTCAGATTTGCCATTTGTTAATGGAGTATATTTGAATGACAGTGCTGCATCAAGGTAGTCTGCTCATAGAGCACACATTGGCTGTAGGGTTTAGTGGAAAGAGTATAGTGTTTGAACAGGAAAGAGTGGTGAATATAGGTGTATATATAACTCTCCAGCCATGAGATCCAATAATAAATTGCTAAGCCTCAGTCACATCTGTAACAGGACTCTTGGAAAAATTAAATGAGATTACATGTGTATAGTACCTAAGCTAGCTGTCCCATAAACGTCTATTGTATAGAAAAATTTACCTGTTACAGCTATACTTTCATCTAACTTACTCATCCTACAGTGCATAAAACAATGCCTACTTTACCCATTACTGCCTTAGCTCATTCATTCGTTCATTCACTCATTCATTCATCAATTTTAGTCCTTAATGAGTTTCTATGAATAACCTTAGTTTCCTATTTAAATTATATAGAATCATATACCCAGGAGATGCAAAGTAAGAAGTCTGCAAGCTCTAAGAGGGGCATGATTTAGGCTTTGAAACTTTTTCTTCTCCCAAGAAGTTTCCAGAAATGTAATGTGGTTAAAGCACGACCAGTCTGGATAGTATCTTCTTCCTCACCTTGGAAAGATTACTGAGATATTCTTGCAAACAATAAAAATTACTGACAAATTATTGAGATAGCCTTTAAAAATTCTTGTGGGGGAAAAATACTTTGTCATCAAGAGGATACAATTCATTAAAATATGACTTCAAACCTAATTTTTAATCTAGTCTTAATCTGTCCATGATGTGATCACCTGTCTCAGTAGGGGGCTACAAACTGAAGTTCTGTTATTTCTGCTTACTTATTATTTGAGAAAGAAAACACTTTCTTTTTTCCCTAGGGAGTCTTTCAGAATACTGTAGGCATTTGCTGTTGAAGTCTCTGAAACAAGAGTAGAAGGCAATATTTTCAAGTTCTAAAAACTAAAGGAACAAGTCACAGATGCTATCATTTAGAATTAAATTGTTCTTTATTTGCTGGTGTTTTAATTGAAATTATAGATGATTTACATAGCTAGGGTTCTCAGGGAAACAAAGGGAAGATGACTGAGAAATATCAAGTGGTGTGGGAGCGAAGAGAAGGAAACAAAGAAACACAGATTCTCAAATACATTTTCCAGTCTGTGTCTTCTTAATTTCCTTGACTCTAATCTTCAAACTTTTTTAAAAAATTATTTTTCTAAATACTGTCTATCAGGTTTTTGTTTCTTACTATGGGAGCAGAGAGCAGGAAGTAGTACAAAAATTTCTTCAACCTGACAATTCTCCTAACACTCTATCAATCCTCTATATCACCAGATACCAATAAAAAGGTATAAAACATTAATTAAATTACAAGTACATGAAATCAATCTTTTCAGCTGTGCTCAAGCTAGTGGACATAACAGTTCAAAGATTCTTTAGAAGGAAAAGCATAAGGACCAATAGATTGTCCCATATTGCAATTAATTCTTACAATTAATTCTCTCTAATATAGCCAGAGTGACTTAAAGTTCTGTTTACTTTTTTTCTCCCTAGGCATTCTCCAGCAGATTTTCCCTATAATTTTATTTGAGCACATTGCAATGACAATTAATTGCTTGTTTGCTTGCCCAGATTTCCCTTAAAGCTGGGAGTTTTTGAAGGCAGGGACTAATCCTGGTCACCATTGTATTTCTAGAAGTTAGCACAATGCCTAGCAAATGGTGGGTACTCAACAAATACGTGTTGACAAACTGAAGGAGGGCGATAAATACTTGTTAAACTGAATTGAGCACAAAAGTGTTGATATTTTAATTTGATTGTTCTGTGAAATGTATTCATTATGACAATAACAAAACATGCCACTAGAAAGATATAGATGCTAAAAAGAAACTCTCATCACCCATTTTTCAACACTTTGCTCACAACTTTTGGGATCTCTTTTCCCAAGAAGTAATATGAAATGGGTTTTCATTTATTTATTTTTTTTCAAAGTTGGCCCTGGGACATGATGTTTCCAAACTAATTAACATGACAGACCCTCTAGTTTTCTTTAGTACATGTTGCAATTAACATTCTAACCGCATACTTTTACTTGTAGGTGCACTGTACTTGCAAAATCAAAAATAACCTTAAGAATCATTTGATTGGCACTCAAAACCCAGCAGCATATAAAAACAAATTAAATTCTATAAAATACTTGTCATCAGAATGTGCAAGCAATTCTGTTAAATGAAAACAAACCCACAAATACATTTGGGACGTAACACAGAATATATATTTATTTAGTTTAAAACATGGGTCTCCGGAGAAGGAGCAGAGCTGGGTTTTAGTCCTAGCTCTTTCTGTTGTGGTTTTTTGAACAATTCACCTTCATCCTTGGTTTTTCTTCAAGTGCAAAGGAAGAGATTTATATCAAATTATTTCCAAGGTCTCTTTTAGCTTTAATATTCTATTCTATGATTTCCAATTTAATCTAGAAAGTAATTAGAAAACGATTCGTTTGTAGAGTCTGCAGTCCAGCCCTCTTCTTACCAGTAGAACTATTCCTATTCTATTGTGGGTCCATACCTGTATCCATATTATCACCATAATGTTTTGCATATATTAATAGTTCATTTGAGGACTTACATGTAACATCATTTTATCTGTTGTCTTTTAAAAAAAAAAAGTCAAACCCTGTTCAAAGATATCAAAGCCTCTTCTTCCTGTAAAACAGTTATCTCTAAGTTCCTCATGTGCTTGAAGAATGCTGAGACTTAGAGAAAGTCAGTTCCATTTCTATTCTTTACAACCATACTATTAAGCAAAAAATTGTATCATGAATATTCATTTGTATAGCCAAGATTTGTTTCTTAGGCATCTCTTCAACAGGAATGCAATAGTCTTAAAGTTTTCTTTTTGCTTCAATGTAGGAAATTTTAAATACCTGAAATGAATGCAGAGTATTCATTTCTGCAGGGCATTAAGACAAAATAATACAATTCTGAAAATTTTATTATTTTGTCTTAATGCCTTTCAAGGTGATATTTTACTTCCAGTTATCCCTAAGAGAATGTAAAGATCTCAAATGCTATATAGATTTTCTTTTCTTCTTCTCACATACCGGAACAGTGTACCCATACTTTAAACAGCTTTTAGTGAAGAAGAATGAATCTGAAGCAGACCTACTTCTCAAATAAGGTTGTAGTTGACTGCATGGATTATATGAGAGCTAATTGGTTGTTTCTATTTGATAGTTATTTGCACAATATGTATGGAATGTTTCTTTAACTTTATTATGTTTTGTGTATTTTTCATCTATGGTTGAATTCATTAGTAAAATGCAATTATTTGATGTTTTCTGACAGTCACAGTAACATAGAAGTTAAAAAAAAAGGTTATTTTTTTGTACTGACAATATTGATTCAATTTTTATTTATTTAAGTATTTAAACAAAGACTTGAGAGTAAGTATCTTTCAGTCAAAAGAATATATATTTTTGGTAATGATTTAAAGTAAAAAATATTTGATACCTTTAAAGAATATTAAATTGATTACATTAATTTTTATAAAGCTCATATCTTTAGCAGCTGTGGAGGGATTTTTAAGTCACTAAAATAATATGGGTTCTAAAAAGTTCAAATGTTTTTTGTTTTCTTTTTAAGTCAGCAATCATGTGCTGTGTTTGGTGGTTTGTCAAATGGACTGATATGCTCCCAAGAGTCTCCCTTTGGATTTCTGCCTCTCTGGGTCCCCTTCTTTTCTATCACACATTCTTGTTCTCAGTATTTGGCATTAAACTGAGTGATAAAATTAACCACTTGATGGTCTTTTCATTTTACTACTTTTGTTCTTGCAATATAAATTTTCTTTCCATGCTGATCTACAGAAATTGTCTTTTAAAATTCTACTAGTCAGCTAAATCTTTTAAGGTGGTAAGTTAGAAATGTTTTAATGTCCTTAGCTGGAAAGCATACTTTAAAAATCCATTATTAAATGTCCTATTTCTATTTTATGGTAAATGATAACCACAGCACTATGGAAAGTACAGTCTTTGGAATCAATAAAATTTGGATTTGAAAGCTAAAGATATAATTTGCAGGGTATTTGGCAAATCATTTCATATCCCTAAACCTAATTTCCCTCATTTACACAAAAGTTATAATTAAAAAAAAAAAGGCAAAACCTCATGATAATATATTAACAATAGAAATAATTTTTGTAAGCTTCTAGCAAAATGGCTAAGACATAGTGGGTACTCAATATTTACTGAGTTAGAACCATTTGATAGTTATTGTGGGGACAATGAATATTACTGTCTTAATTTATTTAGCTTTGAATTGCTCAGCATAGTTGTGACAGATAGAGGTTGGATGAGCCTGGATCTCTGTAGGAAATACAAGTTTTGAAATTAAACTATGCTCTTTCAGTTATGTGCAAGGTAGAGTAACTGATCAGATTTGCACCCTCACTAGAAATCATGAAAAACAAATACAATATATGGAGCAATGTTTTTTAAGACTATCAGGCTATCAGGCAAGGAAGGACAGTGATCCCTGAGAGATGGGAAACAAATAAGAAGAGCTCTATATATGCCCTATAGTTTTCCTTGGAAGGTTCTAGTGCTGGATAGTGAAACCCAGTTGATTCCCATAGTTGAGGAAACAGAGCTAAGGTTTTGGGACGATCGAGGCAACTTGAGTTCACAGTACAGAGCACTGGTAAGGAGAGAGCTGCCCAGAGACAGACGCTGGAGACCTGCAAATGGTTTCCCTGAAGTGTTCAGCTGGATATCAATCAGCATATGCACCTGAGGAAACTCCACAAGGCCAGGGAAAGAATTGCTTGGGAAAAGTGCTGGAAAAGTGCCAGTTCCTACTAGCCAGGCTGAAGAACCTTATGATTAATAGGGTATTGGGTACAGTATTCAAAATGTCTTGCCTTAGTAGGGAAATAATTAGTCCTAGACTGAATACTATTCTAGTCCTGTTGAATAATTCTTAAAAGCCATACATAAAAGGATCAAAGTAATTTCAAGTAACAACTCTGTACTACAGCAAATCTCAAATTACTTATAGAAAAACAAATGTCTTTCCCCCTATAAGGTAATATTTACCATATCTGACATTCAATAAAAAAATTACCAGGCATGTGAAGGAGCATGAAAACATGACCCACAATGAGAAGATAAAGCAATCAATAAAAATAGAGCTAACACAGCTTTATCATAAACAGAAAAAAAAGTTATAACTTGACTTCATGTATATTTTATATATATAAGTATAAATATATACATATACATTATATATATATTTAAGTAGAAGCCAGGAAAAGTAAAACAAAAACAAAACAGATCTAACCCTTAGAGATGAAAACTACAAAGTGTGAATATACTGTTTATGGATTTTGGAAGATTAGGCACTGCAGAAGAAAAGATTAACAACCTTTAAGACATAACAGTAGAAACTATATAAAATAAAAACTAAAAAATAGAATCCAAAAAGATGAACAGAGCATGAGGTGTGGGACAATTTTCAGCAGCCTAATTCATATGTAATTAGAGTTGTCAAAGGTAGTGAAGAGACAAAAACATTATATATATATATGTTTTTAAAGGCTGATAATTTTCCAAATTTGATAGAAATTATAAAAGGTTCAAGAAGCTTAATGTAGCACAAGCATAAGAGACGTTAAGAAAACTAAATCAAGATACACAAACTGTACTAAAACAATTATAAAAAGTAAATTTTAAAAGCAGCCAGGGGTGGGGGTTGGGAGGAAACAGCTAACATTCACAGGGATAAATATAAGATAACAGCTGATAACTTGTCAGGAAAAAAAATGAATTGGAGAAGACAGTGGAGCAATATCTTCAAAGTAGTGAAAGGAAAAATAAAACTGTCAACCAAGAATTCTAAAGCAATAAAAATATTTTTAAAAAGTGAAGATTAAATATTTTTAAGACATGAAAAAAGTTTAAAGAATTCACCAAGCCACTGACATTATAGCAAATAATAAAGCCATTCAGACTGAAGAAGAATTACAATAGATGGAAATATTGGTCTACACAAAGAAAATGGAAAGCATTAGAAATTTACCCATGATTATATATAAAATTTTGGTGTTATTATTTAAATCTTCTTAAGAAATGACTTACATTTAAATAAAAATAAAACGAAATATTGTAGGATGCATAGCAGATGTACAAGTAAAATGTATGACAACAATCTTACAAAGGTCAGGGAGGCTGAAATTCAAGTATCCTATGGTAAGATTCTTATACATGATATAGTATAATATTATATAAATGTTAAGTGTGAAGAGTTAAAGGTGTATACTATAAACCCCAAAGAAACAATAAAACAAAATAAATAATTATAGCTTAAATAGTTAACAAAATATAAAATAGAATCATAAAATATTCAGTTAATCCAAAAGAAGGCAGAAAAGATGGAAAGGAAAAAAAAGAAATGAAAAGAAGAAAAGGGACAATTAGAAAAGATAGGGTGATAGATTTAAACCTAACCATATATCAATAGTCACATTAAACATAAATGATTTTAATACCCCAATTTAGAAGACAGAGATGATCAGTTTGATTAAGAAGTAACACCCAACTCTAAGCTAGCTACAAGAAAAGGTCTTCAGAACATACCTCAACATAATAAAGTCTAGATATGACAAATCCTCAGCTAATATCATACTCAGTGATGAAAAACTGAAAGCTTTTTCTCTAAGGTCAGGAATAAGACAAGGATGCCTACCCTTACCCATTCAACATAGTACTGGAAGTCCTAGCCAGAGCATTCAGACAAGAGAAAGAAATAATAGAAATCCAAATTGGGAAGTAAAAATTTCACTATTTGCATATGACATGATTCTATATATAAAAAACTAGAAAACCATAAAGACTCAACTAAAAGACTAATAGAAATAATAAACAAAATCAATGTAGAAAAATCCATTGCATTCCTATAGATTAACAATGAACTATTAGAAAAAGAAATGAATGGAATAATCCCATTTCCAATTGCAACAAAAAGGATAAAATACCTAGGAATAAATATAACAAAGGAAGTAAAGGACCTATACACTGCAAGCTACAAGACACAGTTGAAAGAAATAGAAGATGACACAAAGAAATGAAAAGCTATTCCATGTTTAATAATTGGAAGAATTAACATAGGGAAAATAGCCATATTGTGTAAAGCAATATGCAGATTTAATGCAATCCTCACCAAAATCCCAATGGCATTTTTCAAAGAAACAGAAAAAAAAATCCTCAAATCACAACAGATCCTCAAACCACAACAGATCCTGAATAGCCAATGCAATCCTGACAACAAAGAACAAAGGTGGAGGTATCGAACTCCCAGACTTCAAATTGTACTACAAAGCTACAATAATCAAAACAGTATGGTATTGGCAGAAAAGTAGACACAGAGACAGATGGATCAAAATTGAGAGCCCAGAAATAAACCTACACATGTATGGACAAATAATTTTGACAAAAGAGCCAAAAACATACAATAGAGAAAGGTAAGCCTCTTCAATAATTGGTATTGGGAAAATTGGAAAGCCACGTGGAAAAGAATGAAACTAGATAGCTATCTGATAACATACACTGAAATTAATTGAGAATGGATTAAAGACTTTAATACGAGACCTAAAACAATAAAATACATAAAAGGAAACAGTTACTAAACTTATGGACCTTGGTCTCAGAGGGGATTTTGTGAACTTGACCACAAAGCCAAAGGGAGTAAAAGCGAAAATAAATCAATGGGGCTACATCAAACTAAAAAGCTTCTGCACAGCAAAGAAACAATCAGCAAAACAATGAGGCAACTACCAAATGGGAAAAGATATTTGTAAACACCTCTGATAAGGGGCTAATATCCAAAAATATATAAATAACTCATACAACCCAATAACAACAACAACAAAAAACCCCTACATAATCCAATTTTTAAAACTGGCAGAGGACTTAAACAGATACTTTTCCCAAGGAGACAAATGGCCAGCAGGTATATGTAAAGAGGCTCAATTGCACTACCTGTAAGGAGAATGCAATCAAAACCACAATGCAACACTATCTCACACCTGTTAGAATGAGTATGATCAGTAAGACAAGAAATAACTGTTGGAGAGGATGTGGAGAAAATTGAACACTCATACACTGCTGGTGGGAATGTAAATTGATGCAGCCTCTATGGAAAACAGTATGGAGGCTCCTCAAAAAATTAAGAATAGAGTTCCCTCTCTGGGCATGTATCTAAAAAATAGAAAACACTTATTTGTAAAGATATATGTACCCCTATGTTCATTGAAGCATCACAATAGCTAGATGTGGAAACAACGTAAGTGTCCTTTGATGGATAATTAGATAAAGAACATGTGGTACTATACAATGGAATACTACTCAGCCACAAAAATGATGAAATGTTGCTATTTGGACAACATGGATGGATCTTGAAAGTATCATGTTAAGTGAAATAAGTCAGACAGAAAAGGAGAAGAACCATATGATTTCACTAATATGTGGGATATGAAACAGAAAGCAACAAACAAAACAAACTCAGAGACACAGGCAACAGTGTGGTGGTTACCAGAGGGGAAGGATGTTGGGGGAGGATGAAGAGGGCAAAGTGGGTCAAATATATGGTGATGGAAGGAGACTAGACTTTGCAATGAGCACACATTGCAATATACAAATGATGTATCATAGAATTGTACACCTGAAACTTATATAATGTTACTAACCAATGTTACCCCCAATAAATTTAATAAAATAGAAAAGGAAAGGAAAGGACTTCAAATATACAAACACAAATAGACAAAAGTAGAATGGTGGAACAAGATATAGCATGCTAACACTAATCAAAAAGAAGCTGGATAAGCTGTATTAATGTCAGAACAAAGATTACTGAGAAAAGAAAGAATATAAAGGCATAAAAATGTCTTTTAATAATTTTAAAGGCATTAACTTATGAAAAGGTCATAGTGAATCCTAAATACTGATTCATATAATAAGAGTTTCAAAGTATATGAACCAAAGCTTAATAGTACTGCTGGAAGAGATGGACAAGACCAAGTATAGTCAGAGGTTTCAATACCCCTCTCTCAATAATTGTAGATAGACTACCAGTAAAAATATGAAAAAACTGAACAACACTTTCAGTCAACTTGTCTTTATTAACAGTTATAGAATACCATACTCAAAACAGCAAAATATGCATTATTTACAGGTAAATATGGAATATTTATCAAGATATAATAAATTCTTGGCCATAAAACAAATCTTTATAAATATGAAAGATTTGAGTAATAAAAGCATGTTCTTTCCTCTTTGAGGAATTAAATCTGAAATTAGTAACAAATGGATACCCGGAAAATATACAATATTTGGAAACTAGCACAGTCTAAATAACCCATGGTTCAAAGAAGAAATCAAAAAAGAAATCAGCATTTTAAATGTAATGAATATATAAACAAAACATGTCAAAATTGACAGATAATGTTAAGTTGAACTTAGGGTATTTATAGAGAAGGAGAAAGACCTCAAATTGATTATGCCAGATTCTACCTTAAGAAACTAGAAAAAGAGGATCAAATTAAAGACAAAGTAAGTAGAAGAAAGGAAATGATAAGGACTAGAGTAGATATCAATACTAGAGTAGGAAACAGAAAATGTTAAGAGAAAATCAATGAACCCCAAAATTGATTATTTGAGTAAATAAATAATCTCTGATAACTCTAGCCAACTGATCAGGGGGGAAAACAGAAATGAGAAATTACCATCAGGAATGAAAAAGATGAAAAAACTACAGAATCTGAAGATATCAACAGGAAAATATCTAAGGAAATATTAACTTTATGATTATATATTCAACAACTTAAGATAAATTGTGTAATTCCTTGAAGACAAAAATTTCTAACGCTAACTCAGGATGAAATAACCAAAATTCTCCTACATCTATTAAATCAATTTGTTTTAAAAACCTTTCCACAGAGAAACCTGAAGCTCAGATAACTTCATAGGTCATTGGTGAATTCTGCCAAACATATAATGGAAAATTAATATAAATTCTATACAAACTCTTCTATAAAATTGAAAAATGAGTAAATATTTTCCTAACTCATTCTATGTGGTCAGCAATACCTTGATACCCAAACCTAACAAATACACTCCAAAAAAAGAAAACTACATACCAATATGCCTCATATACTTAGATTGGAAGACTCAACATTGTTAAAAAATTAAACGCAATTTTAGTAAATCCTTTAAAAAGGATAGTAGTACATCATGACCAAATATAGTTTATCCTAGGAATACAAGGATGGCTTAATATTTGAAAATCAATCAATGTAATTCACTATATTAAAAACTGTAAAAGAAAATCACATGATCATCTTAATTGATACTGAAAAGCCTTTAACAAAACCCAATCTCCATTCATGATAAAAATCTCTTGGCAAGCTAGGAATAGAGGGGAACTTTCTCAGCCTGATAGGGACATCTATGAAAAGCATACACATAATAATCATATTAATTGGGAAAGACAAAATTATTTTCCTTCCATATCTGAACAACACAAGGATATGTGTGTTTAGCGCTTCCATTCAACACTGTATAAGATATTCTAGCAAGTGCAGTAAGAGAACTAACAGGCATCCAAATCAGTAAGGAAGACATGAACTGTCTTTATTTACAGGTAACATAATCATCTATGTAAAAAGTCCAATGGAATCTACTAAATAAATAAACAAATAAATAAATAACAACTAGATCTAATAATTGAGTTTAGCAATGTTTTAGGATCCAAGATCTATATATGACTATCAATTTTATTTCTATATGCTAGCAGAAAATAGTCAGAATTCATTTAAAAATGCATACTAACTACAATAGCATTAAAAAACGAAATACTTTGGAATAAAACTGACCAAAGATGTGAAAGGTTTGTACACTGGAAACGACAAAAGAGTGACAAGAAAAATTAAGGAAGAGCTAAATAGAGAGACATACTCTGTTCATGGGTCAAAAGACTCAACATACTTAAGATATCAATTCTCCTTAAAATGATGTATACATTCAGTGCAATGCCAACAATAAATACCTTTATTTTTGTAAAAACTGATAAACTGAATTCTAAAATTCAGACAGAAATACAAAGAACCTACAATAGTCAAAACAATGTCTGGAACAGAATGAAGAGTTCAGAAACAGATAAAAACATATATAGGCATATATGAACATCTGATTTGTAACAAAGGTACAAATATAACTCTGTGGAGAAAGAATAATTTTTCAACAAATGGTGCTAAAACAATTGGTATCTATATTAAAAATAATCCTCCAATCTATTTATTGTATCATGTTCACAAAATAACTCAAAATAGATCATAGACCTAAGTGTAAAATCTAAAACTAAAACATTTCTAGAAGAAAAATAGGAAAATAACTTTTCTCCTTGGATATGGTCAAGATGTCTTATTTACAACACCAAGAAGCACAATTCATAAAATAAAATATTGATAAATTGGACTTCATCATAATTAAAAACTTCTCTTCAAACAACCATTTATAGGATGAAAAGACACGCTAAAGTCTAGGAGAAAATATTTGCAAAGCATATGTCTAATATAGGCCTTGTCTCTAGAATATATAAAGAACTCTCAAAACTCAATACAAAAACAAACAACCCAATTAAGAGAATAAAGTGCAAATGATTTGAACAGACATTACTCTAAAGACAATGTACAGATGGAAAATTAGTATATGAAAAGATGCTCAACATCAAAAGTCATTAGGAAAATGCAGTTTAGCCCAATAATAAAATAATAATACACTTCTGTTAGAGTAGCTAAAATTGAGCATTACGGATGATCCCAAACATTGGCGAGAACGTAGAGCAACTCCTACATTTTTGATGGGAACTTGAAATAGCATAGCCACTTTGAAATTGCTTGGCATTAAGAAAAAAATAGTGACATATACACCTACCATATGATCTAGCATTCTATTTCTAGGTATTTTCACTACAGAAAATAAAGTATATATATATTCACACAAAGTATATATATTCACACAAAGACTTGTGTGAGAAAGTTTAAAGCAGCGTTATTTGTAATAGTCAAAAACTGGAAACAACACAAATGGTCATTGACCAGTGAATGGATAAATTATACTGTGGTATATCAATACAATATTCAGCAATAAAAAGGGACTGCACTATTGGTACATGTTACAACATGAGTGAAGTTCAAAGTAATCGTGCTGAATGAAAGAATGCAGACTAAAGAGAGCACATACCGAATAATCCCATTTGTAATATGTAAAGTTCTAAGAAATGCAAATGTATGTATAATGAGAGAAAGCAGAACAGAGGTTGCCTGGGATGGGATGGGGCAAAAAAGGGCTGGAGGGAAGAATTACAAAACGACATAAAGAACGTTTTGGGAATGATGGATTAGGGCACTATCTTGACTATAGTAATGGTTTCACAGGTATACCTATGTCAAAATATCAAACTGTACATTTTACAAATGCAGAGTTTATTTTATGTCAATTAGACATTTATACAGCTGTTTAAACAGATTAAAGTGTTCTTAAATATAATTATGACTTATAAAATGTTAATAGTTACTATAACTGAAGTCCAGAAAGAATACTTCACTTGACACAATCACTTCTTCATAGTGGAGCAGTTGAGAGGAACAGGATGAATGACGAATGAATTAGCAACACAGTTGACCCTTGAGCAATGTGGGTTTGAACTGTATGGGTCCACTGATACACATATATTTTCAATAAATATAGTCAACCCTACAATCCCCAGGTTTCGCATCAGCTGATTCAACCAACCGTGGATGGAAAATCATACTTTGAGTCCATAGGTGGGAATACCTGTATGCAGAGAACTGACAATGTGCACTGTTCTACCCATTCTGTATAAGGGACTTGAGTGTCTGTAGATTTTGGTATTCTCAGGGTGCTCTGGAACCAACCACCCGTGGATAGCGAGGGACACCTGGGGAGTCCAGTTATATGTGGATTTTCAACTGTAGAGGGAACAGGTTGTTCAAGGGTCAACTGTAGTTATGTTCATCTCACATTGCCTTTCCTTGTGCTTTCTCTAGTGACTTTTGCTACCTTAAAAGTCAGTTGAGTTTAGTTCTCAATGATCATGGCTTCATTATTAAGAAATATCTTCAGGTCTGACCACTCTTGACACCTTAACCTGGACATCCTTTTCCTGGTAGCTCCCACTTGCTCACTTCTAAGCCCTGGGGGCTTGCTTTTGCCCCCATTGGAATTTACCACTCCTAAATCCTCCTTGACTAGAGCGTTTTGTGGACTGACACTTTCTTTCCGGCCTTGTCTTCCTGTCCTAGTATAACATTCTCTCAGATAGCATTGGCTGGTAATTATTTCAGCTTTTACTAACACACACTTATTCTTTGTTTGAAAGAGAACAGACTTCCTAATGGACACCTGAGAAGGCATACATGACTCTCAAATGTTGAGCATCAGAAACTCCTGGAAGGCTTGTTAAGACATGGAATGCTGTGTTCTACTCCCAGAATTTCTGATTCTGCAGATTTGGGGTGGGTTGAGAAGTATGCATTTCTAACTATTTCCCAGATAATGGTGATGTTGCTGACCTGGAGTTACTTTGAGAACTACTGGTTAAATGCTACTGGCTTTAGACTTTGATAGAGCAAGGTTCAAATCCCAGATATATACTTGAGGGTAATTTATTTACCATAGTCTTAGCTTCCTCCTCAGCAAATTAACAATTATTATTGTTTCCTCTTTATAGGATCTAAAGATGAAATGTGTTAATATCTGCATAGCATCTGTAATATATAAGGACTTAATACACGAAAGCTAGTGTTATTCTTAGTAGATTAATTATCATTAATAGACAAGTCATTTGAAAAATAGATGTAAAAAGAAACTATTTCCCTCAGCATGTACCATCAGCAGACATCCCTTTCGATTTCAATCTCCCAGCATTCATTGCTCCCTTACTCATCCTATAGGCACCTATTCTAGGTGTTCTCTTTCTCTGGTCCAGCGCCTTCCTACTGTCTCCCTGTTAGCCCAGGTTTACTCTTCCCCACACTTAAACTAACTGAGCGTATATTTGATGACTTAGTCATTTGATAACCCCCCCAAAAAAATTTATGTAACTTAATTGGTGTCATTAATACCTGACATCTCAGCTATTTTCCTCAAAATTTTAGTGACATTAATAATGAAAATTTTAGAAATGAAAGAAATTGTGAGAAAGTATTTATGAATGTGGAGGGCACTATTTTTGATGGGCTGAAAAGCTTGAGTATACCTCAGGTGATGTATAGGGGGCTGATTACTCAGCTCAGGGACCTGACTATTGCATTTACTGGGAGCTAAAACAGAATCCAATAAAGCTTTTTTACCATGAACCTGCAGGAATTCTAGCTTGAAAGGCTCCTGTGCTCTCCACCACACTGCAGCTTTCCTCCTACGTATGTTGTCATCTATCTCTGTTCTTAAAGAAACCATCAAATGAAAGCAGGCAGGAGAAAGCAAACAGATGCCTCCGAGAACCCTGCACCTTAAACACATGACATCAATCCCTAGTGCCCTACGTCTTGCTTCTATTTTAAATCCTAACAGAAAGTTGGAGTGAGGCAGGCTTTCAAGATTTGGATATGACGCTGCTGACTATTTTGTTATTTAATGACGTTTAAAACTAACTGAGCTTAGCCTTCCAGAAGGAAGGTGTGTTGCTTTATGGACCTTTCTGCAGAACACATAAAAGTGATGGGTGAAAGGAAGGGAGGACTCGGGGTTGGCTGGTTATCTACCCTGACAAGCAGCAGCATTTATGACTGTTCTGTGCCATCACCTTGTACAAATGAAGCTCATGTAAGCAAAATAAGTGTGTATGCAGGAATTTCCCATTTCCCTTTTCTCAATTGAGGGGTATCCAACCATAAATATGTTTCAAAGGAGGTTTAACATTTCTGATAGATTGATTTGAAGCGGCTCTGAGCTAGATTTAAATATCAGAAGGATTACTGCAAGGGCTCCCTGACTCAGCCACAGCCATCCTTGGAGAGTTCCCCAGTTACTAACTGCCACAAAGGAGACTGGTTAGTCACTTTGCTTTGTCCCTGTTTTAGGCCATATTTCTGGTTTCTTTTCCAGTTGCACAGTTTGATCTCTAAAGTTAATTATGATGCCCTGCAATCAGTTTTTCTCCCTCTGCCCCAATTATCAGTCACATTTTCTGAATTTGTTTCGTATCTTCACAGTAAGTTCAGCTGATTGTATCAGACCCTGAGAAATCACAAATTCAGTCAATATTCATGGCTTCATAATGCTTAAAAGTCCTATCCCTATTGTTAGATAAAATATACCACTAAGGATAATGCTGGCTAAAGTATTACATTAATTTTGTACTAAAGCAATCCATCTATATGTTACATTAAGTAATTTAGTTCTTAAGAAACAGGTTTATGGCAAGATTATGAAGCAGTATGGTATCAAACTGGACTCGGTTTCCCCTGGCAATCAGCCTGTCTCCTCCAGATCACCCCGATATGACGTCCATCAACACATGTACCACTGATTTTAGTGGTAAACGAAAGCAAACTTAATGAGGAAAGAAATCTTCCGATAAGTACCTTCCTTCCTATCACACAATGCATTTTAGACTCTCCATATGATAGCTCTTCTCTATGAAATAGAAGACTAATACTTTTCAAGAGAGAATTTAAAATAACTCAAAGAATCAAATTTCTTATTTAACTTTAGTGCTTCCAGAGGCAAAATATGGGCATTTATTTATTCATTCATTTATTAAAAAACATGTTTGTACCTGCTGTCTTTCCCCAAAAGTAAGACCTAGTCGGACAATCAGCTCTAATGCGTCTTCTGGAGCAAAAAGTTAATATAAGACCCAGTATTATTATATTACATTATATTACATTATATTAGACTCGATATATTATATTATATTATATTATATTATATTATATTATATTATATTATATTATATTATATTATATTATATTATATTATATTATATTATATTATATTATTATATAAAACCCGGTCTTATTTTACTATATAATTTTTGCTCCAGAAGATGCATTAGAGCTGATTGTCTGGCTAGGTCTTATTTTCGGGAAAACACGGTATAACATGTTGTAGGCATTGGAGCTACAACTCTGAACAAAACAGAGAAAAATCTTTGCCTGCATGCAGTTTATACTTGTGTAAAGAGGGGAGAAAAGCATCTGAAAAAGTAAAATCTATATTATTCAGGTGGCAGTAGGTGTGATGGAGAATGAAACAGCAAGGAACAGGAATAGAAAGTGGTGGGCTTGGGTGTTACCTCATAGCTCACAGAACTGTCTGAGGATCAGAGTCCAGGGGCGGAGGGGTGCCCTGGTGGCCCTGGGCTTCAGGCGGGGTCTGAGATAAGCAGGGAGAAATCAGGCCTAAGTGTCTTAACCCAACAGTGAGGTTGAGGCTGTGATGTTGGCCAAGGAGGTGTTAGGATTCAGAACCACTCAGAGTTACGGGTCTTTTTTTTCCCAGTGACGTGAAATGTAGAGGCCCAAGAAGTGTGGTCTTAACTGTAAGAAAGGGAATCTGGAATCAGGCCTCAGGGATGAGTCCAGTAGAGACTCTTGCTCCAGTTCTCTGGTCTGAAAGAAGGATTAACACCTTCCTGAAGGCTCTCTAGGCTCGTCTTGCTCAAATAAATGGTTTTGAAGACCTTCAAATGCAAAGAAGGTCAAGGAACACTATTTACATTGCAATTTTGTTTTTTTGTCTGACTGTTCAAGGTTCATACTAATCAGTGACGGGGAAAGAGGGTGGGGGTGGTGGGACACAGCTTGCCCTGGGCTTCCACACGGCTGGAGTGAGTACAACAATCTAATGTGTATGCATCAGAAAGGAAGCTTGGATGAAATGAGACCCTGAGACTTACTGTGTACCTTCATCAGCAGTAGTGACCCACTGGTCTCTGGGTGTCCCTGAGAGTGCCATGGACATCTGGGCTGTGTGAGGACGAGCTCACACAGCAAGTCATTACAGACTGATGGCACCACACTCCTGAGACCAAGCAGTAGTGTCGCGCCCTCAGTGAGGCTCTCCCATGGCCAGTGATTTAAGCCTCCCTTAGAGAAACGAATTATTCCCAGGAGTTCATGACTCTTGGCAAGACTGAATGCCTTGGCTTCCCAGTTAGACCCATCCCACTTAATTACTCCTAGAATCAAATCCAGCTCCCAAGGAACCTGCTATTGTTCTCTGTTGCCCTTTTACTGCCATCCCCAGTTCACAGAGGTATTTTATTACATCTTTCTGTATACAATCCTAGAAGTCAACAATATTCCATAAAAACATCATTGAAGATAGGCTTAAGAATAAGAGAGAAGGTGGAGTTAAGACTAGAAATGCACCATCACTTCTGGGAGATATATTCAATACTGTGCCAAGCTACTCTTTGGGGGCCAGATTACCTGGAGGTTCTGTGAACATTTAAGAACAAGACATTCAGTGAATGTTTGTCATTACCCTTCCTCTGGGCTCTGAGGCACTCTGTGGGGAGGTGCACTGAACATTAAAGTACTACTTGAGGGAATGAGTGTGACTTCCTAAGGTGTGCTCTCAAGGGAGTGAGTATGTGCTTTGTGGGAGGAGTGGACTCCATATGGCAAACGTGCTGTAGGGAAAAGATAGTCCCTAAGCATTTCCTATATGTAGAGGAGGAAACACAGAAAAGTTCACATTTTTCCATGTGTTGGGCTTCCTTCATTTTCTGAAGGACTGGTTAGCTCTGGTAATTTAAAAAAATAAAAATGTGCTTAGCAGGAAATGAATATGGCATTAATTTTCATTGTGTCAACATTGTACAATAATGTTTTTGAAATCTAATTTGCTGAAGAATTAAGAGGGAATCCTGTAGGTTTAAGACAACATAAATATAAATATTTCCTTTCATATTTTGGAGGAAGCTCTGTGAAAGCAATAGAAAATTATTGTTTGGCTCATTAAAATAGCTATTTATAATTACTCTGTTTTGACATCTACTTTATACGAATATGATAATTCTGACCTTCAGTTATGGAGTCAATGAAATGCAGACTTTCAAACTGCCTTTCATAGGATCTGCTTTCATCATGAACTATTTTCAGGGAAACTGTAGCAAAGGATATGAGTAGTTGCCAGAAAATTTTTCATCTTTAGTGTGTTTGTTTTATGTCTATTTCACTTGTTACTAATTGTCTACCTAAGAGGAAGTGAGAAAAAATCAAATTAAGGTGAGAGACTGCATCCAATATTTGAACTTAAAAGACTGATTTTGCAAAATAACTTCATGACAATGTAAATGGATACACTTCAGTGAATATTTTAGCAATTGTCCTAATAGGTGCATTAAATGGGCAATGAGGTTTTCCAAATACTTTATAAAGAATCTCATAGTTAAGGAACTGAAGTCAAGTGGTAGAATTGTTAATTGGTTAATTAATTTATGGAGTACAAATTTTAACAAGGATTTATAGTACAATTTCTAATAAGTGACACATATAAATTATGAAAATAGTGAGAATATTTTTACATGATCTTTTAAAAGAATTTTTGCTATTGTCCCTTTTAAATCATAATTTTAAATTACAAGGATAATGCATGTTTGTTGTAGGAAATTTAGAAAATATGGGCTAGCAAAGGGAAGAAGGTGAAAAAAATCATCGATTAGCCTACTGTTCAGAGTAAGTACCATTAACATTTTGAACTATTTTCTTCCAGTCTTTTTCTATACATATTATGTATATTCTTTTTAACAAAAATAGGGTCATATATGACACTATTATTTATATAATAATAATTTAATTAATAATATACTCTGAGCATGCATTTTTTTTGTGTGGAGGATGTTTTTTTCTATAATATTATTCATATGTTTTCTTAGTAGTCAGTCCGTGTACATATACTGTAGTTGTTCCAAACAACCACCTTTGTGTTGAATATTTAGGTTTCAGGTTTTCCAAGTTTTTGCTATTGTAAACAAGTCTGTATTAAATATCTCTACACATATCTTTATATACTGATCTAATTATTTCTTTTTAATCAATTTCTAGAAATGACAGTGCTGGATCAAAGATCCACACACTTTTGTTCCCCTTCAGAGAGGATATATCAGTTTACACCAGTACTGAGAATGCCTATTGTATTTTACCTTGTCAAAATCAGACATTCTCTTCTTTTAATTTATGAAGAAATTTATAAATAAAATTACCTTACTTAATTTGCATTTTATTTTTTCCTTTGATAAATTCTTTATTTGCTTTTGTCTGACTGCACAAGGTTTATATTTTAAAAATTTCTTTAGGAATTCATTTTTTAGATTTACTTCTTTAATGGAACATAAATTTATTTTTATATAATAAGTCAGACAGGAATGCAATTTCACTTTAAAAATGATTATAATTTTAGAATAATAGTTTTTTTCATCAGATACTAGGATTTCACTTTAACTGTATACCAAATTATAATACAAATATTGGTTACTTTCTGATTTTCTATTCTATTTATCTGATTATTTTTGTTCCACTATCACACTGTTTAAAAAAATTATATCTTTATGAATTATTTTAACATATCCAGTGAATTGAATTTCCCCATCTTATTAAGTGCATTCTTTTCTGTGGACTTAAATTTTTCAACTTTTGTCAACCTACAAAAAGAATCACATCACTTTTGAAAATTTGATAGAATTTCTAATTACTAGAGAAATTGCAACCCAACGAATTTGAGTTTTCACATTTAGAAATCTTGTATGTCTCCTTATTTATTATTTTGTAAATAGTTCTGAGTAAGGTTTTGTAAGTTTTAAACTGTATACATATATCCTTCATTTTATTTATTTTAATGTTACTTTTAACAAAAAGTAGCCTAACACCTGTTGATATTAAATAGATTTCTATTGTACAGTTTTGAACCATGTGAAATTAAAGTTTAAAAATGTATTATGAGATGAAAAAATAAAAGAAAGCTAAATGGAAGCTAGTTAAATTATAATACAATAAAAGTATTTTATTGAGTATTTTAAAAAGAAATTAGTTCTATTGTGACTATCAACTAATAGTACATTAAAAGATAATTTAAATCTATAGTTATTTCTACAAATTTTCTGATAAGTTGTCATTAATCAGAAAACCGGAAGTACAACATAGAAAATGATCAACATTGCTTATTTGTCATTTCACACATCTGTGAATAGAAGTGGTATTGCTGAAGTAAAACATATGTGTAGTTTGATTTTGACATATATTGTCAAATTTCTTTCCAGCGGGTTGTACGAATTTATACATGCACCAGCAATAAGAAAGATTGCCTGTTTCAGCACAGTACCAACAACAAAGTGGGTTATTAAATTTTAGGATTTTTACCAATCTGTAAGTAAAAAAATAGTATAACATTTTCATTTGACTTTTTCTTTTTATAAGTGATTTGAGCAATTTTTCGTATGTTTTAGGAACTTTTTTGTTGCATTTTTTTGGTGTAATGACTTTTGAAATTCTTTGCCCATTTTTAAAATAGAGTTGTTGGTCATTTTCCTTATCAATTTCTAAGAGCTCTTTATCTATGAGACAGATGAATCCTTTAAGATATAAGATTAATTTCCCCCCCCATTTTTAATTTTTTTACAGTGATGTTTTGTTTTGCTATATGCAGATTTTTGTTTGTTTGTTTTTAAAATCTAGATTGTAAATCTTCAAGATTGTAAATCAAATTGTCCAGGTTTTCTTCTTGTACTGTTTTGGAAAATAGTTTATATTTAATTCTTTGTTGAATTTAACTTGTTTATGAATTCTAAGATAAGGTAGGAATTTTAAATTATTTTTTTCAAACAATCCAGTTTGTTTTCTACAAATTGCCAGTGATTTGAAATACTACTTTACCTACCATATACCACATTTTCATATGTTGTTAGGTCTGTTTATAAACTTTCCATTATATTCCATTGATATCTCTGCACCCTAGACCAGTACCACAATTTTAATAAAATATATATGTACATATATAGAAAGATCTATACATTTCTTTTGTACCCTATCTTACTAAACTCTCTTTATATACTTTTCAATCTGTTTTCTTGGGTTTTGCAAGTATAGAATCATATCATATATGTCAATGTAATAGTTTTATCTCCTCCTTTCTAATTTTTCACTTCTGATTTTTTTCTAATTACATTAGCTAGTTCATATCTAATATCTATGTGAAATTTTAAGTAATAGGGGCATCATTGTCTTATTCCTGACTTTATGGAGAATGTCTTTAGCATTTACCTTTTAAGCATTCTTTCCTTTCTGCCTGAGGTGGATATATTTTATCATGTAAAAAGTATCTACTTAGTCTTACTTTATCAAGAGTTTTTGTCAGTAGTTTTTGCTGATTTATGTCTCAGGTTTTTACGTATGTATAGAAATGATAATATGATTTTTCTCTGCAATTTAGTAATGGAATAAATTGTATTAATAGAGTTCCTAATTTTGAACTATTTTTGTAAACTCTACTTGGTTGAAATGAATGTTTATTTTAACCTACTACTAGATTCTGTTTGCTAACACAATATACAATTCATTTCCCACAATCTCTGAAAAACAGTTTTTCATAATTTTGATACCAAAACTCAGTTGGGATTAAAACTGATCTGAGATAATATGAGACTTTACATTTATTCAGTCTCCTTAGCATGATTATCATGTATTTGCTGCAGAAATGTTCATGTGATTTATTGAAGAATGCTGCCCTAGACCCACTGGTGATATAATATATTATAAAATATATGAACACCATTCCCTATCTAAAATCCACAACCCAAGGGTTTTAGAATGGGGATTTAGTATTTTAATACTTGTTCATTACTAATCATAAATAAGGTTCTCTGTGTTCCTTTTCTTAGTTTGTAATCATTGGTTTGTATCAATATTATACTTTAGAAGAAAAAAATTGTTCTGTCTCTCCTCTGGAAGAACTTAAATAACATTAGAATTATCTATTCTTCAAAGGATTCATATAGCCTTTTAAATTACAAAAATGGAATAGTTTTTTGAAAATTTATTCAATAAAGAGGCCCATTAAAAAAAGTCAAAGTTCTGTGCTTCTACCTTCTCACTTCTACTCTTTAATTACTTTTCTGATCACTGGATCACTGTTAAAAATTTGGTGTGTATTCTTCCAGAACTTTCCTTACGTTACATACAAAAATAAGAAACAAGGATTTTAAAAACAACCTAATGTATTAGTGAGGATTAACAGTTTTCATATCTTTAAACACTTGTATTTTGTTTATGAACGGCCTCTTTGTGTACATTTTTGCATTTTTATTGTCACCCATCTGTAAAGGTTTAATATTTTAAAAAGATTATCTCTTAGCTACCCTCCCTTTTACCTTCTCATGTCTACTCTCTACAAGTAATCAGTGAATCATTGCTAATGTTCTATTGTGTATCCACTTAGCTCTTACATACAAATTTAACATCTCATTAAGATTGTATATCAGTTAACAATTAAAGTGTTTTAAACATATAGCACTTAAAATGTATTATATATAAGGTATATTTCTATATTATGTATAAAATAATGTTTAGTCTACTATAGTCTACTCCTTGCTTATTTTGCACAGCAATGAAAAATGCCAGTAGGGTCTTTTTAAAGGCTGAAATGTATTTCATTACTTCATTGAAGGACTATTAGTTTTCCCTCACTTTTTCACTCTTAAAACACAGTTAAAATTCAGGACAGAAATGTGTGACAAAGTATAAGAGGTGGCATTGCTGACTTCAAGTTACATGAAAATTCCAATAGTAAGGAACTCCTTAAAAGTTGTTGCAATATTTTCTCAACCCTCCTTTCTGCCAGTTTGAGGTATCATCAATCTAAAATATCAGTACGATATTGGTATCTCTTTAATTTCTTCTTCTTGATCCCTTGTGAGGTTAAGCATATGTTTTACATATTTATAAGACACTCGGTTTTCTGATTCTGTGAATTTCCTTTATATGCCCCTTTCTCATTTCCTTCCTTTTTCCTCCCTCCCTCCCTCCCTCCCTCCCTCCCTCCCTCCCTCCCTTCTTTCCTTCCATCCTGTATAATTGTTTTTCTCTTATTTATTTCAAGGAGCTCTTTGTATATTAGAAATATTAACAACTATGAGTGTCAAACATTTTCTCCCAACGTACCTTTAGAAGGAATTAGATGCCTCTAAAGTCCCCTTCTTTTCTTATGTGTGCACTGCCCGTACCCTATATTGTCTTCTTTCCATTTGCCCTTTTGGCTTGTCTGTTTCTTGCCATATTTGTTTCACTACTAACTAGAAGAGAGTAGGTGACATGGAAAATTCCATATTTGAACAGGGCTTATGACAACTTTAATTTAGTTAGAAAAGATATGAAAACCCCTCACTGAGCATGTATGGAGGATATTGTGGGTGTTTCCTGTCAATTTTTCATGAAGTGACTTTTCCTTCAGAGCCATGAGTAATGATTGACTATATATCCCAGTGAAAATACAGAACTCACTGACATACTGGCTGATGAAATGAAAAAATGCTGTCATCTGGATGCCATAATGATATATATTTCACTAGTCAAATGTATTATCAGTTTCTAAATATTTGAGATATTTATATGACACTCCCATGTAGAATGTTTTCTTTAAGAAGATGCTGTACTACACCATTTTTTCATATTATAAAAACAAACAAAAAACCCCATAAAGAGTATTCATTAATTCACATGAAAAGGATTGGGGCCAAAAGATAGGCCAAAGTAATACTACCTTGGTAAAAGAAAATCAGTCTGGAAATGCCGTATCTTTCAGGAGGCATTTGGATTGTTAGGTCTTGCAGATGTATAGAGGAGGGAGAAGCAAATGCTTAATAACATTTTTTAAAAACAATAAATTCCTATGTGAATCGCCTCAATCCTCCACCCTCAACCCCCACCCCCAAAATAACTGTCCTCTTTCTTCTCCTGTTTTGTGTTTACCCAGGCATTCACATCTTTCCTTAATGTTTCTATTTTATTCAGACTAGATTGAGTCTTTTCTTGGTGCTAAACTAACTTTAATTTAATGGAATATACTTTATGACTTGGCTATATTCATTGATAACTACTGGAAATCTTTTCTTTATATATATACTTCTAAGTTTTTTCCTCTAGTGATAAAACTTAGAAGTATGTGTCTTTAAATTTATTTTGAAAATTTATATTAAGGAAAATAAAGACAGGCTATCATTGTTTATCTAAGGAATAGATGACCTTGCACTAAATATTTTTTTTTAATACATATATCTAAAGATAATTCCTACATTTTCATCGGTAAACTACTGTTTTCTGGAATACTACATGTGCCAGGCATTTCCTTGTTTTGTTTTCTCTTAAATAATCTGATAACAAAGGTTTTGATATTAGCTGAATATTGAGTTTTAAGTTTAGATGTGGTAGATTCTATCGCTTTAAACTTTTATTTTATATCATTAGTGCCTCTTGCTCTTGGCAAATTATAATTCAAGAAGGCAGAACAATCAATCTTAGTATGCAAAAAGAAAGTATTTGGCAGCCAAGATAATCAACATTTATGCAAACTGGAAACTTCAATATTTATGAAGATTTAAGAAAATGTAGAAAATGTTATAGGACTGTTTACAGATTAAAATCTATTGCCTTGACCTTGAATCCATACAGTAAATTCCCCCCCCCCTTTGCTTTCTCTCTTTTGTAATATAAGAAAATAGTAGCATGCTTTAAAAAATTAGTTTATACTATAATGGGCAAATTAATCTTGTCATATAGAATGAGATAGACTTATCATTTGTTGGGAATTTAAGAAATTGTTCTAGTTATATTTTGTTGTAATAAACATCTATTTTTCCCCAGCATTTCTACACATGGGTCATTTGTTTCTGTTTCCTGGGTTAGGCTTCCAATGAGGGCAAGCATGACTTGGGCTCAGTCTATTGTCTCAATAAAAATATTAATAATACTGGTGGTCATAAGGATTCTCCAGGGGTCCTTAAGATGATCATCTTTGAACCTGATTATATTTTACTTTTATGTACAAGTGACTAATCACTGGCATTTGATAATGAAAAAAAAAAGATGATATGTTATAATGTTATAGCACAATCAGAGTTAGTCTTCCTACTAATTTTAATTAACCTGAAATTAATTCAGGTTAATTTCCTGATTTAAAAAAGAAAATAAAGTTTGGTTGGAAATGGCGTAAGGAAACAAAAATGGTCATTTGGTCATTTTGTAATGCTTTGTGAACAAAAATTTGGAAAGCTTTACTAATATATCTTGTTCTATCATCATATGCTCTTCAGGAAAACAAATGGATTACTACTTAATTGAAAAATTAAAGTCTATTCATTATACGTTTTTGTACAAAGAAGGTTTCATTTCAAGACAAATTCCTACTCTGGCACGTGATAGAGAGAAACAGGATACTCTTGGGTGACAGCAAATTAAGCATGACTAGCTTGTAGTGGCTGATTTAACACATGACATAGGAATTAGCTCTGGATATATTATAGGCTTTGGAGTGGGGTAGCCAGGATGATGTGGCAGATGTATGTGTAAATCCTGTATTTTAAATATATGGCCTAGAATTCTTTAATTCTATGACTGTTCTATGTCCAGACAAGAGTTTGTAAGCATAGTTTTGTTTCCCCTAAATGTGAAACAAAGCCAACCAGGGCCACTTAGGGAAAAGGGGATCCTCAAGGACCTATTTAGACAGTTGCTTCCAGAAAAAGAAAAAGTCTTCTGTCAAAGACGTTGTCAATCCTATTTTGAAAGATTGATTAGGTAGCTGATTTTTTTCTTCCTTCTGTCCTTGGAGAAAATGAGAAATAACAGGTCCCCTTCCACTTTAGACTAACCATTCATATACTTTATGACAGTTAGGTTTCCCTTGAGCCTCCTCTTCTCCAGGACAAATTATGCTAACTCCTTCAGTCTGTCCTCATAGGGCCTATTTTTCAACCATTAAATCATCTTATTGTCCTCCCTATATCTTCTCCAGTTTCTTCAAAATCCTTTTAAAATAGAAAGTCTTAAATTTGATATCTTTGCATACATTAGATAAGTTAGAACTTCAGGAAGATATTTGTTTTCACATTCTAAGTCGGAGAGTTGTTCACTACGACACAGGTTAGTTGGGTCAGAGGGATAAGAAGCAAAGGAGAAGCCAGGTGAACCGCTTAATATTTTCAACTCAGTGGATTTTTATGATCAGAAATAGTGAAAACTGTGCCTGGAAAAATGTCATAGGATTCTTCATAAGTCCTTTGGGAAGATACTAGAATAAAACATTATTTTAAAAACAACCAGAGCTTCTTTTGTGTTTTTTTGTAAGTAAATAATCTGACACCTCTCTTTACTAATTATAATTCTGCAAAGTAAAAGATTAGGAGGTGAACTAACATAATGCCACATTCAGGACAAAAAAACTGTAATAGAGGAAGATGGGGACTGTTAATTCAAGAAAGGGCATAGGGACTCAGCATTAGAGTGACTTCAGCTTAATTAAGAGCTAGATCCACTTTTTCAAGCAGATTTTGATGCAAAGAGGGGGCATTTGTGGAGTGTTTCCTAGAGAAATTTTATTTCTTGTTAGTATACGACCAGTAGGAAGGGTATGATATTGGCTTTGCTGATATGCTGTTCTGGCTTTATGGCATTACGTTGTCGTCTCTGCAGCATCACTTTGATTTTGGATGATTAGCATAATATTGTCATTTCAACCTCTCCATTCCATGAGGGCCAAAAAGGAACCCAAAATCTTATAAACTGAATTCCCCTCTACACCAATTACTATGAGAGCAAGATTCCATTGTGATAAAAACTTAGAATAAAAACCCTAAACTTTCTAGTCTTTTCTTACTTCAACTTAAGTGTATTAATAATTGAATTTCTTTGATACCTTCACTTTAAACCTAACGTCTTGCATATCTATGCCCAAAGCAAAATACCTGGCCTTTATCCTACTCGCTCTTTTTGGTTATGCACTAGGAAATGGGGTAAACTGCTGGATTGCCTCCACGAGACAGAAATTCAGTCACTAAGAAAAGCTGGTACTGTGTTCTTTCCAATATCCTCCTTATAAGTCAACAATAAATACGAGGCATCGCAACCAAGTCAGCTTATAAAAGCTTTCTTTCCCCAGATAGAAAGCTGCACGATTCACCCATTGCTGGTTTATTTTCACTTTATGGGGGTGATAAACATAAATTGGCCATGCCCATCCTGAAAAACCACAGGCAGATCTTAGAGGGCTCTTGCATTGAATGGTGTGCGGTGGTGAAATATTTTTTATTTTGCACTGACCCCTCTGTGAAAGCTAATGCAGTACAGTCTTACCATTTTTGCAGACAGGACAACATTGTTCTGGTTCATAGACTGGGTTGACACACTCAGGAACTGCGCAGTCTGCTACAACACAGTGAACTTCATTGCTGGGCTCACAGCGACACCATTCACATGGAGAGGGCTAGGAACAAATCTAAAATTAGCCCCTTTTCTCCTAGAACTTAATGCTTGCACATTCATAGGCTGTCAGAAGACAAAACAGTAGTGTTTATATTGGCTTTACAGTATTAACTCCATTCACCATGTATATAATCATTCTTCCCCAGTTGAAGGCCACCTGGATATCCAAGCCAAGGTGAGTTGCCACATGCAGATCAAGTTGCCATGAGTCACTGGGGGCTCATGTGTGACTTTTCCTGGCTAGTTTCCTACTTTCCAAAGACATGTTTGGACAACTACTGTGTCACCTCCTGGTTTGGTTTCCAGATGTGCTGACTACTCTGCCTTCCTCTGGAAAAGAGGAATGGTACTGGAACATGTGAAATAAGTTTTTGCCATTTATAATTTTTCTTCCTAAGAAAATTACTGGGTAAATGGTAAATGAACATTTACTGGGAAAATGGTAAAGAACATCTTAACCCTTTGTATGAACTCTTCTTTTCAAGCTAATCTGGACTCTAAATGACATTGTTTTTCCAATGAGAATTTTAGAGGAGATTGTATTTGGGATACAAACATCTAGGTACTGCCTCTCAGAAAATTGAGTGAACACCTTGCATCTTGCCTGCTTGCTTTTATGAATGAACTAAAATCGTTTCACTTAAAAAGCCACTATTTAGGAGGCAAGGACTCTAAAAATAGAACTGAAAAGTGGTTAATTTAGAGGGAAAAAATGTAAAAGGTCAGGAAACAGTTTTTGTCTTCAGAGTACTTACCGACCAAGAGTGAGTTTGGAATTTTCTGTTTCCTTTCTAGAAACTGCCTGCACCACAAATAACCTAAAGTAGTGGCCACTCTGTGACTTTCTCATTCTTTACAAGTTCTAGCCCTCCTTTTTCATGAAACAGAGGTTTAGAATTCTGGAATGACAACTTGGGGATCTCAGAAGTTATGCAGGTCTCTACTTCTCAAATAAAGGCCATTTGTTCCTAGAAAATTCTGCCTTCAACCTATGCCACAGCTCCCCACTTCCAGATTACGTTCATTAAAACCCTCTGCCTTTGTCTCAGGGGCTACTGTCTATAATTCCTGTTGGCTCTTGTTTCTTCTTACACCTGACAATTTGGGTAACATCAATGCTCCTGGATTCAGGTAGTCTGTGGGGGTAGAAACCTTTCAACTAATTCTCTTTAAATTAATTTTATCTTTGCTTTCTGCTTGAAGAATGGTAACCTAGCTTTCAAATAATTATTTTACTTTTAAGTTTCACAGGAACAGGAGAATTAGACATAGAATCTGTGGGAAGAGTATTGCTATTTCTTAGCATGGTCAAGTAGTTTGTTGAAGGGTACAGGTAAGCTCTTGGCCCATGTGGGGAGTTGTGTTAAGCATTTCAGAAGAATCTATTGTATCCTCCCAAGCACTGGGATTTTCTTGACAATCCTCTACTGAATAATTTCAGTAAATGAAGGAAAAGACTTGATACTATGGCAGATTATTTGATGGAGGAAATGTTTCACAAGGAAGCAGTGTAAGCAATGGAAATTCTTGCTGCCATATTGCTCCCTTATTGTATCTTAAATTCCCAAGCAAACTTGTCAGAAGGTATCCCCGTCCTTGGTTAACTGCAAGGTAGTTTTGCACAACCTTCTACAGTACAGTAAGAACTTGACCTACATTTATTGCTAATTTGAGAGAAAAAGAGAGCCACGAGTATCACTGCTTCCACATTCTGCTCTTCCACAGTTATGATTTTTTGTTCTCGCTGGTTTCTTTCTTGCTGAAGGAGGGACTAATCTGTTGCAACTCTAGTGAACTGACTCTGGCATTAAAAATCCCAAAGCCCTCCTAAATTTTCCAATGTAAAATGTTTAACTCAAAATAACTATGGTCTTCAAGAAAGACCATAGTTTTGGACTATTAGATTCCCAACACAGACTGATGAAGAATGCCATTCTAATTCAAATGTTTTTTAACGTCATTAACTACTGGGTTATCATGCTAAGCAATTTACTTATGTCAACTTACTTATTTCTCATAGAAACCTTGTGCAGAAAGATTGGTTATTATCTCCATCTCACAGATGAGGAAATCGGCTGAGAGAGGTTCAGCAGCTTTCCCAGGTGCTATAGGCAGAAAGGGACAGAGGCAGGACTTGGCTCTTGGCAGCCAAACCACTATTGCCACGTGACAGCAAGAATCATATTCTGTGCACTCCCATCTAAGTAGTTCACTTTCAAAGCTTTGTACATTTCTACATGCATTCCAGGTCCCCAGTAACAACCATTAGCAACATGTTATAGAAGTTCTGTGTTATACGGGTAACCCCTGTATAACACGGAACTTCTATAACATGGCTTCCCTCTAACATTGTTCAAGAATTGGGGAAAACCCTCCTACAACACAGCATCCTAGAACACGGTTTCACTTTAACACAGTTTGAGAATTAGAGAAATCCCCAAACAACAGGGAGCATAATAAGAGCTTTCAAGAGCAAAAGATATCTCATTTGAAATTTTTCATTCGAGCGTGGATGTCGTACAAGATTTAACTGCAGAATTTTAAAATGTATTAGAATTTTAAATCCATTTTCTTTGTGGAGTATTAAGTTCAGAGGATGAAGATACCTTGTCAAGCCACAAGATTGCCACGGGGATATGAAAGTCAATTTGGGGAATATAATCAATAATGTTGTAAAGAGTTTGTAGGGTATCTGATGGACACTTGTCTTATTAGGGAGACCACCTCAGGGATGCTGTAGATGCCTGATCACCAATCTGTACACCTGAAGCTGAAGCTGAACAATAATGAATGTCAACTACAGATATATATATATATATATATATATATATATATATATATATATATATGACAAATGACTATTACGGTGTTTTGTATACATGAAACTAATAAAAAAATGTTTTAAAAAATTATAGAACTAGAAAACATAAAAAAGAAAAAAAGATATTTTGTCAAAAAAAAAAACAACACACACACAAAAAACGCCCTTGATTAATGGTGCTTAGTAGTGATGAAGAAAATATTAGTTACATATTAATATGTTATATTTTGGTGAAAATTGCTTTAATAAAGATATTTCTCTTAATTATAAAAATGTAATAGTATCTTTTTAAAAATTTTTTGAACCCAATCTCCTTTTTGGTATTAGTTCTTTGTTTCGTATAACACAGATTCACATAACATGGCATTTTTAGGAACCTAACAACCATGTTATACGGGGATTACCTATAATTGATTTATAGAGGATAGATACTTCTTGCTAAGAAAGACAATTACAGTAACTAGGATAATTATGCATACAAAGATTATTATGGAGCTGCAGAGCTTGTTAACCTTCTGTGAATAGAAAATTGGAGTAGGCTGAAGTCAGGTTGCCACAAGGCTCATGTTCAAGCCTTGGAGCCTGGGAGCTACATTCACTGGTATGTGGGAGAAGCACTAATGGATAGGGGCCCAGTAGAGACCCCAGGGCATTTGTCTGAAGTCAGAGAAGGCTGGATGTGCATGCACTAGAATCCTGAGAAATACTCTGGGTAACAGCTTAGGCTACAAGGCTTCCTGATAAAAGGGTGCCTGATTTTTGAAGGATTTTGAATAATGAGAAACATAAATTAGAAAAATAAAAATGTCACCCCAGCCATTAGCAGCTTCAAATCCTTCCTGAACCTGATTTTATTCGTGTGCTCTGTCACTTCCTGTTCCAGAATCTCTTGTCTGAAACATGTTATTTCTTCTTTTATTTTCATTTTTTCCCCAAATAACGTCACTGTTTCAGTCCATTTCTTCTCATTTGCTCCATATGCACCTCTCTTCCCCCTCTAAACTGCCCATCAAATTGCACCCATTGACCTCCCGCTCAAGTCCCTTCAGCCCTCTTGCCACGCCTCTTTCCTTTCATAAGCTCACCGGTTCCGACACCATTGTTTTCTTGCACAGCTTCACTTCCTCCACTGCCCCTGCTTTCCCCTGCTCTTCTGAAAAGACGTTGCTTAGACAGCAAGATGTTCTTAGGAGTGAGCAGTGTGCTACTTTGACATTAAGTTCAGACTTTAAAAATCCTTCCTACTTTACAGCGTAAAACTCTGAAAGGTTTGGTGCTTTGAATAAATCTTTACATCTCATGCGCTGGGCTGGTTACAAATTCCCTTTTATCAGGCTCTTCAATATGAAAACTATAGATTAAATCTGAAAATGTACCCGTAAAACCAAAGATTAAACAATAAAGCTATCCTTAGAGGTGCAGAGGACACGGAAACAAGTACTTGGGGAAAAAAAAAAAATATATATATATATATATATATCCTTACTAGCCTTTTTAAAGGAACATGTGAGAAATTATTTCTAGTACAAGGCTTTAGTCAGTTAGAGATTTGGTAAGTAAGATGATTAAATGACACCACCCTACAATTTTATACCAGGAAAATCTTTTTCTAAGAAATGTCACAGAACATTTTATTTCTATGAAAGCTTTGGAAAATGAAGTAACATTCACTATATGTACCTTTACATAAATTTTAATTGAAATTAGGGTTAAAGACCAAATTTATTTGTTGATGTGTGTGTTAGATGATCTGAGTATATGTTGTGAGTCTACACCTCAGGCTTAGTGTTTTGAATATCTAATGTGGGATCTTGTTTAAACAGAAACTGTGCATTTTATCTGTAGTTCCTGCTATCACTGAATACATTTGCATGGCAAATCCAAATGCCCCAGTTGCACCCAAATTTCAAAGGGGTTTCCTGATATATATATATATATATAGATAGATAGATAGATAGATAGATATAATATATATATGTATATATATATAATATATATAATTATATATGTTACATTTATTATATCTATTATATATACCTCTCTCTCTCTCTCTCTCTCTCTCTCTCTCTCTCTATATATATATATATATATATACATACATACACCATGTTTCCCCAAAAATAAGACCTAACTAGAAAATAAGCCTTAGCATGATTTTTCAGGTTGACATCCCCTGAACATAAGCCCTAATGTGTCTTTTGGAGCACACCTTAATATAAGACCTAGTCTTATTTTTGGGGAAACATTTTATATATATATATATATATATATTTTCTTAAATATTGCTTTAGGTGACTAGAATCCAAATTTTCTTCCTTGGTATCAGAATGAAAACATGGCAATACACCATCATTTTCAAAATAGTTATCTTCTAAAGACCATGGAGTTCAAATCCCAATGTCTCTGTCTGTGATTTCTGAGCATTCTTGGAGAATTGGAGGAGAGGTACTAGAATCCTAGAAACAATAGAATTCTCCATGATTTTTTTTTAATGAAAAAATTACACTGAGAACTAGTAACTTAATTACTGGAATAATTGAATAACTTCTAAACAATTGTCAAATATGTTCTTTGTAAGAATTTGGAAGCTAAGAGTTAATGCAGGATTATTAGAACATGTTATTACAGACTGTTACATAGAATTTTCCAAATATTTATAGACAATGCACATTTATTTTGTATTCTGAATATTTACTTACTTATCTATACCTGAGGAAAACCTGAGTGTTTGGTTCATGCAACCATACCTCATGGCATCATTATTTATGTGGTGACTGTTACTGGCATTGTTCACAGAGTGCCCAGCAGGAAATGGTCACAGTCCATAAGATTTGTTATATGAAGTTAAACGTCAAAGTGACAAGGGACATAGCAGTGTTCAGCTCTCTGTTTTAATTCAATGAAGTATAGTATAACAATATTCATACAAGTTGAGACACTCTCAATTAGGAAAAATAGAAAAAAATAATCTCACATAGCTGGCTTTGCTTGGGTGGTTGTGGTATTATGGCTAACAGCAAGCTCTCTGTAGCCATGGTTCTTGAGTTCTAGTCTTAGATGCTTTGCTTAATGGCTGGGAATCTCGGGGAAATTACGTAACTGTCTGTGCCTTAGTTTCTTAATCTATAAAATGAGAATAACAATATTACCAGCTTCATAGAGTTATTGTGAAGCACATAAAATATGTAAGAAATATTACATCATCATTATATTTACTTGCATTCTTAATGAGTTTTCTGAAAAAAAATTAAAGTATAAAATTGGGAGCACAAGACTACATTTAAAAGAATATTTAAGTTATTTCTCTGGTCCAAAGTGTAATCTGATGGCAGAGGTGGTCGCAATAAAGTTTTATCGGACTTAGTTGGGTGGGGGGCGGGATTTTGTGAACGAATAGAATTAATCATGTCAGAAACACATTGAAAACAAATGATTAGAAGCCTCTAAATTAAGAACAATTGTGAATGGTTAAAATGACCATTGGAAATCACTCAGAAAAAGAAAAGCAACAGACCCATTTTAATTTCCTGAAGGCTCATCATTTAGATGTCAATTCAAATTCCCTCTCTGCAGGTAGGTCTCCCCAGACTATCCCTCCATCATCTCTCTCCATAATGTTGTTCACGCCGACCTCTAATCAGTTCATGAAATTATCTTATGAATTTGTTCATAGTTATTGATCGATTGATTCTTATCTGCCTTCCCCGTAGATTATAAGCTTCTTATATAGTATACTGTTCATTGCCATATTCTGAGTACCAAGAAGACAACTTATCACATAATAATCAATAAATATTTAACATATGCATAATCACTTATGCAAAATTTATGGTTTTTTTTATTTATTAAGCCATACATCTGAGAAGCTTCATCCATGTTCAAGGGCGCTTTAGGGGGAAAAGTTTCGGACTATGAGTCATGAAACAACTATTTGAGTTTCAATATTATGGCAATGAACATAAACTCACTCTCTAAAGGTAATTTGAAATTCATAATATCTATCAGGTGGATCCCAATGTAAGTCAATCTTCAAGCACTCCATTGACTACACTATCTAGCAGATGATTGCAGACTTTTATTGCACTAGAAAATACTATGATAACTAAATTTAGGACAAGTACACATGCAGAGAAATTGCTCAAGAGTCTGAGAAAAGCTAGTCTCATTTTATAATGTATATCAAGTTCAATGGCTGCTTATTAAACAAAATTATTTTAGTATATGATGCAGTGTTTTTTAGGAAAAAGACCTTAAACATGTCCATTTTCTTAAAGGATGGGTTAGAGTACAAAGTCCAACAAAACACATTCTGAATATTCTGAGAAACAAAATTTGATTTCTAGAAAGCCCTCTGTAAATATTGCTGGAGGTCTAAGGAATAGATAACTAAATGGACAGGATATACGAGTATTCTAAATGCCAAGTTTTAGCATACTATCAATGACTTTCCTTCTGACCAAGTTACATTAGACTTTGGAAACTATGCAGTCTCTACCTTTGATAATTGGTAGAAATTTTTAAATATATGAGTGCTCAGGTTACTTTTTCAAAAATTTCCCATTAAACAACTATTTAAAATCTGATCTCTACCAAGGAAAATATACTGTGTTAAGAAGCACTCTTCTTTTAGGGATAATTTATGGCATAAATTTCATCACTTTATGAAACAAATCTCATTACTTTCAAACTGTATGAGAAGTTTGGAAGACACTATTTCAAAGTTGCTGATGCCTGTCGGGAATCTCACTGTTCACTTCATTAAAATATACATTAAATTACAGAATACAAGAATACTTAACATCCACTGTCACTCCTGTAGCCAGTAATTTGCGTGCAGTAGGTGTCACCTAATAATCAATGAATCTGATGGGTTTTAACCAAAATTCACAACCATCCGAAAAAAAGAAAACCCACTGCATCACTGATTAAAATGCTCCTCAGTGTCCCCTGTTGAATGGGATTATGATGACCTCTTCAGTGTTCTGCCCTATTGATTGGAATATATTTGAAATACTGAGATAGTAAGTCTTACAAAGTTATGAACATAGAGCTGGAACGTCTTAAAGAATTTTAATACCGCTGAAGCAAATAAAAAAATCAGATGCATAAATATTTTTTGTAGCAAATGTGTATGATGTATTATTTGAGTAACACGTTAAATAGTAGCTGTTCTGGCTTTTTCTGGGAAGTTGATATTTTGATAATACATTCTAGAATATTATTTCTAGGTGTCTGTCAAAGAACACTTCATGTTTATTAAAAACACATTTCAGTCAAGTGACTGAAGAAGTGCACATAGCTTTGGCCATACATTTATGATAAACTAGTTAATAAACTAAATTCAGAAATAAAATATAATTTTAAAAAATTATTTATCTAGTATATTTATGAAATGTACATTATATACATGATAATGTATACAAAGTGAACCAAGATGAACTACAGATCTGGCTTGTCTTTAATAAATGACAGTCTAAAACACAATAGTGAGAATCTAGATCTATAAATATATTTTAATTTTTTAAAACAAATAATTTTTTATAAGAATAACTGATGGTACATTTTAAAAATGGAATACAGAATTACTGGAGTTTATTTTTATTTGCATTTACTCCAAGCTAATGTAAAACTCAAGAATATTGCAAAACAATTGATGAAATGCCTGATATAAAATTGTTAATTACCAAGTACAAAAAAGTTAACTCATTCTTCAAAATTCATCTTATATTTGCAACACGTGACATTATATGAATGGCTTACTTTTTCCCTAAACATATTTTACCTGAAAAAATTACTTTAATATACTCTGGCTTATGTTTTATGGACAGGTAACTCTACCTCTACAATTACATACCATTTATTCTCATAAACTGATGGTCTAGTGAACTAATATTATTTTCTGAATGTTTTCAAGAGTTTCACGACAAAAAAAAGTAGCTTTTTCTGAATTATGAAGAATAGCATGCAGAAAAGAAAAGGATAAGTAGAATGTAAGTAAAAGTATTTTTCTTTAGTTGCAATCACAGATATATTTTTTAAGTAGGCAAGGTGCACTTATCAAGGAAATACCGGTTTGAATGCAAAAGGGGGAAAATATTTTTGCTGCCTCTAAGATCTTAGAAGGAGAACCCAATGGAATAGACAAAGGCTAGAGGATTCGAGACACAGATTTTGATAAAGTATCACACCTATACTTGTGAAATAGCCTATAAAAGCAGCAGCCTTTAGTCCTTCACTGATAAGCTGGATTGACAGTTGACTTTCGTACAAGACAGGTCTTTGACAATGAACTAAGTATTTTCAGTAGATCCTGTGTTTCCATACTAAAGATACTTCATTTATCACCTATTTATGCAATGGGGAAGAGATGAGTAACTGTATAATTTCAAAACTTTTCCATTGACACTGAGAAGGACAGATTGTTGGTATCAATTAAAAAGCTAGTTACCTATAATAGCATTAAAATAAGGCCATGTGTGGGTGGGGGAGAATACATCACCATTAGAATTCTACAACCTGAAAGAATTATGTAAGTGGCAGATACACCAGTCCTATTCTATGGAAACATTAAAAGGAAGTGATGTCAGAAAAGAGAGAGGGCCATTACTTAGCTTGCTAGCCTTCCGTGGTGCACAGTGAACTCAGGATATAGGAGTTATAGGCCTGTTACAACCAAATCCATTTGTATTGTGAGTGCCAAACAGACTATTAGTTAAGAAATCACTCTTTGCCACTGTCTCAGTATTTCTCTGAGCAAATATTATCTAAAAGTTGAAATCTTTTCTTTATTTTCCATTTGCTAGTAACGTTCTTTTACATGTTATAAAGGGGAAGCACTTAAAATTAATAAAGTGTTTTATAACTGCTAATATTAAAATATATTAATTTCAAATTTGAAGTCCAAACAGCAATTTCCTAATGAATTTTATACTTCATTATTTGATGCTTAATTCATAGCTTACCTCATTCCATAAAAATATATTGAGATGGCTTGTAGGCAATAATATGAAAGTATATTTCAATTTTAAAAACCTTGAACAAATAATTTCTTGATAAACCTTTCAAATTTAGTGTGTATTTCTGTGCAAGGTACATCAGGAGCAGCCACAATTTTGAAACTATGTATAAAATTTGTTAGTGCTATCGCCCACTGGAATTGGGCTGTATAGAATAAGCACATTTGGAGCTCAAGTCATGCTGTCAAAAACTGTTGTTTTACCTTGGACGGATTACTTAGGCCACTTGAACCTGGGTTTTCTCATTTGCAAGATGGAGGTAATAATAACATAATATCAATAGGGCTCTAATTTTCTCACTTGATTTCTTATAAGACTAAGCGAAACTTGTGAACTATATAACGGAACTTGTAAACTATGTAACATCATTTAAATGACTATCATCTTCATCGTAGCTTTCAACTTGACCAGTATTCCTTTATTTATTTCCCTTTGTACATTTTCAATGGTTGTGTATTTCTCAAGGACGTTCTACATTTACCATAAAGTATTCATGTTATTATAGCATAATCATTTTCATTATGAATGACTTAAAATATTGGATTTGTAAAGAACATATCTTTTAGAGTTTTGAAAAGCATCTCTAAAACGTAACAATGTTTGCACTCAGATAATGGTTAGATCCTTATTTACAGAGATGAAACTTCAATCTTTAATCAGATTCTTGCCCAAAACAGACTTGTTGTACAGGGTAATGTAAGCTCACATGTTTTGGAGTCTTATTTAAGTATCTTCTAGCTTCAATGTGAATGTCCTAGAATCTCATGAACAAAAGTAAAATTCTCTGTGATTGTCTTTTTTCTCCCTGATGAAGCTTTCTAAATCTTAGTAGCCAAAGGTTCAGTATTTTAGCAGGATTTTACTTTTAATGTTGAGGAAAAATTAAGGTTAGATTGAACAATTTTATTTTTTCCCCTGTCATATTTAGGAATGGGAAATAAAACTAATATGCAGTAAAAATAAGTTTTAGAGAGCTATAGACGTTTTTCACTATAAGAAAAAAATGACTAAATTTGATAACTACTGGAAGTTTTTACAATTGACTATGGTATTTTTAGACTGAAAAAGTCATTATCGAGGTCTGTGGTTTTTTGTTGTTGTTATTCTAAATTTGTACTTCACTGATGTAGGAAGTAAAGAAAGAAAAAAAAAAAAAACAACCTAAATTTGCAAAAATATTCCTAGTCAATTCGCACTACATTCAGAATGCAGTTTTGGTTTGTTTGTTTTAATGATTGGGAATGTGCCTCTTTATATGGCCTCTCTATGGCCATGGGAGATTTTAAAATGAAAGAAATTGAGCCCTGTAAAATATGGAGCAGAGAAAGAATTTTCTTCATGTCAGCAATGTATTACATTTCCATCAGAAATATACAGGATTTAACGTTAAATTTTTGAGTTGTAATTGAACACTTATTCAAGACTATAGGACATGTACACGCTCGAATGAAAAATAGATCATCTCTACCACTTGTCCTGCGTAATGTCCACAGTGAACTTGTGGAACCTGGTCAGCTATAATAGAGAGAGTATTAGAGTTAGAATCAAAAGCCATTCCCTCTCATTTATGAGAATAAAAATGTCTTAGAACGAAATAACTCAATAAGGGAACACTGGTGCAAAATAGTTCATGAAATTGTCATCAATTACTTGTTCTGCCTGAGGCCTAGATCTGGTTGTGTCACTCAAGCCCTTGGGTAACTCTCTACTTAGTCCAGGCTGTGACCCAAGCTCCTCAGCCAATTCATGTTGTGAGTTGGCCCCATGCTCCCTTCTCACTCTTCTCACTCACTTTTTGTTTCCTCCATGCCGTGTGCTCTGGCCACTTGGGTTAATTCACTTTTCTCTGTACATGCTTTGCATTTACTTGCACAAATTTTCCAATTTTTTTTTTGAAATACTTTTAATGCACTAAAATTTCCACTCTTAGGATATCTTCCTTCAGTCCTTGAGACTGAATTACTCCTTTCTTTATAGGAGTTCCTAGAGCAGTCATCACAGCCACCTGTTATTAGTGGTACTTGTATTATTTCTTTTGATAGTCTAGGAACACCTGGAGTGTCAGATTTATGTCATATATTTTGGTGCACCCCCACAAGACCTACCCCATGTGAGAGATATTTAGTAAAATGGGGCACAATAAAATCAAACTATAGAGTATGTAAGTTGATTGAAAAATGTAAAAATGGACTGATACCTAAGTACACAGACTATATATATATATATATATATGTTTTTTTCACTTAGTATAATAGGAAATAATTACATTACTTTAAACTAAAATATATATTTGACTTGCCGCGTCTCAAAAAGCACAAGATATAAAAATAATGAAAATTTGATTATTTTTGCTTATCTATTATATCTGAGAATTCTCTGTAAGTGGAAAGTTATTAAATTATTATGCATCCATGCAAAAAGCAAAGCTGTATTCCTTGCAGACAAGTGTGAATGCAAAGAGATATTTACTGTTAAGTATGTATATAACACATTTAAAATAGGCAAGTCTATATGCCTTTTAAAATTTACATGTGTGAAAAGAGATCCCTGAGACCACCCACAAGTGAAGTAGGTCCGATATCTATCAGAACCCAAATAATATGTAACCTGCAAGAATTCAGTTTAGAAAGAGTTGCTGACAGTACAATTCGAGGGAAGTATAAAGGGAAGAAGAATTTGATCCTAGATCAGAAGTTGGCAAACTTTTGCTATAGAGGGCCAGATAGAAAATAGTTTTGATCCATCTGGGTCATACGATCTGTTGGGCACTACTCAACTGTGCATTGTAGCCTAAAAGACACAACAGACAATACATAAATGAAAAGCATTACTGTTTCCAATAAAACTCTATTTACCAAATAGGTGGTGAGCTGGATTTGGCTAATGGATTATAATGTGCCCAACCCTGTCTTAACTTTTTGGTTATATGTAACTGGCATCATTGTCTTTATTATTTTGGATAAGTCACTTTACAGTTAAACTGTTTTATGTAACAAAAATTAATAAATTACCATAAATAATCACATTAATTGCAATTTGGGGAACTTTAAAAAGAACCAGAAATGAGAAGATACACTGAGACATACAGATTTTTTTTATCATTAACTGCCTACAGAGTCAACGGAATAAACGATAATGTTGAATCATTAGCCAGATATTTTTAAACTGTATTTCACTGTATTATTATTAACTTCAAGATGTTAATAGATGTTCTGAGAAAAAAAAGTGTTTCATAAATTTGTGAAACACAGGATTAAAGTCAGTTTAGTAGTAATAATAGTAAAAATGTCAGATAGCTTTTATGAATCCCTTCTTGTGTGCCAAATTTTTACTATTATCTCTATTTTAGAGATGTGTACACTAAGACAGACAGAGGTAATATGTGCCTAAGTCACTTGGCGGTAAATGATTGAGCCCACTCTAAAATCCAGTTTTCAACCACACTGTTAAGCTCTTATCTGTTAAACTATATATACCGATTCTCAAACAAACACTTTAAAAATGCTCAAGCACTGTCAGTATACTAATGTGCACTGCCCATTTCCAAGACATGTTAAAGGAATTGAGTAACTTTGTCATGGTCAAAGTTACTTGACCATGGCAAAAAAAAATCGAAATCCTTACTAAGAATCTCACAGGGTACTAGTGTTCCCTAGAAGATAGTCTGGAAAAGACTACACGATGGCATTGTTTACCAGACACAGCTGATCATTAGAATAGTCTGGGAAACTTTAGAAAAATGTAAATTTAAATCATTTTAATTGGTATTAAAAAAGGAGAGATCAAGGCATGTGAGTTTTTCCAACTTCCTTGCCTTAGATGATACTGACCATGTGCCATTTTAAGGATATGCCTTTGTTCCAATGCCATGTAACTAGAGATATTTGCACACACCATCCATTTTGCATATTCTGTTCCAGTTGTGCAGTGAGAGATGGGAGTTTGCAGAGTGAAAAAACCAAGAACACAGTCCTCACTTCCTGAAAACCACCACATGTATGGTAAGAATAGCTAATTTAGTTTCTTTGTTACTTCTTAATAGTCTATGTCAAAACAAATAGGTAGTGTTTAATCTATTTTTATTTTATTTTGGCCTATATTCTTTGGTTTAATTACAGAATTGTTCGTTTTTAGACAGAGGATCTCCTTTTTATCAGAGACTTTGCAAATTGCAATTTGCAAAAGGAGCCTATCTGTGTCAGACTGATTTTAGATATGCCAATATTTTATTGTTCTTGTGTACTTGTAACTCTGGGTTGTCATGGTAATAGGTCCTAACATCACATTTCTATAGACAATCGGTTGACATAAATCTTTGCAGCAAACATATTTATTGGAAAGAAAGATGCAAATGAGCGGCATTTTCCTGTTATACCTGAAGGTAGTAAAATGTATAAAAAAGACCACAGGAGAACAGTGTATTAATATATTGCCTTTGCAAATAATGAGCTATGCTATTGTGGTGTTTTCAATACGTTTCTGCTGGCCTTGTTTTATCATCTGTAAAATAAGGGAGTTACAGTTACAAAATAATTTCAAAGTTCTTTTCCAGATCTAAAATTCTATGGTCAGCTCTTAAAAGAAGGTAGGACCTAGACTGTGAAAAACAGACCATAATGCTGGTCTTTTATCAATAGAAGAATTTATATAAACTCAGATACTAGAAAACAATTCCATGCCAAGAAGTAACACTGGTCGTCTAAGGTCAATATTAAAACAAAGTTATTTCAAAATCCTATCCAAGTAATATTTAATTCAAACAAATTTAAGCAGTTAGAATTTAGTTATAAATTAATATGTAATACTATAATTTTCAATTTCCCAATACCATTTATTCTTCACAAGACATATATGATATATTACAGTACTCATCCTATAGATAGAAAGATTAAAATTATTTGAGTTTTGTTCATGGTCACATGACATAATAGGGAAAGAATTAAGAGTTGTGCTCAATGGACTTTTATCTCCTTTAGACAACTTTTCACAGCCACAAACTATCATCTGAAAACTTTCTTGGGAGATAAATGATTTTTGTTGTTACTTTAGTACTTTATTCACTCTTTTCATTGTGTCATTAAATCCTTGCAAAGATGGCTTTACTGTGATGTGCTACATACCGAAGGCTAGAGGCAAGGAAATCAACGATGGAGGTGTGTTAGACTGAAATTACTGATGTTAATCAGTAGTGATAATAAAAGGTCAAAGCACAGACTCTAAAATAAGCTGGTTCCCTATTAATAATGGCTATTGTTTGAAAGATCACCTGGATAAGCAAAACTACTGATCACTTCAAATTGCCTCTTGGTTATTTGTTTCAAGTTCTTCCTCAAAAACTTGTCAAAGTACAACTGAAAAATAAACCAATAAGCTTTTCCTGTGCTGGCCTTCATAAAACACTGCCTGATGTATAAATCAAGCTGTAGGAAAATAAAACAAAAATATGGGGTCATGGCGACTAAGGAGAAGTAGGAACAAGATTCACATAATTTTAAAGTAAGATTTTCTTTAAGAACATTCCAGCTCCTTCGAATTTCAAACACAAACACAAACATGCACCATACACGCATGCACGCATGCGAGTGCATGCTTCAATACACATATAGAGCAATTTCAATTTGGATCATCTAGATTATTCTACAAAATTTACACAAAATATGTAGACCTGATTTATGAAATAATGTAAAGGAAATAGAAAGAAACACACCTGTTAATATCAGACCATTAATCAATTATGCATTTTGGAGAGTAAAGCCACAATTAAAAATAGGCAAATTTCTAAAATATCCAACACATTATACAACTGGAGTTAAAGTTTGAAAGGGAGACTACCAGGTCACCTTTTCAATTTCATCTTCTTGTACCATTGGAGACTCAGTAAGTGGCTGGTGGCTGAACTCAAGTCTGAGGTAGTCACTAACAGTGACAAGCTCCACAAATCACAGATGTGGCTGCAAATCAAACACCAATTGCCCCACGAGCTCAGGGCACAGAAGCCCAGTCACAAATCTTTGTAGTCATTCTTAATCACACAGTTACCACCATTAGCAGCAGCGTCTTGCAATATGATGGACAGCAATAAATATCGGTGCGTGAGAATGAAAAACTATTTCTACATACAACTAAACAAAGGGCTAGGTGACCATCAGTCCTCTTAAAATTTAAAGCTAGAGAATTTTTCTGACTGGACACAGACTATTTCACCTTTTCCAGGGTTAACCAGGAAGCCGTTTATTCTTATTCCCTCATTTAAAAAAGTGTTAAATGAAGAAAACCATTCCTGAATATTACTGGAGATTTTGAAAATAAAACAAATTATTATAAAAAACTGATGTTTCCTAGATTTAGTGTAGCTTTATAGAATTAAAAACTGCCAAGTGAGCACAATATAACAATGAAAAAGGGTGCGAGGAACTTTATAAATTTAAGTTTTAATAAAATTGACATCTAATCTCTGAAATTGATCTTAGATTATACATATTAAATCATGATTCCTTAGTTATTTACAAAGATGAGAATTCCCCACTGAGAATATTCACTTTGAGACTCCTCTGTATGCTGGGACTGAACCTCAGGTGAGCAAGTTGTTACTGATGAAGATTTCTTGACCTGTCTTGTTTCATAGCACCTTGAAAGGAGAAGCCATTCCTGAATTCGCTCAAAGGCCATTTTAATATTAAAACCACGTCATGCTCTGCAAAACAGAGACTGTATTTTGCAGAGTCAACAACTGTGGAATTACTCTTCTCAACTTCTCAACAAAGATCCTAAATTTCCTTTATTGTATGAAATTAGGACGTTTTCTATGACTTTCTTTAGACGGAATCTTACATTAACCATTTGGTGATTCCATTAACCATTCACCGAGAATTTGTAAATGCCCTCTTGGAAAAAATACTATTTAAAAATCCAACCCATATACTCAAAATTCACCCATTTCTTTGTTATTAAAATAAATACAACCTTCACACCTCTGGAAGAACGAACTCTGCCCTTGGCCTAGTGCCATCACCTTAGTTTCTGTGCCTTTCACAGAAACTGGTGCAATGGCAGGTAGATGGGTAGGTGCAGTGAAATGTTTTTCCACAAGGTGTTAACTGTTAGCCCCTCAATTGAGATATCTTTACAGCCTGCAGTTTTCCCTGTACTTTTGCATATTTGGTCATCAGCCCCTAGGACATGTTGCCTTCCATTCTTTTGCCATATGAAAAAAAAAAAAAAAAAAAAAAAGTGACAGCAAACAAATTTCCCAAACCTGAATGCAAAAATCCTTCCTGCTCAAACAGTATTCTGGGTTTAATGTTACAGTACTGGACTTTAATAATGGGGCATAGATTAATGAGAAAGCTGGAAAACCTGCCTTCTGCGAATGTATCCATTAAAGAACAAGGCACTTCTAAACCTTGGCGTTGACATTTTTACGGGTGTGATGATTTGGCAAAATACTCCAGTTGATTAATTTTCTGTCATCTTTGCTTCTTTCCTCAAGATTTCAATATTAAATGCAAAATTCAGGGCAAAATCTAGGCAGGTCGCCACAGCATGAAAACATGTTTACTTTTTTAAAAAAGTGGCATATACACAAAATGTGCAGCATGAGAAAATAATCACACTGAACCTTTTAAAAATAAAAATCAGAAACTTGATCTACTGTCTTTGGTTCCCAGTGGGAAAAGGACAAAGGCCGATGCCTGCAGAGAAAGGCAGATCTTGAGCAAATCCAATTCCTGAGTGAGGGATACTGGGTGTTGACTGCAGAAAATCACTTTAAAATAAGACAAGCTATGCAAAAACTGGACTGTCTCCTTTAGTTGCATATAATATAACCTTCAGTGTCTGACCGAAAGCTAAATCAGTCCAAGTTTTAGAGTATGAAAAAAACATACAAAAAAGCTAATTCTAGCCGAGTAAGAGTTATAGAAATACTGAGCAAAATAATAAATTATTTCTCTCTTTGGGAAACTCAGAATAAGTTAGTTAAGCACTGAGTCAAAGCTGACAGGGCCTACATTTCCAATCAACTTTTTTGTAGGAAATGCTATTGTAATTTATTATTTATACTCCTTATTTTTTCAAAAGTAGGTCCAGTGTTATTTTGCCTGGGTACACATAAAAGAACGATGAGAAAACTACTATACAGTGACCTTTATCTTAATACATTATTACCAGAACACTGGAAAACTTAGAGTTTTCAAAATGAGTAGAGAGAAATCCACTTTCAAAGCTTGCATCAGTTATTTTGAAAAACAAACCAACAAACCCAAACCTAACCTTTATAAATAATTTTATTCTTCCTACCAGGTGACACATGTGGGTTAATTTACATTTGAATTTGGTGATCAGAAAAGACTGAAGTAGGGACATATGTTTTGTAACTGTACAGAGTGAGGCACCACAACTGAAACACTGGGGGGTCATTATAACACTGGGGTGGAGACACAATCCAAGATGAGCCTAGGTTAGGGCAAAGGCCGATGCCTGCAGAGGAAGGCAGACCTTGGGCAAATCCAAATCCTGAATTAGGGATACTGGGTGTTGACTTGCAGAAAATCACTTTAAAATAAGACAAGTTATGCAAAAGCTGGACTATTTCTTTTAGCTGCATGTAGTATAACCTTCAGTGTCTGACCTAAAACTAAATCAGTCCAATTTTCAGAGTATTTAAAAAAAGTATATATACATGTATATATATACATATATATGTGTGTGTATATATGTATATATATGTATATATACATATATATATATATATATATATATATATATATATACACACACACACACACACACACACACACACACACACACACAAGCTAATTCTAGCTGAGTGCGAATTACAAACTCAGGTAGGGAGATGGAGTAGAAAGCAGCAGAATGGAAATAGGTGCTTTGTGAACAATGTGTGTCATCTTTAGGGGCCCAGAGAGCACTCTTTATTTGAACTTTGAGTGCTTCTTTAACTAATTAAAATGAAGAGATCAACACATAAACAGAAAGAAACTAAGGCATTTTAAAGAAACTCTAATTTACTTCTTTACTCTATGGGTTCAGTTATAATCTGACCCATTAGGTCACTTACCAAAAATGTACTGAATGCCTGTTATGTGGTTCACGCAGGAGTGCTATGGTTGGGAACAGAGAAGAAAAGAAAAGAAAAGAAAAAAAACAAAACACCCTGTCCATAGGCTCAAAGGGTTACCTGCCTAGTGGGAGAGATAGGTGGTGTCACATTATATCATTGTAGTGGGATAAAGGCAGCAGGGGTGGTGACGAGCTTCGATTCTGCAGCCAGGCTGCCTGGATTTGAATCCCAGGTCTTACGCTTTAGAACTGTGTCATGTTGGGCAAGCTATTGCACTTTGATGCTTCAGTTTTCTTATCTGTAAAACAGTGCTAACAAAAGTATAATCCTCCTACTGTTATTATGAAATGAAATGCATTTTAATACACACAGAGGTCTTAACAGTGTCTGGCTATGAATACAGTTCTTGTTGGAATGGCGTGCACAGCATGCTGGGAGATAACACAGGGGAGGAGTGAGACCCAGTCCAGATGCAGCAGTAGGACAATCAGAGGGGGCTTTCCAGATGAAATGAAATTTCAGTGGAGTTTTCAAGTAGTGTAGCAGAATATACACAGGTGTGCAATGCAATGGTGGAAAACTGTGGGACAGCATATACAAGCACGCAGGGCAGATAAGTTACTGAGAGTTAGAGATCCTTGGAGAGGTTGATGAGTAGAATCCAGACTATACCAGGGAATTTAGATTTTTATCCTAAATACTACCCTGAATGTTTTTGTTCTTATGCATCCTGGTCATCTCATTCTTTGTTTTCTGCAGCAGCCCCACCGCCCCAGCCACTAATTTCTCTTTACCTTTTATTCAATTCTATACTTGGCAACAAGGTGATCTTGTTTAAAAAACAAATTTAACTAGGTCATCTCTATGCACAACCTGCATTTTATTCTTTAGATTTCCTTCCTTTATTCTTTAGACTGAATCTATAAATATTTTGGCCCAGTATTCCAGTTCCTTTCTCCACTGTCTAAAATACATGTACAAATTTACTTCTCTCATTATAATTGCATTTTAGAAAGATCTACCTTCTTATTATTCTCATCTCTCGCCTTGCTTTGCAGATTTCATTCACCTCAATCTCTGATTTTGCTCAAGCAGTGTCCTCTTTGGAATTTTAATCTCCCCAGATCAATTTTAATTACTTCTTTAAGAACAGGCCCAACTTTGACCATCCTGAAGAAAAATAGAGCTTGTTAACCAAACTCACACCATGTTGACAAGCTTTTAACAACACGATTCCTTGGTGTTTAGCTTCACAATGATAGAATTCACCTTAGAATGCTTCCTCTCCCCCAGCCCCACCCTTCTCTCTCCACATTGTCTCTGCTTTTCTTGGGAGTGGAGATTTTGCCTTCAAGAGATCTCACTTCCCAATGTAAGTACATCTATAGTATCCTATATACTAAACCATCCAATAAATGCTTGTTGGATGAGTATGATATGTAAACATATCTCATAACATAACCTCCTTAATGATATGCCAAGATTATTATGTGACAGTTCAGTACATCTTTAAAAATTAGTTTCGTGTCTCTTGCTAGCTGAATCGAAAGAGAATCAAGATGATAGATTATGGCTGCTATTTACTTAGGTGTATATACTTCACATAGATAAGTAGAACATTTAAAAAAATGGGTTGGGATTCTTTCAGTTGAATGACTTTTAAAGTTGGGCTTCAATTATAAAATGTAGGTAGAAGACATAGAGGAATTTAGAACTTAGAGTAAATCCCTGGACATGAGAGTTTAGAAGGGAAACAACCATTTATTCACTAACTATGTGTACCAGTCACAAGGCTGCTAACTTCACATAAATTATCTCATTAAATCTTCCCAATATCTTCTCCCAAGATAAGTAATTATTCTGATGGTCATTTTCTAGTCAATGCCACTCTGACTCAAAAAGATTAAGGAATCTTTCCAAAGTCTTACATCCAGGTGAGGAATCTGGGATTTGAATGCAGTTCTATCTGGCTCTCGAGCCAAAGTGCTTTGAGACATTACGTAGACTTGTTAGAATAGCAGTGTTTAGAAATAGGTTAAATAACTTGACAATTTTGGACAAGTAACAAACTTTCTTGATCTCAGTTCCTCATTCTTAAGAATTTGCCCTAGATAATCACTAAATCTCTTATAACTCTAAAGTGTATTTTTTTAAAAAGTGACATTAAAAAAATCACATTAAAGAAATCTCATGTCATAGAGAGTCAGGTAGAAATGTAGTGCAGATCAATGAGTTGTATAATGACTATAGCAGGGACATATAATTAGTGTGAAGGAATTAACTTTATATCTTTATTGTTTGACATGGTAAATAGTTATTACTTTTGTAATAAAATGAAATCTAACAAATAGAGCTAAACTATAGCATTTTTAGTGGTGAGTTTACCAATTTCAAATAATCTGTCAATATCTTTTATCCTTTATTAAATATTGATTACCAAATTCTATAAATTTCAGAAATTTTATCTGATATACTTTTTTGCTTGGGCTAGGCTATTCTACAATGAATTTTTGCATTCTCCTCTAAATAAATATGCATATCAGAAGAGAGTGACATGATTCTAGAACCATGTCTAGAATCAAATCATCTGTTAACACACCTTTACTTTCATTATCCTAAAAGTAAGACTAGTTAATGTCAATATGTATCCAATATTTTAGAGACCACAAAGCCATTAAATGCACTATGCTCTATTATTTGATGTAAGTATTGATAATTTTACTAGACAATCCTGCCTCTTCACAATATTGTACAACACAGTATTGTAAGACATGAAAAAGAACAGTCTAGAATAACATGTGCAAGATAGTTGAAAGTGATAATTATCTTTAAAATTCCCCTCATGTCTTTGGGAATCTAGTTAAAATGATTGGGTATTCTTGTGTAAATTAGAACTGGTTTGTACCCATAGCCTGCAATGGACTGAATGCAATGAAATGCCAAAACACAGAATACTCTGATCATGATCAGTTAAAACCTTTTTTCCACATATTGACTTCCTCCACCATTTGACTCTTGTGGAGAAAGGAGTTGGGTCAGTGCTAATACCTTAACATCCCCTCTCAAACATACACAGTCATACTGAAAACTAGCTATGTCTTCTTTTGCCTATCAGGTTCTGGGCATTTTCTCACTGAACTTGATTGGATAAAATGAAAATCTGTTATATCAAGCCATCAGTATGTCAGACACTCCAAAGCACAAACTGTCATTATATTTAAGGAGGGTAATTTGACATATTAATTTATACCCTCAGGGCTCAGATCTGGCCTGTAGGAAACCCTAATTAAAAGTAGCCATTGGAGAAAAGAGACTCTAAGAAGAGATAAAAATGAACTCCAAGTTATTTGAAAATATAATACAAGCATAAAAGAAAGACCAAGAAATACCACAGAGACTGAAAAAGTAGTTTTTTTGTGTGTTTTTTTTACTACTTTTTTACAATGGACTACTATAAAAATGCAGTCCTCTCTGGGGTCCTATAAGTAAAAAAAATCTAGTGAGCAGAGAACAGAATGGGGATCATGCTCTATAGCAAGTAGGTCTAATGCATATTTTTAATATAAAGACCACAGCTCAGAATTGTATCTCTATAGCATCTGCATTTTCACACACTAAATAGATAATTCTAGGCTATATTTAAATGGCTCCAAATAGAGGCTACTAAGACACACACACACACACACACACACACAGCTTACAGAATTTAAACATTAACTTAATAGACATTAATAGACACATAGCCTCCAAACAAACATTTTTCCCTAAACAAATATATATTTAATAACGCAGAAGAAATGTTTAAGGGCAAAAGAAATGTTAAGCATGCCCAAAATACTTTTAACGGAAAGGTTATCATGAAACCCTTCAGATAACGATCAACAAACCAATTGGCCATTTGTTGACTACAGGGGTACTTATGCTAGCCGGAACCATATTGTTGTAAATTAAAGAGAAATTTAAAAATGTTTTTCCAACTTTAATTGTAATGTACTAATTTACTGAACATGTGGTGTGAAAAGTTAGTATTCAATAAATATGGATGGTAACTCATACCTTAAATTCCTCCAAGATTTTGTAATTTTTCCCATGGTATTCACAAAAGTTTTTCACTTCTTTGCACTCAGGACAGCATCCATTGTGTTCCACTTTAGTACACTTTGGGTGAATTTTAGGACATTCTGGCTGGTCGCAAACAGGTCCATCCAGAGCACAGACACATGGACAGTTGGAATGCCCTGGGAAAAATCGTTCTCCCAACTTGTATACAAAGCCGCTGTCATCCACACACCCTTTGCCTCGATAGTCATCAAAGATCAGATTGTCATTACTGGACATCTGGTCACCTTCATCAGCAGGATAGTCTTCATGACTGATGGCAGCAGAGGTGACCAATCCAGGGATGACCAACAGAAGTATGCAAGCTTCATGAATATGAAGAGCCATCCCCCTCCTCAAAGGCTTCTGGATGTGCTCCTAATATTAAATATACTCAGCTCCTTCCATGGGAATACAAGAAGGGTAGGCTGAAAATAAATATTTAAAAAGAATAATTTGACATAGATGAAGAGAACATAGATTCATTTAAGCCTACGCTCTTGTTCATTGGGATCTCCTTGGAAGACAGACCTCAACTAGACTAAGTTCATGCAACTGTCTATACTTTATTATGAAATTTGGAGAGTTGGTCCTTGACAACATATACATTAAAATTTGTGTTTTATGGAGTTATTTCACCTAGGAACCTCCAGTTTCAGTGATAGAATATATATATGTTACAATCATCTGTATGAAAACTGAAGAGCTTAGTGAGAAAAATTCTACTTCTAAGTAGGGAAGGGAAGAAAGAAAGGAGAAAAATAAACCAACAATTGAATATAAATTATAATTGGAACGAATTCAGTATAAAGGCCTTCCTACTTCTTTATGCCCATAATTGGAGAGCAACAATGGTCTCAATATGGGTTACTTGTTTTAGTTAACATAAATCTGGATTTTAAAACACAGCAAGCAGAAAAATAGCACAACTGTTCCACAGTGAATAAGAGAAAAGAAAATTTTAAATAATAACTAATACAAGAGAACTGCATGTATTAAAAATAATGTTAAAATAATTTTTTTTGTATTATTGTCCATACGTTTATTTTATTCAGGAAGTAAGCTCCTAGTGGGCAGGAAAGATGTATCTGTGAATTTTATTTTACAGAAACATGAACCTAGTATTCATGGAATACTATTTGAATTATATTTCAATATATAATAAATACCATTCCTACAGTCTTGAATACATACTTCTCTTTTGACATGCCAAAGATGTTTGCATTTTGTACAAAAATGCCAGTGTCATTTTGCACAAAAATGCTGGTGTAAAACTATTTATTAAAATTTCTTAAAACAGTAATGAATTGTTACCATTCATAGAAAATATGTCCTATTAGTTTGGTGGCATTGACTCTTGAAAACTTCACTTTGTATTAGTGCTTGTGTGGAGTGTTGCTAGTGGGCTCTTATTTAAATGTTTAGAGTGACTAACTCATACAAAAACTCTGGGGAAACTATGACTTTAGGGAGTAATAGCTAAGGAAAAATGTCAAATAGTTCATTTGTTTATTTAAATGCTTTTGGCTTTATGCCAATATCACTAAGATTGTACATAGGACATTTTCAGAGATCATTTATCAATATTCTTTATTGGTTTATTTTTAAGTTATAATAAGAGCAATGATACTCCATCTCTTTCCAGTCTAACATACACTGATGATAATTTTAAATAAGATAAAAATGGCATTAGGAAACTTCACAAACTATAATATTTGCTTTTTAAGTTAGATATGCAAATTCTAGTAATAGTAAAATGGAAGGTACTATATTCATGCCCTCCCTTCAAAAGAAAACTGCTTTCTAATATTAGAATTCCTGTTGGGTAGGTAATGATAAAGGAGATGGATTTTTTTTTAAAAATGTCAAAAATAATGAGTCATGACAGAACAAAAAAATGCAAACCTATAATTCTACTTGAGAAGCTGGAAGCTCCCTTTGACAAAGCATTTTTTTCCCTCTGAAATTACTACAGAGGCCACAAACACAACAGAAGCTTCTGAAAAAGCATTCTTATATTTTACTAATTAAGGCATGCATTTTATACATCTCTCACATATATACAAAGTTTATTTTGGACAAGAAAAAGAGCTATTGTGATTCCTTATAGTATTTCAGTAGTATCTGTCAATACATGCAAGATAAGCCATATAAAATACACATATCATTCTGCTTCAAAAGGACATAGACAAAAATTATCTCTTTGCAAGCCACAGGTAGGCATTAATGTGCCAGGTTATGGTAAATGTGAACTTAAAGGTAAAAAAGGGGTGTGACATCCACTTTATATGAATGTTAAACATGCTTTTATTATATGAAATGTATTTTAAAATCTGAATGGAGAAAACAAGATTTTCTTTTTAATACAACAAAGTTCTTAGGCTATTTTTAAAAATCCCTCTTCATAATTTAGCTGTTCTAGTTCAGTTTAAGACACTATTTATTTAAGAGAAAAAAACATTAGAGAGATCCAAATGTTTATCTGAAGATTTTTAATAAGTAAGTAGACATTGCTAAACAGAAGATCACTTCCCAGCTAAACTTTCCCCCTCCCCATATTGCTACATATGATTTAAAATGACTGCATCTATTTCTTTGAGAAAACAAATATAACTCATGTCATAAGATACACTTACCTAATCACTCTGGAGGTTAATGGTGCTGATGGGGTCATAGACCAATATGAACTAAAAGATCAGGTATGTTTTAAGAAAGCAGTTTCTCTTTAATTATCCACAGAATACATTTTCAGGCTTGAATTAAAGGCAATCCATTCTCTCTACCTCCCATTTCAAACCACAGTCAAGAAGCAGTCTCCCGCCCTTCCAGAGAGAAATACAGCAGACACACATAAGAAATATGCTTTGGACCTGTCTTCAGAATTCAAAGCAAGAAGCAATGCTGGTCCTGTAGAAATCCAGACCCCAGTAGCAGAATCATGTTGAACTTATATTTAGCATTTTCTCAGATCCTTCTATGAAATTTCCCGGCTGATTACGCCTCCTCCACACATGAGTTCATTTACACAGTGTTTGCTACGGCAGTAGAGGTGATTTGGCTAGGCTCTGTGGATCACAAACAGCAACAGCATGCTGTAGCTTAAAGCCCACTCCGCTGGCAATAACATCAGCATCATCCACAATATGTTACTCGAATCCCCTCTAACACACCAGAAAATACTAACTGTGGACGCGAAGGAGAGGAGCAACTTTAGCTGGGTTTCTGCATCACTGAGAGCAGTTTGCAGACTGCTGATTTGGAGATCATTCTGCCGGCAGCCGGGAATTCCTCAGCACCACGGACAGCGCCAACTGGCTTCTGAGCCCATCTCGGTCGAAATCCCGAGCTGCTTCTTTAGACCAGGCTAGTGTTCTCTAAGCAGTAGCACTTTATACAGCTGATGCATGCATTGGGGGGGGGGGAGGCACTTGACGTGCGAGATACTTATTTGCATTGAAATTACAATAAAAAATAAAAAAACATTGTGATTATACTTAATGTATTCTTGGATGGGCTACAGAGAGGAAAGTTCCGGAAGAGACTTGCATTTAGATTTAAGTCATCTGCAGTCTCTGATTATTATTATTAATAGATAAAGCATAATCTTTGTCAAAGAATCTGTGAAGATGTATGCTCCCTGATTCTGTTTGACCCTTTAGTTGAAGAAACACTTTCTCTGTGCTACATGGTTAAACTTCAGGTCTTCCTGCAGCTTGAATTTGATTTTTTAAAAAGTAGCCTGGTTCTTCTGCAGTGTGTTCTCTAACATTCAAAATCAATCTCCTGTAATTCATCTAGTCTGTCATTAGGCGTCATTGTAAAGCTGTTTCCTCCAAATCCCTAGCAAAGATGCTCTGTCTCTAAAATCTCATCAAAATGAGAAAGAAAAAAGACCCATACACAAATAAATAAGCAGAAAGTTGTTTTTTTTTTTAATTTTTATTATTGGTAACAGTATGGACACTAAATTATATGTTGAAAGCATGTTTTAAAGCAAACTGTAAATGTTACCTGCTGGCATATTTAACCAGATATTTACTGGTTTGGGACTATACGAGAGGCATTTTGAAGCCTACAAGGGAATGCCCTCTGTAGTGGGATATGCTGACCATCAAGACCATTTTCGAACGGTGCCATCAGAGCCTCCAGAAAACAGACTCTCTCCATCATGAGAAAATACGACCGTGTGAGCCTCATTCTCATGGCCCATCAATTTGTGAATCTCTCCTGATTTAAGATCCAGCAAATGAATAACCCCATTGCCACTCGCCTGAGCTAATACTCGACCTGAGAGAGAGAGAGAGAGAGAGAGAGAGAGAGAGAGAGAGAGAGAGATCAAAGTTTTATTTCACAGTGTATAAGCAATGTAATATAGTTTTGTTTCCATTTTAATTCAACAGACTCATTTTATGTTAGATGTCAGTCATTAAATATGAACTAACTTCTGTCAGTATAAGAAATAATTCCTGCCAAAATTAAGACATGTCAATGGTTATATTATAGACATTTTAAATAAGGAAGTAACACCTAATGCTCTGCCTGCTTTATATGCAGAGGTCATAAAATGCCCTGCTAGTCTCCTTATATTTTGGGATTAATAAATAATTTTGAGAAGATGAGATTAAAAGCACTAAGTAATGCAGCTTTTTAAAAGGGAATTATTTGTGAAAATTGTTAGAAAGCATAGGCTTCACATGTATTTATGGCAATGATGTACATACACACACACATAAGAGAATATATCATATATATATATATATATATATAACACATTTTAAATGGATAATTTATATTTTTAAATTTATATTATACTTCAACTCTTTTATTATAAGAGTAATTATAATACTGAATCATTACTTAAAAGTATAATAATATACTTATTGTTTTTTTTATTGTGATGCTCATTAATACAACAAATTTCTTTGGAGTTGAACTGAAGATACCTCCATTTCAAAGATGACTTAGGTTTTTTCTCTAATCTAAAATTTAAAATGCTGTCAAATTTTTGTTACATAAGAGAATTGAATGCATCACAGCGTATTCGCATAATTTTCATGCTATATATTTTTGAATGAATAATTTATTTAAATGAAAAGTCATATCACCAATCAAATTCTAACTAATACTTTTATTTTTAAAAGTCCAGTAGCAAACAATCAGGGAATTTGGAGGTAAGTAAAAGCAATAGAATACTTACATAAGTACAGTACATGGGATGAGGTAAATAAGTATGATATTAGTACTATACCTGGGAGGCATAAAGTATCATTTCAGTAATAACATTTCACATTTATTAAACTCTTTCAACATGCTAGCTACTAGATTTAGTACCTGGTATAGATAATTCCATATAATCTTTACAATAATCTAATGATAAAGAAAGTATTAACTCTGTTATATAGGTGAATAAAGAGAGGTTTGGAAAGGCTAAGAAACTTGCTTAAGATGATACCCCATGTATGGAGGGAGCTAGCATTTAATCACAAGCACTTTGAATCTAAAACCTGGGCTTTTAGTCATTATGTTCTCCACATCCAGTGTAGCACTGTTATCAATGATGCCTTTTTAACAGATTTTAAGCAGGTGATATATTGTCAAAATAGAATTTATCCATTTTATGATAAAAATTCTATAATGATATCACTAAAACTTACAGTGAAATATTTAATCACAAATTATACTCAAAATTGTCATAATATCTCTCAAACAGAGAAAAGTCATAAAAGTAAAGCTAATCATGATAAATATGGCCTATTTGCAAACCCTTATAACTACTGGGCTTCTTCATCTAGAACAAAGCCTGACACAGCAAATATCCTTAGGATGGATTAGAGTGTCCAAAGCAGCAGATGTGAATATTTATTATAAACCCTGTTCTACTTCGTCTTTGCTGACAGAGGCATTACATATGGATTTCACTTCTAGCCTCACTCTATAGGCAATTGCTGTTTGTGACTTTCCTAAGAATCAAATGAATAACTTTTTTCTTGTAGTCCATACAACAGTTAGGAAGGGGTAAATATTTACTACTTTTAAACAAGCAGAATCAAAACCCATAAAGGAAAAGGAAATGAATAGCTTTAAATCATTATCTTTTGTTGAAGTCAAATCTGTGAAATTTAAAATCAGAAATACAAAGATTCTTATTAATTTCTGACTTTATTCAATAAAATAGAGAAAATGATAATATTGGAACTTACTGATAGGATTATATAATTCAGCATTATCAGGCCTCAAGTATTGAAAAAAGAATTTGCCTTTGCTAGAACAGACTTGAGTCAGCAAGTTTATGGTGAGGTTTTTTTCAGGTTTCCTTGAACTAAGGGGCATAAATTTATAATCATGTTCAATTTTATTTAAAGTATATTAGATTAAAGTGAAGATGGTCATGTAAAAAGACCCTGAACTCATATACTCCCATGGACAAACTGAATATACACCTACATATAGAGCAATTCATCCTGAAGAGCTGAGAGCTGATTGAAGAGCTTCTGCACACAAAAAAAAAAAAAAAAAAAAAAGAGAGAGAAACCAAATAGAGAAGGTTAGGAGAGATGGTAATGTGGTAATCATGGGGACCTCACTCCCACATCAGAGTTGCAGTAGGGAGAAATATCACTGAGTTGCCCTTGGAAGACTCATCTACTCTAGGGTATAGCAATAAAACAGCAATTTAAAGGGATCCTAGACTATACATAAAAAATTCCATTTACTGACCCCAAGACACCTGCCTAATTGGTAGAGAATTGCAGGAACTCTCAGGATGTGCAGGAACTCGCTGGGATTAGAGGTGCTGATGGGCACCATTGTTACATTCCCCCTCCACTTAGACAGTGCAAATAGGAGCATGGTACAAGCACTCTGGACACCTGCAAGGTGTCCACAGCATTCTCTGGCCACCTCAGGCAGTGCCTGTTGCAGCTCCAGCCCATTGATAAACCCGGTTGCCCCTGGTGCCACACATACCACCTTCAGCCCCTGCTGGCCTGCCAAAACCACAAAGCACACATAATCTACACAGAGGTTGCTCTAACACAAAGCCACTACACTTTAAGATTAGAAGAGATAGCTGCTTTATATAATACATAGAAACAGACATAGAAAGCTAGACAAAATGAGAAGAAAAAGGAATATGTTCCAAGTGAAAGAACAAGGGGAAAAAAAAGAATAAAAACTCCTAAGGAAATTGGGACAGGTAATTTGTCTGACAAAGAATTCAAAGTGATGGTTTCTAGGCTGCTCACTGAACTTGAGATAATGCAGAAATTCAGTGAGAAACATCAACAGAGAGACATAATAAAGAACAAACCAGAGATGAAGAATACAATAAGTGAAATGAAAACATATATATATGTTTCACTAGTGGGAATTATCATCAGATTAGATTATACAGAAGAATGGATCAGAGACCTGGAAGACAGAATAGTGGAAATCATCCAATCAGAAAAAAAAAAAAAAAAAAAAGTTAAAATGAAGATATTTAAGGGAAATCTGAGAAAACATCAAAGACAGTAACTTTTACATTATCTAGATCCCAGAAGGAGAAGGAAAGAGAGAGAAATGGAAGAAAACTTACTTGAAGAAATAATATCTAAAAAATTTCCTAAAGTGGGGAAGGAAATAGACATCTAGGTTTAGGAAGCACAATGATTTCCAAATAAGAGGAATCCAAAGAGACACACACCAAGACATATTGTAATTAAAATGGCAAATTAAGTTAAAGAGAGACTATAAAATGCAACAAGAAAAAAAACAACTAGTCACACACTAGGGAAACCCCATAAACATATCAGCTGATTTCTCAGCAGAAATTTTGCAAGCCAGAAGAAAGTGGCAGGATATATTTAAAGTGCTGAAAGAAACCTGCAACTTAGTATATTCTACATGGCAAGATTATTATTCAGAATTGAAGGCGAGAAACAGAATTTCCCAGAAACGCAAAAACTAGAGTCCATCATCACTAAACTTACTGTACAAGAAATGTTAAAGGATCTTCTTTAAGTAGGGGAAAAAGGGCCATAACCAGAAATTTTAAAATTATATATATATAAATCTCACAAGTAAAGGCAAATATGTAGTAAAGGCAGTGGATCAGCCATTTAAAGACTAGTATAAAGGTTAAAATACAATAAGTAAATAGATACAAAATAAAAAGATCTAAAATATGATGTCAAAAACAAAGTGTGGAGGAGAAAGTAAAAATGTGGCATTTTCAGAATGTATTCAAAATAAAATGCTTATCAGCTTAAAATAGACTGCTATATATCTATATCTATGATATATAGATATACAGATTATAGATATCGATATAGATATAAATATGAACCGTATGGTAACCACAAACCAAAGACCTATGAAGATACACAATAAATAAAGGGAAAGAAACTCAAATATAACACCAAAGAAAACCGGCAGATACAAAGGAAGAAACCAAGAGAAGAAGAAAGGAACAGAGAAGAACTACAAAAACAACCAAAAATACACAATTTCATTAAGTACTTACCTATAAATAATTATTTTAAGTGTAAATGGATTGATGCTCCAATCAAAAGACATAGGGAGCCTGAATGGATTAAAAAAGAAAAAAGAGGTACAGTATCTCTATGCTACCTTCAAGAGACTCTCTTCAGATAGAAAAACACACACAGACTGAAAGTGAAGGAATGTAAAAAGATATTCCATGCAAATAGAAACAAACAAAAAAACCCCAGTAGCAATACTCATATCAAACAAAATAGATTTTAAAACAAAGACTCTGAAAAGAGACAAATAAGGTCAATATACAGAGGGTGCCAAAATAATGTATACACATTTTAAGTGAAAAGTGTATTAAAATTGTATATTCAATATATACTGATAACAAAAGATGAATACAAGTCATATGTATACATTTTTTGGCACCCCCAATATAATGATAAAGGGGTCAATCCAAGAAAAAAATATAGCATTTGTAAATATTTATGCAGACAACACAGACAGACCTTAATATATTAAGCAGATCTTAATAGACATAAGGAAAGAAACTGAGAGTGACACAATAATATTAGGGGACTTTAATACTCCATTTACATGAATGGATAGATGATTGAGGCAGAAAATCAAAGAACCATTGGCCTTATATAACACATTAGATCAGATGCACTTAATATACTTTTATTTGTAGCACATTGCTTCCAAAAACTACAGAATACACATTATTTGTAAGTGCACACGGAACATTGTCCAGAACAGGACACAGGTTAGGCTACAAAACAAGTCTCAATAAATTGAAGAAAACTGAATTCATATCAAGTATCTTTTCCAACCACAACAGTATGAAAGTTGATATCAATTACAAGTAGAAACTAGAGACAACAGAAACACGTGGACATGTAATAACATACTACTAACCAACCAAATGGGTCATAGAAGAAATCAAAGAGGAAATTAAAAAAACATATCTTGAGACAAATGAAAATGGAAACAATTCTCCAAATCAGTGGAACTGCAAAAGCAGTTCTAAGAGGGAACTTTATAGCAATACAGGCCCGTCTCAACAAACAAGAAAAAATTCAAATAAACAATCTAATTGTACAACTAAAGGAACTAGAAAAAGAAGAATAAACAAAACCCAAAGTTAGTAGAAGGAAGGAAGGAAATAATACAGATCAGAGTGAAAATAAATAAAACAAAATGTAAAATATATAAGATCAATGAAACCCAGAGCTGATTCTTTGATAAACTTTTAGCCTGACTCAAGAATAAAAAGAGGGAGGGCCTAAATAAATAAAATCAGAAATGAAAAAGAAGTGACAATTAACACCACAGAACTATAAAGGACCATATGCCAACAACTTGGATAACGTGGAATAAATGGAAAAACAAAATTTAGAAACATACAACCTTCCAAGAGTGAACCAGGAAGAAACAGAAAATCTGAGCATATTGATTGTTAGTAATGAAATTGAACAAGTAATAAAAAACTCCCAACAAACAAAAGCTCAGAGACAGTTTGCTTCACAAGTGAATTCTACAAAACATTTAAAGAATTAATACCTATAGTTCTCAAAGTATTCTAAAAAAATTCAAGGGAATGTAACCTTTCAAACTCATTCTATGATGCTAGAATTTCTTTGATACCAAAATCAGACAAACTACAACAAAGAAAATAATAGGCCAATATCCCTGATGAATATAGATATAAAAATTCTCAACAAGATATTAGCAAACCACATTCAAGAATACTTTAAAAGGATCATACACCATGATCAAGTGGGATTTATTCCACTGATGACAGGATGGTTCAACATCCACAAATCAGTTAACATGACACACACATTAACAAAACTAAGGATAACAATTATGATCACTTCAAGAGATGCAGAAAAAGCATTTGACAAAATTCAACATCCATCTATGACAAAAACTCTCAACAATATGGGTAGAGAGGAAACCATACCTCAACATAATAAAGGCTATAATATGAAAAACCTACAGCTAACATCACACTCAATGGTGAAAAAAGGAAAGCATTTCCTGTAAGATCAGGAACAAGGGGTGGATGGGTGGCTCAGTTGGTTACAGTGCGAGCTCTGGGCAACGGGGCTACTGGTTCAATTCCCACATGGGCCAGCGAGTTGCGCCCTCTGCAACTAGAATGAAGTCAATGAGCTGCTGCTGAACTCCACGTGGCCAAATGAGTCAGTTGGTTGGAGTGCGGGCTCTCAACCACAAGGTTGTGGGTTTGACTCCTGCAAGGGATGGTGGGCTGCACCCCTACAACTAACAATGGCGACTGAACCTGGAGCTGAGCTGTGCCCTCCACAGCTAAGATTGAAAGCACAATAGGTTGACTTGGATGGAACTGATGAGTCCTGGGAAAAACACACTACTGTTCCCCAATAAAAAGTCCCGGAAATACACACTGTTCCCCAATAAAGTCCTGTTCCCCTTCCTCAATAAAATCTTTAAAAAAAAAAAAAAAAGATCAGGAACAAGACAAAGATGCACACTGTCACCACTCTCACCGCTTTCTTCATAGTATTGTAAGTCAGTAATAGCGACAAAGATCACACAAGACAAAGAAATAAAAGGCATTCAAATTAGAAATGAAGAAGTAAAATTGACATAATATTATATATATAAAAAACCCTAAAGACTCCACCAAAAAGCTATTAGAATAAACAAATTGTGTAGGTTACAGGATACAAAATTAAAATTCAGAAATCTGTTGTTTCTATTCTCTAATAAGAAACTTTTAGAAAGAGAAATTTAAAAAGTAATTCCATTTACAATGGCATCAAATACAATAAAATACATAGAAATAAATTTAACCAAGGAAGTAAAAGAATTATACTCTGAAAACTATGAGACATTGATCAAAGAAATTGAAGAAGACACAAATAATTGCAAGGATATACTGTGCTCATGGATTGGAAGGATTGACATTGTTGAAATGTTCATACTAACCTAAGAAATCTACAGGTTTAATGCAATCCCTATCAAAACACCAGTGGAATGTTTCATGGAACTAGAAGAAAGAATCCTAAAATTTATATGAAATCACAAAAGATCCCAGATTTCCAAAGCAATCTTGAGCAAGAAGAACAAAATTGAAGGCATCATGCTTCCTGATTTCAAAGTATAATACAAAGCTATAGTAATCCAAACAGTATGGTCCTGGCACAAAAACAGGCGCATAGATCAACGGAAGAGAATAGAGAACCCAGAAATAAACCCTCATTTATATGGTTAATTAATCTATGACAAGAGGTAAGAATATACAATGGGTAAAGACAGTCTATTCAAAAAGTGGTGTTGGGGAAAAAGGGCAAATACATGCAAATGAAAATTAATCTGGATGACTTTTTACAGCATATAGAAAAATAAACTCAAAATGGATTAAAGACTTAAATGTAGGACATGAAACCATAAAACTCCTACAAGAAAACAAGCAGTAAACTTTTTGGCATTGATCTCAGCCATATTTTTGGATACGTATCTTTGCAAAAAGGCAACAAAAGCAAAAGTAAACAAACAGGAATACATCAAACTAAAAACCTTTTGTACCATGAAAGAAACCATCAACAAAATGAAAAGATAACCTATTGAATGGGAGATGATGTATGTATGCAATAAGGGGTTAATATCCAAATATATAAAGAACTCAGCCAACTAAACATCACAAAAATATCTGATTAAAAAATGAGCAGAGGATCTGAATAGACATTTATCCAAAGAAGACAGAAGATGGCCAACAAATACATGAAAAGATGTTCAATATCACTAGCCATCTGAGAAATCAAATACAAATCACAATGAAATATTATCTCACACCTCTTAGAATGGCTATTATCATAAAATGAGCAAATAATTAGAGTTGGAGAAAATATAGATGAATGGGAGCTCTCAGGCACCATTGGTGGGATTGTAAACTGGTGCTGCCATTATGAAAAACAGTATGGAGTTTCCTCTAAAAAAATAAAAATAGAACTATCATATGACCTGCGAATTCCACTACTGGGTATTTATTCAAAGAAAATGAAAACACTAATTTGAAAACATATATGCACCCTCTATGTTAATTGCAGCATTATTTACAGTAGGCAAGATATGAAAGCAACCTAGGTGTCGATCAATATAAGAATGGATAAAGAATATGTGGCATATACACCCACACCATGGGATATTATTCAGCAATAAAAAGAATGTAATCTTGCCATTTTCAGGAACATAAATGGACCTAGAAGATACTATTCTAAGTGAAATAAGTAAGACAGAGAAAGACAAATACTATGTGAATTCTTTTATATGTGGAATCTGAAAACAAAATAAACTGAACAAAAACAAAACAGAAACATACTCATAGATACATAAAATAATCAGGTTGCCAGAGGGGAGGGCAGTGGTGGATGGGTAAAAAAGGTGAAGGGGAAGAAAATGCTATAAATTCCCAGTTATAAAATAAATGTCATGGAAATGTAATATATAGCACAGGGAATGTAGATAATAAACTCATGATAACTTCGTATGGTGACAGATGGTTATTAGACTTACTGTGGTGATCACATAATTAGATATGTAAATGTTGAATCACTATGTTTTAAACTTAAAACTAATATAATATTGTACAAATATATCAACTATACTTTAATAAAATACACTAAAAATGAAGTATATTGGATTATTACATGGAATAAAATATCTGATCTAAAAATTAGTTTTATTGGGAATTGAGATGCTGAACTCTTTCTAGGTTTCAAGATTTTCAATATTGCTTACTAAGATGTGTCAATTACTATATTAGTATCTACTTGGTGTGAAAGACAGATAGCACTCTCAAAAAAGAAAATTCACAGTATGTCTATTGGTAGCATTTCTAGCAAGTGGAATTTTTACAGACATGTACATAGGTGTCTATAAATAGTCTGCTGATTGGCAAGGAGAAATAAACTATAATGTAAATTATTTGTCATCCCAATGTCAGAGACTTAATGACAATTTAAGGAGTATAGTAGATTTAGCTACATCAAAACTTGGTCAATGGAATTAAAATATGGCAGACACAAAATTTTAAATAGTACCATAAAAATTTATACAGACTTGCACTAATAATGTCCATGAAAAATTAAATACACCTCTTGAAAGTGCAAAATAAAAAAGATAAATGGTAAATTATATTTATTTTATTAAACATATATATTATTAAATATACATTTTATTAATTATATATATTTTATTAAAATATTATAAAAATAAAATTTAACCAAAATAATTGTCTGACAACATTCTATTTCAGAATACATTATTTAAAATATGATTTAGCATAGTATTTTAACAAGAATAAAGATACCAAATTATGAATACACACATTTCACAAATAACACATGGATTGAAAATATATGATTAAAAAAACGGAGTAATATAGTTTATCAACATCAATTTAAAAATAAAGACAGGCAAATTGATGCATAAAAGTATTTTAAAATACACTATATATATTTGAATATAAATTATGTAGGAGAGAAGGAGGCAAGATGTGCTTGCCTCCTCCCATGACCACATTAAAATTACAACTAAATCATAGAACAATCAACCTGGAGAACCATCTGAAGTCTACCTGAGCAGAAATGCTATAACTAAGATATAAAGAAAAAGCCATGTGAAGACTGGTAGGAGGGGTACAGACACAAATCATGCAAGCCCCACACCTGTGTGTGGCAGTTGAGAATTGGGAGAGCTATCTTGACTACAGTGGCTCCCCCACCCAGAAGAGCGAGGGACCCAGCCTCACACCAGGATCCTCATCTTGGAGTACCAGTGCTAGGAAATGGAGCCCCCACAACAACTGGCTGTGAAAAACAGTGGGGATTCCCTACCATACGGGTGAGATGGAAGGCTGCTAGAAACCCAGATGTCCTGTTAAAGGGCCAGTGTACAAACTCAGTAGTCCACAGGCAATCACCCTGGGCTTTGGCAGAGGGACAGCAACTCAAGAGGCTCCAGAGACATACATGGAGAGACTGAGTTGTGTGGCTTTGGGATGGGGACTGGAGGGACAGTAGCTATTTTCCATGTGTAGAACTCTCTTCCCCTGCAGCTGGTAAGCGGATGCTATCTTTCCTATTTTGCCCTCCTCCCATACAGTCAAATCTGAAACTGCATTAGTCTGGTGAACTCCATTTGCTCAACTCTGGTGACTCCCTAGGATCTCACCCCACTCAAGTCACACACCACCAGGGGCAGTTTCTGTGACCAGCAACCAGCCCCTGCCCCACACACTCCAGGAGACTCTTTTGACAGCAAATAGCTGGCCTCAACTCACATACCACCAGAGGCACTTGACAGCCAGCAGCCAGACCATGTGAAAGTCTTTCTTGGACAACTCTAGGGAGTAGCAGGTCGGCAATAGCTGGCCTTGATGAGCTCTGAGCCTTTTGCTGAGTAGCTCTAAGCTCAGCATTGATGCCAAACTAGAGTCTACATTAACCTTCTGAAAACCACTTGACCCATCCTGGTGGCATCCTGAGACCCCTGGCCTCACCCAACTTGCATACTGCAGTATGCTCTATCAGCAGCCAAGACTTACAGGCATCCAGCAAGTGGCAACAGACTGCAGGGTATCCTGGGCTTTTTGTGAAGCCACCCCATGCCTTGTACTGGTGGCAGACATCCTTGGTTTGCAGTGTGGCCTCTTCCATGCACCTCCAGGTGCAGCACAGGCAGTGAACAAATACTGATCACTTTTTAGATCCTACCAGGTAGCCTCAGTCTGTACACAGGCAGAGGCTCACCTGGGCCTGCACTAGAGTCTCTTAAGAGGCCCCAGAACCAACAAACTCTGAGGCTGGCTTCAGAACACAACAGAGCACCACCCAATTAGCACGACAAGTAGCATACCCATAGGGTAGTCTCAGTGGGCACCAGAAACCACTGTGGTGAATCTTGCTTTGCAGGGTAAGTCTCTCACACAGCATCTTGTAAGCTGTGGACAGGGCCAAACCCCATAGTCAGTCAGCCAGCGAATATCCCCACCTACTGATGTGCCAATAGTAATAGAAGTTCAACTACAGAGCTCCAACTGAGCCACTGGACAGGCCCTAGATGTTCAACTGCAAAAAAAATGCACATAAAAGATACTCCTAGAACACCTGGTGCAGGTGATCCGGGAGATTGCACCACTGGAGGGAATTTATTACATATTGTGTTTCCCCGAAAATAAGACCTAGCCAGACAATCAGCTCTAATGCATCTTTTGGAGCAAAAATTAATATAAGACCCAGTCTTATTTTATTATAACATAAGACTGGGTATGGTATAATGTAATGTAATGTAATATAATACAATATAATATAATACCAGGTCTTATATTAATTTTTGCTCCAAATGACACATTAGAGCTGATTGTCTGGCTAGGTCTTATTTTCAGGGAAACACGGTAACACCACCTGGCCAAGACTGGAAGATATAGCATATCTACCTAATACATAGAAACAAACAAAGAGAGGCAGCCAAAATGAGGAAGCAAAGAAATACGTCCCTAATGAAAGAACAGAAGAAAACTTCAGAAAAAAAAAAAAACACTAAAAGAAATGGAAGCAATCAACCTAACAAATACAGATACACAGTTGAAAGTAATGGTTATAAAGGTGCTAAAGGAACTTAGTGAGAACTTCAACAAAGCAATACAAAACAAAAAAGGACATAGAAACGATAAAATAGAACTTGTCAGAACCAATAACTGAAATGAAGAATGCACAAGAAGGGATCACCAGAAGATTAGATGAAGTAGAGGAGTGAATCAGCCATTGGAAGACAAGGCATCAGAAAACACCCACTCAGAACAGCAAAAAGAAAAAGAAAAAAAGGAAAAAAATGGGGATAATTTAAGGGACCTCTTGGACAACATCAAGCATAACATAATTTACATCAAAGGGGTACCAGTAGGAGAAGGGAGAAAGCAAGGGATTAAGTATATATTTGAAGAAATAATGACTGAAAATTTTCCTAATCTGGTGAGGGAAATAGAAATACAAGTCCAGCAAGCACAGAGAATACCAAACAAGATGAACTCAAAGAGGCCCACACCGAGACACATAATAATTAAAATGGCAAAAGTTAAAGACAAAGAGAGAATCCTAAAAGCAGGAAGAGAAAGGCAGCTACCATGTTTCCCTGAAAATAAGACCTAACTGGAAAATAAGCCCTAGAATGATTTTTCAGGATGACATCCCCTGAATATAAGCCCTAATGCGTCTTTTGGAGCAAAACTTAAGACCCAGTCTTATTTTCGGGGAAACACGGTAGTTACTTCCAAGGGTGCTCCCCTTAAAATTGTCAGATGATTTCTCAACAGAAACTTTGCAAGCCAGAGGGATTGGCATGAAATATTCAAAGTGATGAAAAGTAAGGTCCTACAACCAAGACTACTCTATCTAGCAAGGCTATCATTTGAAATTGAAGGAGAGATGAAGAGCTTCCCCCCCAAAAAAAGCTAGAGTTCATCACCACAAAACCAGTATTACAAGAAATGTTAAAGGGACTTATTTAAGAATAAGGAGGGAAAAAGTGCCATAAAGATGAATAATAAAATGGGAACAACTATGTACCTTTCAATATTCTCTTTAAAAGTGCATCGATTAAATGCTCTAATCAAAATACATAGGGTAGATGAATGGATGAGAAAACAAAACCCAGACATATGCTGTCTACAAGAGACACACTTCAGACCGAAAAACGCATACAGACTGAAAGTAAAGAAGTGGACAAAGATATTTCATGCAAATGGAAACAAACAAAAGCTGGAATAGCAATCCTTATAAAAGACAAAATAGACTTTAAAACAAAGATTATAATAAGAGACAAAGAGGAACATTACATAATGATAAAGGGATCAATCCAACAAGAGGATATAACCCTTGTAAATATTTATGCACCCAATATAGGAGCACATAAATATATAAAGCAAATATTGATCAACATAAAGGGAGAGATTAACAGCAATAGAATCATAGTAGGAGACTTTAACATTCCATTGACACCAATGGACAAATCTTCCAGACAGAAAAATCAACAAGGAAAAACGATCTTAAGTGACATACTAAACCACATGGATTTGATTGATATTTTTAGTGCATTTCACCCCAAAGCAGCATAAAAGATAATCCCTATGTTTAGCCACAAAAGAAGTCTCAGAAAATTTAAGAAGACTAAAAGCATATGAAGCATCTTCTTCGACTAAAAGGTATGAAATTAGAAATCAATTGCAAGAAAATAACTAAAAAACACACAAATATGTGGAAGCCAAATAACATGCTACTAAATAATGAATGGGTTAACAATGAGATCAAAGAATCAAAAAATACATTGAGAGAAATGAAAAAGAAAAAATAAACAATGACCCAAAAATCTATAGGATACAGAAAAAGCATTCCTAAGAGGGAAATTCATAGCAATACAGGCCTACCTCAAGAAATAAGAAAAATCTCAAATAAACAATTTAACCTTACATTTAAAGATACTCAAAGTGATTAGAAAATGATTAGAAAGAAGGAAATACTAATGATCAGAGTGGAAATAAACAAAATAGCATCTGAAAAAAATACAAAAGATCAATGAAACCCAGACCTGGTTTTGTGTAAAGATAATGCTGACTCACCAAGAAAGACAGAGAGAGGACACAAATAAATAAAATCAGAAATGAAGGATGAGAAGTGACTGCAACACTACAGAAATATAAAAAATTTAAAGAAAATACTACAAGCAATTACACTCCAATAAATTAAACAATCTGGAATAAATGGATAAATTCCTAGAGCTACAACCTTCTGAGACTGAATCAAGAAGAAACAGAAAATCTGAGCACATCTATTACTACAAGTGAAACTGAATCAGTAATCCTAAAACTGCCACCAAACAAAGTCCTTGACCAGATGGCTTCACATGTGAATTTTACCAAATATTGAAAGAAGAATTAACACCTATTCTTCTCAGACTCTTCCAAAAAATTCAAGAGGAGGGAAAGATTCCAAGCTCATTTTATGAGGACTCCATTACCCCGATTCAAAACCAGACAAAGGCAGCAAAGAAAAAGAAAATTATAGGCCAATATCCTTGATGAACATAGATGTGAAAATCCTCAACAAAATATTAGCAAACCAAATTGAGCAATACATAAAAAAGATCATATGCCATGCTCAGTGGGATTTATTCCTTGGCTGCAAGATTGATTCAATATCTACAAACCAATTATTGTGATACACCACATAAACAAAATGAAAGATAAAAATTATATGATCATACTGATAGATGCAGAAATAGTGCTTGACAACATATGTCATCATTTATGATAAAAACTCCCAGCAAAGTGGGAATAGAGGACATATCTGCACATAATAAAGACCACATATGACAAACATACAGTTAACATCAGATCCCACGTGGAAAAGTTAAATGTGTTCTCCTTGTGATCAGGAACAAGATAAGAATGCCCACTTTCATCCGTTTTATTCAACATAGTGTTAGAAGTCCTAGACACAGAAATCAGACAAGAAAGAGAAATAAAAGGCATCCAAACTGAAAAGGAAGAAGTAAAACAGTCATTATGCAGATGACATGATACTATATATATATAGAACCCTAAAGACAAGGAAAAAAAAACAACCCACAAACTATCAGAACTGATAAATGAATTCAGCAATGTAGCAGAATACAAAAATTAATATTCAGAAATTCATTGCATTTTATATACCAATAATGAACTATCAGAAAGAGAAATTAACGAAACAATCCCATTTAAAATTGCATCAAAAAATAATACAATACTTAGTAATAAATTTAACCAAGGAGGTAAAAGACCTGTATGTCAAAAACTATAAGACACTGAAGAAAGCAACTGAAGAAGATAGAAATAAATGGGAGCATATACCATTTTCATGGATAGGAAAAAATAATATTGTTAAAATGTCCATACTACCAAGAGCAATCTGTTGAGTCAATACAATTCCTATCAAAATACCAATGGCATTTTTTACAAAACTAGAACAAATAACCTTAAAATTTATATGGAACCACAAAAGACTCCAAATAGCCACAGCTATGTTGAGAAAGAAGAACAAAATTGGAGGTATCAAAATAACTGATAACCTATACTACAAGGTCACAGCAATCAAAACAGCATGGTACTGGCATAAAAACAGACACACAGATTAATGGACTAGAATACAGAGTCCAGAAATAAACCTACAAGTACGTGATCATTTAATCTATGGCAAAGGAGTCAAGAATATACAATGAGGTAAATACAGTCTATTCAATAAATGGTATTGGGGAAACTGGACAGATACATGCAAAAAATAAATAAATAAAATAAATTGGACCACTGTATTACACCATATACAAGAATAAACTCAAAACGGATTAAGGACTTAAATGTAAGACCCAAAACCATAAAACTCCTAGAAGAAAACATAGGCAGTAACCTCTCTGACATTGCTCTTAGTAATATTTTTTTCTGATCTATCTCCTTGGGCAATGGAAACAAAAGAAAAATTAAATAAATGGGACAGTATTAAACTAAAAAAAATTTTGCTCAGCAAAGGAATCCACCAACAAAACAAAAAGACAGCTTAATGAATGAAGAAGATATTCGCCAATGATATATCTGATAAGGGGTTAATATCCAAAACGTATAAGGAACTCATACAACTCAACTCCAAAGAAAACCAAATGATTCAATTAAAAAAATGGGCATAGGACCTGAATATACATTTGTCCAAAGAAGACATACAGATGGCCAACAGACATATGAAAAGATGTTCAGCATCACTACTTATTAGAGAAATTGAAATTAAAACCACAATGATGTATTGCCTCACATCTGTCAGAATGGCTATCATCAATAAATCAACAAACAACAAGTTTTGGCCAGGATGCAGAGAAAAGGGAACCCTTGTGCACTGTTGATGGGATTGTAAAATGGTTCAGTCGCTATGGAAAATGATTTGAAGGTCCAGCGATTTCACTTCTGAATATATATATATATATATATCCAAAGAAATCGAAGACATTAAGTTGAAAAGATATAGGCACCCCTATGTTCACTGCATCACTATTTACAATAATCAAGAAATGGAAGCAACCTTAGTGCCCATCAATAGATGATTAGATAAAGAAGTGGTACATATATACAATAGTATATTACTCAGCCATAGAAAATAATGAAATCTTAGCTTTGTGACAACATGGATGGACATAGAGGGTATTATGCTAAGTAAAATAAGTCATACTGAAAAAGGCAAATACCATATGACCTCACTTATATGTGAAATGTAAAAAGCAAAATAAACTTGGTCGTAAATTCAACAAAACTGATTATCGTATTCCAGGGTATTATTTTGCATATGGATATTGTTATTGATTTCTAGAGTTATACTTTTAACTCATAAGCATAAATAAAAGAATTTAAAACATTTATATAGATATAGAATTAGTACTATCCATGTATAATGGGCATGCTTACTTTTCCCTCATAAATTTGGGCAAAAAAGTACAGATTATACACAGCAAAATACAGTAATCACTTTGGATAAAGCAACATAAATTGGAACCTTTTAATCTCATAAAAATAAAAGGTAAAAAAATTGGCACTTTTTCAATTAAAGAATTTGACATTAATTTTAGATACATACATGTGTGATAATTCAATTTGATTTTGAGAGTATACACATAGAATATCCAAGAGTTACCTGGAACTTTTCAACACTTACTTGTCTCCTAACCTAAAGAAACTCTTCTTAAGTTTAGGGATTCTGCATGCTGCCTATTAGTGCAATATTTTTGACACCAGTCATAAAAATTGACATAATCAGTGCTTAATACATGCTTGTTACATGAGAAATTGTAGTGTCATATAAGTAAGAACACAAGCACCCTTATGATATTTTTTAAATAGTAAAAATATGTGCTCATATCTTTGTCTTCCATGTCCACTGGAATAAGTTTATAGTAGCTATCATTTACTAAACACCTCAGAGCTCCACCTGTTTACCTTACATGTTTTGCACTCAACTTTATGATACATGGTCTCCCTTTTTAGCGAATGAAGAATGAGACTCAGAGAAGGTTAAGCTGGAATTTGTATCAAAATCTTTTATATTCAAAAGTTGTGCTTCATGTATTGGCTTGAATGTTTCTTTCACAAATTAAGACTCAGATAAGTGTGACACTTTGGGGCTTCTCTGTGAATGCCAATGAATTTACAAGATACATAGGACCTTAAATTTAATGCTAATGTTAATCCCATAATTCTTTTATTCAGTGTTGGTTTTGCTACTTTGCAAAACTCTGAAACTAAAACATCCATGTTCTTGCAGGAGTCATTCTTTTTATATATCTATCCATTAAATTCTTAAATACACACAGTTTTAGTGCATATATTGCACATACTAAAAATCGTACCTAATTGATAACTAAAAGACTCACGTTACATCCCTTTCCATATCTCCAGCAAAACAATCACCCTAGTTTTTCCATTTTGAATACATACGATATTCTCTTTCCCAGACTCCAAATGGCAGTAGCATCCATTTCTCCCATTTTGCCTTTTCTCCCTTTCCATCCTCAACCCACGTTCTATTTATTCTTCTTTACTAATTTTCTATAATCTGCCCATTTCTAACTGTTGTGTCCACAATACTGACGTCCTTAACTTTTGATGTCAGGACCATTAAAATGACACCCCAAGGGATCTTTATGTTAAAACAACGTCCTTACTTTTGAAATTTACCTATATTAATTCCTAAGGTGTTTCTTCAAGTTTGTACCTCCCATCCTAAAATACCATAAATTTGACTAGGACAACAACAAAAGCAGAAGCAGCAACAACAAAGAGACTCCTGACAACTCTGACATTCTCAGGTTTGGTTTTGCTTTAGATCTAACCACCTCCTTTTACAAACAAAACTGGTGAGATAAACTGACTTGCCTAAGGTGAGAAAACATATTCATGGCAGTTGTAGAACTGAGTTAGACCTTTGACCTTTTTACAATTTCTCTCTGACACTGAATAACGGTCCTAGTGTGTTTGCATGGCTTATAAGATCTCTACACTTTAAAACAAATCTGCATTTACTCACGCAAGTTCACTCTTAAGTAAACTTTGTGTTCATCGAATGAGTCACCATCATTTCTTGAATATATTTCTCACTTCCCCAACTTTGGCTTGTTCCTTCTATTATTCCTTTTGGAATATTTTCCTTAGCCTTCTCCCGTCCCCGACCACATCTTCCTAGTAAAATCCACCTGTTTATTAAATCCCAGTTCAAAATGACTTGCTTCACCAAACCGATATAAGGCATGTGGAGTGATCTTCCTCTTTTGAACATTTTTTTGCATTTTATTCATATCACTCACGTGACAATAAGATGCCATAAATAACAGTTAAATATGTATTTTTTCTACCTTCTAAACTTCGTAACTCCTCAGGAATAGAGGCTACAGCATATTTTGGCCTTCCCCTTAGCTGAGCACACTGGCTGTTGCAGTCAATACTCAGTGGTAATAGTAACAGTTTTCACAACTACCTCTTTCAGTGCTTATTATTTGCCAAGCACTGTTCTAAGGCCTTTACACACATCATCTCATTTTATCCTTACAACAACTGTATGGGGTAGGTACATACCGGCACAATACTTTATAGCAGCCACGACTCCCACGTGGCCATTGAGAACCTCAAATGCATCTAATGCAAACTGAAACATGCTATAATTGTAAAATGCTCACCAGATTTCAAAGACTTATTATGAAAAAAATGCTTCATTGAGACTTTTAATATTGATTATATATTGTGATGGCAGTATTTTGGACAAATTGTATTTTGTCCAAATAACATATTTTAAAATTAATTTCCCTGTTTTTTAAAAAAACATGGCTACTAAACATTTAAAATTACATATATGATTCACATTATATTTCTATTGGAAAGTGCTAGCACAAATCCTACTTCAGAGGAGGAAAATGAGGCTTAGAGAGATAAAAACAATTTCTCCAATGTTACACAGCTTATAAGTACTAGAGTCTGGATTTGAGGCCCATCTGACTCCAAACTCACGCTTTTATCCTCTACGTCATGCCCTAATACCTCTGGATGAATTTTTATTGATTGGCTCAATGTCATCTCTCCCACTGTGATTAAACTGCCCTTCCTAAAATACAACATGAGTCAGAGTAAACATCCCTTGGGTGTGCGGCTCCAGTTTCCAGCTGAACCTATGCTTGCTCCTAGGAATACTTCAAATTAATTTCTATTTACGCACAAAATGTTTTAAAAGTTTCATTTCTGTGATTACCCTAATAGCACTTACTGACTCTGAGAATCTCACTGTGCAATTAGCTTTCTGGGAATAAGCTAGGGCCTTAGGAAAGCATCTTTTATTCTTTTAGAGCTCAGAGAGCCCATCCATCCTCCCAAGAGTCCACAGGACCTTCAACAGGGAGCAGAAAAGACACCTTCACATCTTTAGATAAGTGTTTTATATTAAAATGTTATAATAATGTATCATTTCATTTTTGCTCTGGGAAACACTCCAGAATACATCATCCTTTTGATGCTTATGCTTTCAACATTGACTAACATCCCCTCAGACTCATCTGAACAGTAATTTTGAATACAGTGAACATATTTTATCTAATTCCTTTACACTAATTGTTCATGGAAAAAGAAAGAGTTGTCATTTTATTGAAAGATTTCAACTTAATTTGTTTTTCATTAAAGATTCCCTCAGAATTTTCATTAAAGATTCCCTCAGAATTAAAACAAGACAAAATTAAATTGTTAGCTTGATAAAGTAAAGCTATCTAAGGTAGAGATATTGGGACCTCAATTGTCTATATGATAATTCATATTCCCTGAAATTCCAGATAAAAATCATGAGATGAATGAAACCTTTTAATAAAGTAAATTGGTGGTCAAGTTTTAGGAAGATACTGGTTGAGAAACACTTTCCATTGTTGTATATTCATTGGACAAAATAATGCCATTTTGTAATAGGACATTTAGAGAAGAAAAATAGGTAGTATAGGTTATGAAATTTGCTAAATCATATTGATAGGAATCTTTGATTTTTTTTCATTGGAGGAATAATTCACAATGTTAGTTAATGTATAAAGAGTTAGAATTTGAGCTTCCTTGGAAAATTTCTTAATTAATCTAATAACATTAACCCAATGAGCCATTGGCTGCCATCACTGTTAGCAAGGCAACTGTGGATACATATATTGTTTGCATCAAAGATGAAGAGTCCTATTTAATGAGACTCATTAAATGCTGTACCTAATGAAACTGTAAACTTATTTTTTAGAAAATTAATTTAGAAGACATACTTTTCTTACTCTCTCTCTCTTTCTCTCTCATATATATATATATATATATATATATATATATATATATATATGCAATAGGTCACAAAATATATATATATGCAATAGGTCACAAAATTCACTAACATGTTAGGTCATGTTACAAAAATATAACTTTCCAGCAATATTATAAATCAACAGTTGACTAAAACTATGCAGTTTTCTATTATTTATACCATCAGGAATAGCATCATTCTGGATTAAATGCGTGTGTCTACATGAATGGAACTCTGTTATAAGAAATAGAAGCAGACTCAAAACTTTAAGCTTATTCTAAATAATGAAAATATGAGTGAAATACACCTTACATTTCTCATTAAAATAATGTCAGTAATTTCTCACGATTATTCATATTTTGATTAAATTTTGAATAATACATTCCCCCAAGAAAACTGAAATACCCATTTTACATTACATTAAAATTAGTCTCATATACAGATCATAGGAATTTTTTTATCACAAATATAGAAGGATGAAGTCCAGAACAACTGTGTGCCATATATGAACTAACATATCAGAGAGGAAAAGAGAGACTTTGATCAATAAGGAAATGATTTTTATACACATCAGAAGTAATTTGAAGCAATTCTCTTGATCAATACAGATAGGCAGAAATGCTTCTCAGCATTTATTACCTGTGGAGAGCATTATTGATTAATTGTATTGATTTTTAGAATGCATGTGGAGAGGCATCTGTTGTTTCTTTAAAAGATGTCTCAAAATGAAAAGTATTAGGAAACTATTTAAGTTTTGAAGATTTGCATTAATGGCTCAACCTGTGTCATTACTCAGTAGAATTTCAAAAACACCTTAAAAAAATGTAAAACTTCATTTAGTTTATTTTGTGTCCTATTTCTGATCAATACATTTCAGAAAAAGAAGTATATTACTTGGGAATGTAACTTGCTTAAGTGCTAGTAACAATTTATAAACTTTTCCAGTATTTTTACTATGTATGAAAGCCTGACAATTAAGTTTGCGAACTTGTTGCAACAATGTTGCTAAGCTTTTTTGATATTAGAGGTATTAGTCATCATGAATTTGTACCAACTGGACAAACAACCAAGTTTACTATTTGGAAGTGCTGAAAAGACTGTGTGAAAAAGATAGATGAAACGACCTGAAGTTTTCGCCAACAATTCATGGCTCTTGCATCACAACAATGCACCACTGCAATGTCTGTATGGGAGTTTTTAGCCAATAAACAAATAAGTGTACTGGAACATCCTCTGTACTCACCTGATCTGGCCCCCAATGGCTTCTTTCTTTACCCAAAGATAAAGGAAATATTGAAAGGAAGACATTTTGATGACATTCAGGACATCCAGGGTAATACAACAGCTCTGATGGCCATTCCAGAAAATGAGTTCCAAAATTATTTTGTAGGGTGGACTAAGCACTGGCATTGGTGCATAGCTTCCCAAGGCGAGTACTTCGAAGGTGACCATAGTGATATTCAGCAATGAGGCATGTAGCATGTTTTCTAGGATGAGTTCGCGAACTTAATTGTCTGATCTCATGCTTTTGCTAAAGGGTCTTAACTTTTCTATTGTTGGTAGTACAGCTTGAACAAAGATTAATTTGTGTCAAAGTATAAATACAAGTTAAAAAAATAAATGCATTATAAATTTCTCTGGGTAGAAACTCATGCCAAAAACATGATGATAGAAAGAGCTTCAATATCTCATTTTAGGACTGGAGTTAATCAGGTATATTTACCTTACTTGGAATAGATAATAAGTTTAATGGAGTCCACAGAAGTTGAAAAAAAATCTACTATTAGTTAAACCCTATATGAAATGTTATTTATTAAGCAAGTGAGTTTTTTTCCACAAAGTATGTTTTATATGTTTGGCCTAAATAATTTTAAACAAATACAATAATATTTTTTTGTTTTTCACCTGAAATTTACTCTTGTTTAGAAAGGCAGTTCTTTGATACTGCAGAAATTCCTAAACATTAGCAGTGAATAAATCCAAAAAGTAAAGTCTTCCCTTGCTAGTAACATAAACTTTTGGTCTTATCATATGTAGTTTTTAAAATATTTTCCTCCTATTAAGAGAGAATGAATAAATATCTTCTTGAACATGTGCTTTTCTACATGAGCTGTCTTCTGAATGTTACAGAAACCCCTTATGAGATACACCTCAAGTCCTAAAAATGTTCTAATTATAGAATCTATTTAGAATATCAACAGCCACCTGCTTTCGTTAAGAAATCCTTGTAGACATGTTTCCTAACTTAGTCTTCACCCATGTGGCTGATCAGTGTTGAAATAATAATTTATTCAGGGACTGCATGCACCTGGAGTTTTGTAATTTCAGAAAAGCTTTTGCTGATGTCAGAAGAAAATCTAGTTTGGATTCAGTTCTGGGGATCAGATAAGTATGGTAAAATGTGGTTCAGAGCAAATCATAGACTGTGATATCTTCTTCCCCATTGTTCACTAGTAGAGAGAGACCTGAATCTATTCTAAAGTCATAATACCAACCTTTAGTATTTCTCATTTTTCACTACTTAAACCGTAACATTTACTACATTTTAAGACTCAAAAAGTTAGATTTCTAATATTTTAGGAGTCTTTCCCCCTTTCTGAATGTGGAGTTTCGTCAATGGGAAGAAAATGGTGTCGGTTTCTGTTAATGTTGAGGTGGTGAATTTTTAATAATTGTACCCTTAGTTTTAGAACTTCATCCTTTCCTACTCCAGGATAACATCATCAATTGGATAAAAGTGACTTAGTGATAAATCAGCATCACTACACTATTAATAGCTAGAGTTAAAAAGATGCAAGTATTTGATAAAAATTTTAGCCAAGATGGCACCCACCCATCCACACCAAGACAAAAAGAATGGCTAGAATATCAAATATGAAAGTCCTGTATGAGTTTGAAGTGGAGATAGTAAAATCTGCTGGTGTTTAGAAAATCATCAAATTATCTGAAATCATAGAGAGATTAGCCTAAATTACAAATCTTTCATAAATCATTACCTGAGGAACTACAAAGATCTAACATGTAATAGATATACTACCTTCAAAATGATTTCAAGTAGTTGATTAAAGATATAACTTCTAATTTCCATATATTGAGCATCTATTTCTTTCCTGAATATTTCTATTATATTATGTAATCCTTAGAACCACATGTGCAGAAAACACTGTTTTCATTTTATAGATAAAGGTACTGAATCACAAAGAAGTTAGAGCAAGAATGCCAACACAAGATTGTCTATAAACCCTTTCTATCCTTTAGCCTGGGGAGAAAGTAAAGTAGTTAAACCAGAATCGTAAGCTAATTTGGCTACTGCATGAAGTGCTAAATAAATTTATTTTAACTCATAATTCTGTGAAGTCATCTTTATGGAAATCTAAAGTAATGTTCTAGTACATTGTATTCTGATGACCTGCTTTGTACCTCAGAAAAATTAAAGCAACACGTTATTAGTTTGTGCTTTACTCAGTCTCCCTTCATCACACTTTCTTGTTCTTATCGTTTTAATCTGACATTCCACTTGTATCATATGGGCTTTTGCTAAAAGCTAGGAGACAATTTGAAATTAAGGGCACTGATGAATATGTGGGGTTAAAATAAAATGTGAAACCCAAATGATTTAGATATGTACATGAGGCATAAAAATGGCAAAGTTGACATTGCAATTATTATTTTTTTTAAATAGGGTTTGACTTGTCTGATTGGACGGAATATTATTCAGGACATTTTTAGTTGCAAGTGAAAGAAAATCAGCTCAAAGTGGCAAAGAGAAAAAAATAGTTGAAGAATATATATTTATAACCCAGAAATACAAGTAGACTGAAACGAGAAATAGTTGGACCAAGAGGTCGGAATGATGTTATAAGAATACCATCTCGCATTGTCTCTCAGCTGTGCTTTCAGCAGTATGAATTCACTGTCATGCAGTTTCTCTCCACTTTGTGGTCATAGCAGGTTCAGGTTCATAGATTCCCAAATTCAAGATCTAAGGGAAGAGTACCTCTATTGCCCAACAGTTTCACATTGGGTAAAAAACATCCCTCATTGGCTAGCGTGGATCATGTGCTTAACTGAACCAATTACTATGGCTGGTATGTGGAAGGGTGTGATGGACCAGGCCAGGACTGAGTGCCCACTACAACAATTCAAAGTACACGAAGAGACCCAAAGGGAGATCAATATGTTGTTATTGAAGAGGAATGGACACTTTGCATGAAAGTCAAACTAATGAACCCTAATCAGGTAGCCATTCGCACTATGCACAACTAGAGCGAACTTTTGCATCAGAGGGAAAAAAAAAGCTACATTCTAGGCCACGGAAACAATGCTTTCTTTTTTTTTTTTTTTTTCTCCCCATTTAACAATCCATCTCATTTTATACTCTTGCCTCCTAAAAGATTCCTACATAAATAAACTTCACCTGGCTTTACTAAGCAATCAGCACAATTACTTTGTTAAACAGAAGCCAATGTTTGGGGTCTTTTGATTTACAGTGAGGCTATACAATGCAGAAAAATTCCAAGGACAACTGCAGGGAAGGAGCAGAAAGAACCAAATACCTAGTGACACGCAATCTGTGTTAGAAAATGGAAAATAGTCCATAAAATTGGGCCTCCTTTGCATTAGCTAGATACTATGATTACTAATATCTGCACAGCATTTATATACTAGAGTATGCCCCACAAAAGAAACACCATCCCAACAATTCACATTGAATTCCCTCTGTTAGAGAATAAAATTGTTATAAACTCAAAAATTAGAGAAATATCATAGCTTTTTTATAAGCTTTTTTATTATTTATTTATTTACTTATTTTTAAAATTTTATTGGGGGAATATTGGGGTATAAGCTTTTTTAATAATCTCAATATGTTCAGGAAAAAATTAACGTAAGAAAACTTCTTAAGGGTTTTGTTAGGCTGATACATTTTAAGTTTCAGGAACAAACTTGCACATGATCAAAAGACCTTGATGTAGTTTTGAAAAGAGTTTTGCATACCAGCTATTTCTAAAATAAAGAGCCCATTTTCATAATATATATATATATATATATATATATATATATATATAAATTTATATAAGCAAATAAATAAGTTATTTTGTAAAGTCTTTATCTTAAAAATAACTACCATTTTTTGTGTTTAAACTTAAATATTCTTTCAAAAATGCTTCAGAATAAAACACATGAAAATTTGATGAGAGAGGATTGATGAAACAAATTTGACAAAATCTTGATAGTTGTTGAACCCGGGTGACAGATAAATGGGGTTCCTTATACTATTTGCTACACTATTATGTATAATAGGTTTGGAAAATGATATTCAAAGTTTTAAACATATTAGTTATATAATCACATCAGCATCATTACTATGTAGTCATTTTTTATATTTAGAACTAAAAATATGTTTATTATTAAAAGGATAACAAATTGTTCTAGAACTAGGTATATATACAATGTGTCTAAGCAATTTTGTTAGCAGATATAGAGTTAGATAGTGATAACTGAAGATACTAAATATAATGTGTTCAAAAAAACAGACTTGAAACCTAGATGAGATTATAGATAATTTCCGATTATAATACATATTACTTGTACATATTCTAATTACATATAATACATAATGCAAAATACATAATCACTTAACATGACTTTATTAAGTGCTGAAAAGTAGGCACTTTAAATGTCTTCTTAAAGTCTTAAACTGTTGTGCATAATTCTGAATAAGCATTCAAAAATAGTGTATTTTAAATTGTGATTCGCACTATATAAGTTTAAATATTTAAAGAATTTAAATAAAATACTCAAATCTGTATTGGTATAGGAAGCAGTTATTTACCCAAGAATGGATAATAACAAACCATGCTGATATTAAAAAATAATCACAGCTCAAATTCAAAAATAGATTCCTAGAATCACTGTAGAGCTCCAATTGGACATAAACAGAAAATGAAAAGCTGGTAAAAGAAAAAAGAAAAGAAAACCGAAGCTGTCTACGTAGATGCAGTTTGTACTATGGGAACTGAAATAATACAAAGATTTTCAATAAAAAACATTATCCATTATACCCAGAAAGCAGATTGAAAACACAGAATGAATTTCCTGGCCCCCACTCTATGATTTGGCGAATGGTCGTACCCAAATACACCAGATAATTGTACCAGCATCTGGTTCACATTGATTACATTATCCTGGTGGTACATTTCCTATGATTGAAGAGAGATTTCCATTAAAACAAATTAAACATAATTTGGACTTACTACATTAGAAGTCTCTTCAAAATAGCACACTATCAGCCCTTTAAATCTTTTTTTTTCTGGAATTGATCAATATCTTCAAAATTTTTCAATGTCTTTCTGTGTACTTTTTTTGTTTTGTTTTGTTTTGTTTTAGCTTCACATTATGTGTTATAAAGCATGGGGGGCATAAAGTATTCCTAGTTTCAATCAAATGCAAACACACCTCTGAAGATATATAGGGTCACATTTAATCCTGCACCTAAAAAAATGAATATTTTGACTTAAATGATCCTAACTGATATGAATGACAACTTATTTTACTGGATAACTACTCTGCACTTTTGACAAAAATATTCGTAAAAATATTTTATCCTTTTCCTAGACCTGGAAATGCTAATTCTCATCTATTACATACTTAATCCAATCAATTTCTTACTTTTTATTATCCAATGAACTAGTCAAAAGGAAAAATGTATGTTTTTTTAAACCTAATTCTGGATATTATTGAATCAAACTTTTCTACCTGGTGATAGAAAAGGAAAAGACAAGATAAAGCCAAATCTTGCATATTTCCTTCAGGGACTGCCAGCCAAAGAACAGGGCATATTGTAGGAAAACTGTATTATAACAGTCAACCAAGACAGGGATAAACAACCCAAAAGCCAGCTGAAATTCATGAAAATGTCCTTAATCCAGTTTTAAAAAGAGAGGTTGGAAAACTGCTTGCATATAAGATATTTACATTTTAAAATAATTTTAATTGAGGAAATATGTAATATAGTTTTTTTAAAAATCAACAAATTTCATAGGCTTATAATGAAAAATAACACTTGTTTGCCCTAAATCTTCTCATACCACAAAGGCCCATTCCCAGAAATACCTGTTTTCAATCCTTTGAGTTGCTTCTTTTATATTTGCTTCCATATGTGCCACTGGGAGTTCTTTATATCAATTTCAGACATTTTCTATGAAATTCTTATTAAGAGAATATTACTCTTATGTCTATGTCAGTTAGTGTCATACATAGGGCTGTCTCTTTTGTGAAGCCTCCTACAGACTGGCAGCTGAATTTTTGACCATCCTCTGGAGTCTGATTTGGCTCTCACTGGAACTGTGCTTCTGGTGACTTTCTCCTTGGCTCCACATATTGCATACTGTTGGACGTTAGCACCATGACCGACAGTGGCTTCTAGAACCAGTGCTGTGTTCCCTGAGCACCACCTGCCTGTCCCATTTCACTGGGTGTGGAACGACAGCACCCGGCAGTCATTCTAACTGGATGGTGTTGGATTTTAACTTCCCCCTTCACATGATATTTTTTAGTGATATTTAATTCAGCATTCAGAATATGACTGTGTTTAACCAATTTATACTCAAAGTGAGCCTGAGATAAAAATGGGAGCTGGGTGGTGTAGAAGAGTAGTCACTTGTTTGGCTATCCAGGAAGCCCAGTTTAATTTTAGCCTTGAGAGAATGTGAAATCATTATAATTAGATGAGTATTAAAGCCCACAAGTGAAAAGGACTCTTTTTTTTTTTTAAACATACCCATTCATTTAGCATCAATTCACAACTGGCAGTTAATTCTCCCAAATGCTCTGTCACTGAGCACGCATGCAGAGTTACAGTAAAATATTTCTGGAGGCGTTCAAATAACTTGGAAGTAGGTTACTGCTGGAGATGGGATATAGACACTCTAATTAACTTAAATATCCATAGAAATGTAAAAAATATAAAATTTATGTATGGTTGTGGAGAGGAAGATTATATTGTTTCATACATTTTATTTGTGGTACAAAATAACGAGATGGCTGATTTAGAATGATTGCAAGGTACCCTGCGTATCGGGTTGTTGGGCTTCACTACACATGTTGGGTAATAGCCATTCTTGAGCTGAGGCTCCAAGGTTAATTTGAAGTGTACTCCAGAAAAATTGGCAGTCATGTCACAGTCACTTCAAAATTCTACATAAGGTCTGCTTCAATCCAGACTAATGCCCTGACTGAAAAATGTCAATGATATGATGGGCTGAGGTATCCTGAAAAGGAGATGAGAAAATATGACCGGTAATTTAGTCTCCTGCCTGTGCAAAGAATTAAAAGGTCATTTTGTAAGATTTAGAAAGAAAAGCTGATTTAAAAATTGGGCTTTGGAATAGCTAGTAGAAAAAGGAAAGCAAGGATTGTTCTTTAAACGTAAGCACGTTATTGTCAACAGTGGCATCTCTATTAAGCTTGCTCTTTTACCTAAACACTCCTATTACTCTCATCTCTCAGGTCTGTCGTTCCCATTGCCCTGACAGTACAAACACTGCACTGTAAAATCTGTCAAAGAAGCCAGCTGATTTCCTACGTCTCTGACATATGCTGGTCTTTAATATCAGCCTGTCAGAACACCTAAGAGAAAGGCATCTGCTTTCATGTTGGAGCTGAGGCTGGGACTACCATCACATACCCTGTAGTCATGAGCCTTAACTTACACTGCTATGCCTTTTGGAACCATAGAATCTCTTGCTGGAAACTACTGTTAGCATACAGCTATCATGCAAGTTAGATTGCACATAGCTAGTTTGAAAAACAGTTTTCTTCTGGTGTGAATCTCCTTTAATTTCTTTTTATAACTTTTTTTGAAATGTGTATTGGATTTTCCTCTGCCACAGTCAAGTGGTACCTGCGTAGAAGTCAAGAGAAATATTTTTGGCTTGACTTGTCTTGATTATATTCTATTCCTGTGGGTTATATATGCCTCTGGATTCATCTTAAGTTCGCCTCATCTAATGAGGAAAGTTCCTCTTGGTTTCAAATGGTGATTGATTTAAGTAATTTCATGGTGATATACTAGAAAGTCTTTTATTTACCAATGATGGTTTTCCTGGCACCCAATTGGTAGGTCACTGAGCTGTTATGTTCTCTCTTCTTATCTGGTTCTTTTGTGGCATGTTTTTATGGGATGCCTGTGGAACAGTCTATTAATATAAAGGATGTTCTCATAAAAGCATGTGGCTAATTTTGTAGCAAATACAACAGAACTTCTAAAACCAGTATATGTTATATTTTCACATAGTCACCTTGGGAGGATGTAGATTAATCCTAAAGACAATTGTAGGATACCTTCTTAGGAATGCCTTCAGAATGTACAGCAGCTCATGGTTTTATTCTCTATTCAGTAAAGTTTGTTTCAGCTTTTAGAATTAAAAAGTTGTACATCATCACTGTAATAATGAAAACAAATGTCTAAAATAAAAATGATGATAACAACTCTCCCCATACCCCCCCCCCACACACACACACACACTCCACCAGCCACACACCTTTCCTTACTTTACCCCTGGCTTAACTTGTTCTTTTTCCTCTAGCAACATATCATAGGCATGGACAGGTTTACCATGAAATAAGTGAACTATGACCTTTAGGGCTTCTAACTTGTATGGACCCCTCTAAAACCTGGTGGCAAGGTGGGGGCAGTCCTAGCTGTTTTTTAAATTCATTATTTATTTGTTTTTTTCATAAAGAGGCCCCTTGACTTTTCATGTGGCAGGCTACACAAAGTCTGGATCTATTCCTGAGTGTGAACATCTTTCTAGGGCAGTAGATCTGGAATATATACATCCATTTTGTTCTAGCATTCTCACAAATGTAAATCTCCAACAGGAAAGAATTGCCAAATATACAAAGAAATATATACAAGGATCATTATAGCACTTCTAAGATATTAAAAATATGACAACAACCTGACTTTCATTGCTTGAAAAGTTTAAAATATTATGGTCCAATTACACTGTGGAAGACAGCATGTGCTTTTGAATTTTTTAAGTGATGGTAAATTGCTAATTTCTAAGGATGAATTTGATTTTTTCAAGTCATCAAAAGAAACTACCAAAAAAAAAAAAAAAAGTATTCAGAGTATGAGAGTCTGGTAGAAAAGAGAGGAGAAATTGAAATAGTATTACCTTTGGTTAAAAATTAGAATGTAAATACAAAATCATAGGATTATGTTATTTGGCCTTTGGCCAACTTTTCCTTTCATTGGGCATGCATTAAGAACCTGCTTTATTTCAGGTATCCTGATGGCTAAACCAGGGCCCCATTTTTAAAACTGGAAATAAGATTTGCATGATAATCCCAATTTAACACAGAGTGTCAGACAGCAGGCGCTCAATGGATATGCGTTACAAGAATAAGCAAGTGAATCAATAAAATCCGATAATAGTACTACTGTGTTTCCCTGAAAATAAGACCTAGCTGGAACATCAGCTCTAATGTGTCTTTTGGAGCAAAAATTAATATAAGACCCAGTATTATATTATATTATACCCGGTATTATATTATATTATATTATATTATATTATATTATATTATATTATATTATATTATATTATATTATATTATATTATATTATATTATATTATATATTACACAAGACCTGGTATTATATTGTATTGTATTATATTATATTATATTATATTATATTATATTATATTATATTATATTATATTATATTAAAATAAGACCAGGTCTTATATTAATTTTTGCTCCCAAAGATGCATTAGAGCTGATGGTCTGGCTAGGTCTTATTTTCGGGGAAACACGGTATGTATATGGCATCCTCACAAGAGCTCAAAGAGGGAAAGATATTGCTTAAAGGTATCAGGTAATTGTTGCTTCACAGAAAATATGTTTGAGCTTATTTGGGGCAGAAGGAAGTGACATATAAAAAGACAGATATGTGAAGAAATTCAACTTGTTTAGAGAAGTTAAATTAATTGGGTTTGGAGGGTAGGGCATCTGTAGGTGACTGATAGATGCTGGGATTGAAAAGTCAGGCAGCTGACAAAGGCAAGTAATCCTTCCCATCTCATATTCTTATACTGTGTCTTTATTTTCATTCCTCAGTGGTCTCTGTTAGAACAAAATTTCTCTATTGAATGAAATTTGTTTTCCTTATTTAGCTGAGTTTTCCCTCTACAGACTGCAATGTTCTTTACAAAAACAATATTCATACCTTTTCCCTTTATGGAGCATTTTATGAGGTGGTTATTACCAAATGTATATACAGTGTGAGAGCCAAATTGAAACGTTAATAGAAAATCAGGATCATGATAAAAGAGAACACACAAATGGCAACCAAAAAATTTAACACAATGTCGTGATTATTGTACTTCAAATTTGGATCTTTGCCTGCTGGTAGCAGTCAAAAAGTAAGTTCGTACTTTTAATAGCTTTCACTCTTAAAGCAAAAATATCCTTTCTTAAGTCTTTATATAAAGAATGAGGTGTTAAGATCATGGAATCTAGAGTCAGAATGCCTTGGTGGTAGTTACTTAAGCTCTCTGTGCCTCAGTTTCTTCATATATCAGATGGAGATTGTGTGTGGCTTAAATGAGACACCAATAGGTGTTTCCACAGTGCTGAGAACATGTTGGGAACTGATCCAAGTACTTTATGTATACCACGTCATTTAATCATCACAATAACCCCAAAGGTGAGAGCTGTTATCGTCTGCCCTGTTTTACAAATGAGGCACTGAGAAATTAAACAAGTCTCTCAAGAGCATATAATAGTGAGTGGTAGAGCCAGAACATGAACCTAGGTTGCCTGGTTCTGAATCTAGGCTCTGAGCTACTGGCTATGCTGCCCATCAGAAACAACGAAAGCCATGTGAGTGCCTGGCATATCTAATGACTATTATTGTTGTGATAGAGTTCAGAGAACGTTTTCAATACTATTTGAAAGCAAAGAGTCATGGATTTTTCTATGGCTGTCCCTTGTTGCCTATGTTAAAAGTGTAATATTAAAATGGAACCCAGTGACAGCAGTTCTGCAAAAGGCAAATCTAATGTGTTCCAAATATGAGGACTTTAGGAATTCCACCTTGACCCAGGGATAGCATTTAGAAATTCATAGAAGAGTGAGTCACATGCAAGTGCTTTAGTTACACTCTCCTAAATATGACTTCTTTTAGTTTGTCTCCGGCACTGCTGATTGAAGAAGCAACCATATGTCTTGGAAACCAGATCGGCAGATGGCACGTTTGGCGACCTATTGCATAAACTGAAGAAATCTGAAAAAGTTTTCCTGCCTGGAAAACATATTCTGCCATTGGTGTGTGCCTACCTTCCACCTGGAGGGAGATGTGGAGTGCTTATCACGGGAACATTCAAGATACTGGAGACGTGTATATGCATTATAAGTGGGATGGGGAGGAGGAAAGTAGAGATAGTGGTTGTGAGGAGGAAAACTAGTTAAATCTCTCTCTGTATGAAATATGGCACCTCTCTGAAGCCCAGCACAGATTCCTTGAGTGAAAATGACACTGGAGAAAGAGAGGCATACTTAGAAGTACACCATATTAACTGTCCTATTTAACTTCCATAACCTGGTGTGTCACGGGATCATCTCTAGACAAAAAAAAAATGAGTGTTAACAAGTGTTGGTGTTGTTTAAGTAGAAAAGGAGAATTCCATATATAAAATAAAAATTATCGGGGGAAAAGTATTATAACATATATAGTTCAGGTAGTAACTGTCATATTTTGGTGAAGCATAAGTCCTTTCAGACAACTCATTTGTGTCCAAGATCAAAGGGAGGTAAAATCTACTATTTTAATAATGCTTTTGATTTTGTTCCATTTGATATATTCATTAAAGAGCAGAGACTTGGTTTTAAATTGAAATGCTCTGACATTTGCTCTGTCTGCAAATCTTTGGACAGGTTAGCAGCTCATATTAAAAGTAATAATGCTATTTGAGAAATTCTGAATCCTTGTTCTAAATATGTATTAATCACCTGGAGGACAGAAGAAATATGTTAGTGAAATCATACCAAGTTGTTTTATCAACAGAGACTTATAGAGGGTTGCCATGTGCGTGGATTGTTACAACAGCCTCCCCTCTGACTTCCCAGGATCTTCTCTTATCTCTCTCTGAACAAATGCCCACGCAATAAAGCGAGTTTCAAGAAATCTAAATCTGATCATGTCACCTGCCTATGCTTCGATGGCTTCCCATTTGCTTTATGGTTTACAGAATCTCCCTTCCATTTACTTTTCATATCACTTGCCACACCCACTCCCATCTCCCAGCCTTGACAAATTAGATTCTCTTTGGCTGGAATGTTCTTCCCTCCAAAGCACCTCCTTTTCCTCATTAAATGGGTTTCCTTCAAGTTCTAGTCTAAATGTGCCTCCTTTCGGGAGCCGCATTTGATCTCTCAGACTATGTCTAGGACCCCTTTTTATATCTCCAGCGTACCTGTACCTCTTTCCAGACCATGCAACATGTAGTTACAGAAATAATTATTTGCAATAATCTTATACAATGCCTGTCTTCCCCACTAGATCATAAATCCAGTGAAGGTTGGGAACATGTCTGTTTGGTTTACCTCTCTACTTCCAGGGACAAGAAATTTGTTGTGCTCAAGAAATTTGATGACTGAATGGAGTTGTATTTGATGGGATAGGAGGGTGGGGGCTTCAGCATGAGCACAGGCACAGAGATGGGGACCCCATGTAAATCGTTGGGCTTGTAATATTTGGTGTTCTTTATGAAAGGCCTTAGTGATAGTCATGCTCGGAGAGTCGAAAGGCCAAACAAGCTGATCTCATGCGATCCTTCCTACTGTGTAGTTTTCTGTATCTGGCACATCTTTTCACAACTCTCAGAGGAAAAAGCCTAGTCTCTTGCTGCATATTGAACAATTATTTGGAGACACAAAGGGACATGAAGGCAAAGCTCTTCATTTAGAAAAAGAGGCTCAGATTCAATATGGAAGCTTTCAGTGAGCATAGACCAATGCCATGTGCTTGACAGATACTTAATAACTGAGCTATTGTTGTTGAGAGAGGATGGTGCCATCTCTAAGAATCTCTCCACCACTATTATCTTTTCAAGCACACCCTCCTCCATGAAAGTGTTTGTCTGAAGGCTATTACCTGCAATCACAAAATCTGCTGCTCAGAGTAGCACCTGTCGTGAGTTATAAAAGTACTTATTACATTAATGTTGAGTCACTGGATAGAGAACCACAAAAATCTAAGGTTAGTCCTGAAAAATGTAGGTTCTATTTTGTAACAAATATGTTGTGGTTTAGAGATACTGAGCATTTCTTCACAGTGAAGTTATGTTAACAAAAAGCCATTTTGCAGGGATGGATTATACTTCTTTGCACATTTGTAATGGAATTTAGTTCCTACTCAAACATGAAGCAGGTTAGAGCCATTTCGTATTAATCAGGTTTCTTTGAGAATTTGATCTTTCTGGTCATTGGCATCCATCATGTGGGTGAGTCATAAATATTTTAATTATTTTCTATTCACCACATGACATTGACTCTGGCAACAAGAGGGATATTCGATGATTCTGTTGTTGCAAAAAAGCTGGCTAACAAATCACTGTGATATTTACTTTTCTTTTTCCAAATCTGCAGGGAAATAAATTTATGGATCACTTAACCTTTTGCCCAAGGAACAAATCCAAGTCAGTTCTGAATTAATATTGCTCTAAAGATGCAAAGGGAGGTCTGGTTTTCAAAGCAAAGCTAAGGGTTAAGGCAACAATCCAGATAATAGAGGAAGAACTGCTTGTCCTCACCTGCATTAAAAGATTGTTCCAGCCCTTAGAATATTTGCATAGACATCTAACAGAGTATTTTTCGTTTGTTTGCTTTGCTTTGTTTAGCTTGGATGAAGTAACAAATTGCCTACTACTTTGTATTGGAATTCTCTAAGTCTAGAAAACCTACATGTGTCCCATTGAAGATGATGCACACACTGATGCTTCACTTACCTGAAGTCCCGCTTTGGTGTCACTTCACCCATAGAATCTGGCTGCATCAGAACGTGTGGAGAATGCCTTAATAATTTTGTAAATGGTTCTGATTTCTTCATTACATTACAAAGTTTGCCAAATATGCTGTAAACGTGATGTTCCAGTTCCCTATTCAAATAATGGAATCTCTCGGGCATTCTGAAAATATTTTACTCAAAATGGAAAATGTTGGCATAAAAAAGGCAACTGTCTTGGGAATTATGCCTCCTCATCTCTCACACTCTGTGCAGGAAGAACTTGCCCATATGAAAAGGCATCGTTGCTCTTTCATACTTGGAATAACTTTCCCAAAAGAAAAGTTCCCTTGATTTTTCTAAGTCACCAAAGATCTGGTTTCATGAAGGGACTGCTGGAAATTTAGCTTTGGCATGCGTTTTCTTAATAGCAACTGGGATTTAAAACTATTTAGAAATGGCATATGCCTTGTACATATATTCCTTTGAACTATCCTGTGAACACCCTCTGAGTGTTCTTTAAAACATATGATAACCAATACTTGGAAAGGTATTGCTTTCTAAAATTGTTGTCATTAAGCATATCAATTTTCTTGGGAAAAAAAAAAAAGTGTCCTCTTGTTTTCCTTTATACAGGAGTACCAAGAACCCCGTGGGATTTGGAGGAAGCTAGGAGTCATTATCCACACTCACTGGATTCAGTAGCAAATCGGGAGCCCTTTTCCCTTATTTACTGAAATTGTCTTGATAAATTTTCCTTTGGAGAGCAAGAACCAATTACACTAATGCAGAAGTGGAAGCAAGAATTGACTACACATTGTGGGAAACAGCCATTGGAAATGGTGATGGAAAAGTAGTGACCACGTTCAACTCACTTCTGTACTATATATATATATATATATACTGTGGTGTTTATCATTTCCAGTCTGTGATTTCAAGTCACAACTGTCATTAAAAAAAAAAAATGTTTTAGGGATCCTGAGAGCCTATGAGCCATCTCATTTTGATGGCATGCTATGTTTTAACTTCTTAACACATTGATTTATCTCTAAATTAGGAATAAATTAAACAATGTATATGCCAGTAAATTATCTCTGGAAATGGACTCTAACAGGGTCTTTACTTTTTTTATTAAAAAAAATAAAATAATCTTGGGTCCCATTCTGTTGCTCATTTTCTGCATATTAAAACTCTCACTCATTATTAACAGTTCTTGAACAATAAAGCAGAAGCAATCACCCAGGACTACATAAAATGCAATTTCAGTAGAGTTCAATAGAAGTGGTTCTGAAAATTGTTTTAGGCATTTTCTTGAAGATTGCCAGTAACTTGAAATGCTTTTCAAACACTAACATTTTGCAAAGCCTGAAAATTCATGTGATGCTTATTGGGTAAAAAGATCTTTCATTTCTACCCTCTGAATGGCAACAGTGGATTCTGCACTATTTTAAAGTCATCACTATATGTCTAGGACTATGGATGTGTCTGAAGGCAAAATGTCCCATCATTTTTGCTAGATAAGGATTCAAGAGTAGCCCAATTTGCCATCAGCTCACCATCTTACTCTATCCTTGCCTTCCTCTTTGCTGACAAAATGCTTACTAAGTTGTCTACTCTCTCCCATTAAATGAGTCCTTCATATAACAGTAATTTGTTGTGGGTCACGTGTTGTGCGTGGAACTGGAGGAGATGAAGTATTCATAGCATGCAATCTCTGCCCTCGTAGAACTGAGTCTGGCAAATGCACACCCTGGGCTCTCCTGAGCTGTACATATGGCTGGGGGAATTTGTGTGTTGTTTCTGAAAGGGTCCCCAGAAACAGAAGAATATTGAAGGGTAATTCTTCCCTATCTTTGATCTTAATCCTGTGCTAATGCTTAGAGAAAGGATTGCCCACCTGGCAAGCCAAATTACCATAATCAGTCCTGATCATCAATGTTATTGTACTCAGGTTTCATCTTATATTTAATTGGGGTAGAGACCACTGAAGGGGGCCATTAAGCCACTACACGTATTCTAGCTTTCTTCTGGAACTTGGCCAGAGAGACTTGTCCTCATCTCGATCTCTAATTCTAACAAAATTGGTGAAAGTTCGATGCTTCTCAGATTTCTGTCTACCTATGGGACATCAGGACCAGTTCTAGGATGAACCTTAAATCACAGGGATAGTGTTAGGATGGGGCCGCTCTCGCGGGTCAGGTCTATTCAGATACCCAACTCTGTGAGTGGCCGGTAGGAAGAGGAAAGGAAGGACAGGGGCTTGGGAATCACACGGCCTAAAGTTTAATAACAAGCTCTCACAGTTCATGCTTTGCAACTTAATTCTCAAATTTCCTCTTCTGTAAAATTGGAGAAAATAATGCATTGGAAGTTGGGGATTAAATGAAATATCATAAATAAAGTATAGAGCGTACCTTATATCTACCCAATTAATATCCCTTCGGTCTTCTTTTTTTTTTTTTCTCCCTGTATTACTGTGCCTGGCTACAGAACTGGCTAGGAAGGAAAATCATCAGAAATAGATCATCAGATGCTTGTAAAACATATATGAAGAAGCAGATTTTGATGTAGTGATGTATATAAAGAAATGTATCCGTTTGCAAAGGGAATGCACCATTTTGGGGATGATTCACAAGAGGCTGTGTGGTGTCAATCTAATCCAGAGTTCAGAAACCTGCAGCAGGTATGCCAGACGGTGTTATGATGAGCCAAGGGGCTGGGCATGTTGCCATTCCCCAGGTGGGACAACGTCCAGACTAACTGCCAGTCTGAGCCTGGCAGAACGAGTCGTGAGTTTTTACTAACTGCTGCTGCTCTTTCTGTTATACAACTGTCCTTATAGAGCAAGGGAAAACACTGCCAAATAAAAGCTGGAACTTGTTTCCTAGACCTGGGACAGAGGGCGCGTTATCCTTGGAACTTGTTTAACCACTTTCATCCCCACACTCCCCTAATCACAGGATTTTGTGATACGCTTTGTGGGGTGCTGCTAGCATCCTATCTGAATACATTGTCCTCTTTCCTTCCTAACAAAGCTCTGATTTTGTTCGGCCATCTGCCCTGAGGGTAGCCCTTGAGGGAAGCTCCAGGGATGGGTCCTGATTTGTCCAAGTCTATCAAGGTAGATGATTATGAGAAGGCTGGCTCTTTCCTGCTGAAAATGAACAAGGAAGCATTTAACTCCAATTGCTACTGGCAGCCTTTTCAAATTTATAAGGGAACTAGTCTTAGGATGAAGCCAATAGAACAGAAATACAGAGTAGAGGTACAGAAAGGAATTGAATAGCATCACTGATAATATCATTGAAACAATGGAGCAACCCACTCTGCCTCCTATCAGACTTCCTAATACGTCAACACATGCACTTTCTTACTGTTTAAATCAGTTTGGGTAAAGGTTCCTACTATTCGAAGCCAAATTATCCCTAATTGATTTACTTGTTTATATATTATTTTCTTGTTACATATTACCGCAAACTTAGTGGCTGGAAACACACACACGCACATTTATTATTTTATAGTTCTAGGGATCAGAAGTCTACAATGAGTCAGCAGGGCTGCGTTCTTTCTGGACACTCTAGGGAAGAATCCCTTGCCTTGCCTTTCCCCACTGCTAGTGGGACCGCATTCCTTGGCTTATGGCTCCTCATCAGTCTTACCTCAGCTTCTGCCATCGCATCTCCTTATCTGATGCTGATTCTTCTGACCCCTCTTATCCAGGACCTTTATGATTATACGAGGCCCACTGGATAAATCCATGATAACCCCCCCATCTCAAGATCTCTAAGTTAATCACACCTGCAAAATCCCTTTTGCCCTATAAGGTAACATATGCTCAGGTTTTGAGGATTAGGATGTGATAGCTTTGGTGGGGTGCTATTATTCTGCTGGCCATGTGTACTTAACATAGCCACATGGCTGTATTCTTAAGGGGGAGTCTTTGTGGTCTCTTACCAATAAGCACTACTGATATTTTAAATTTTTTAAAAATTTGTAATTCAGTCATGTCATTGAATCAACATTCATAGAACACTACATGCGAGGCACAGTGCTAAGCATCTTGTTTACAAAAGTGAATGGGTCATTGTCCCTTTTTAAAAGGGACAGACAGACAAGTAGTCAAGAGGTCTTATTAGAGAATGTTCAGTGCTGTAGTAGAAGCTGTGTGAACAGGGAGGAAACCTCACTCTAACTGCTAGGTTAGGCTTTCTGCTTATAATCTGGTCTTTTTAATTGTGTATATAGATTATAATGTTACTACAACCCAAGATTATTAACGTTACTACTACCCAAAAAATATATATAGTTTTAAACTAATCCATTTCCAATTTGTCCTATTATTTTGAAATAGGTTTTTAAAATTTCTACAGGTCGGGTTTCCATAGGTCAAACAGGCATAGTTTGAAAAAATTCCTAAGAAGTCTGAGAAATGTGGTCCAGATGATTTTGCACAATATATTTAAAAGCAAATTCATTTCATAATCTATTTACTCAAACGATGTTTGCTGCTTTACCAAGTTACTAGAAGTGTGCTGCATCCCAGAGGCAATTCAAAGGTGATTAAGATACCACAGTGTCTTGTACTCTAATTAGAGACAGGACAGGTATACAAATAACCAGAATACATTCACTACATCTTAGAATATTTAATTCTGCCGTGAATTGCGCCACTGTCAGGTTCTAATTTGTTTTCCAGCATTTCCTCTCACTTTTTTATTATTATTTTTTATTCCGTACTCTTTGCTATTTAAAAATTTGAAGGCCGCAGGAAAACAAAAATCACCCATAATGCAACCACTTCAACAATAACAATATCTTATAGAATCTAAGGCACACAGATTGTAACATGTATTGCTATTTTATGTGTTGCTAGACAGAAGAAAAACACTTCCAATTAAGCCGACACACTATCAATTTTTAAACAATTACCAATTGTAAAGATGTTAACTAGTGAAGTTAGGAAAATCTTCGCTCTCCATCTCTCATTTCAGAGGTAACCACTGTGCTTATTTTAATACCAAATGGTAGACACGTGGAAAAAACAAAACAAAAGCAGAGGTGGTATGATGATGTATAGTTCTCAATTTTCCATGGTTAAGAATCTATACGCCTAAAATATATAGATATATTGATACACAATAAAGCACTGCAGGTTTACTTTTTCCTTTTTTCATTGTTTCCACAACTTGACCATACGAGTACATATCTACAACATTTCAGGAACGGTGCTGCAGAACAGTGTTTTTGCATGTGTGTGTGTGTGTGTGTGTGTGTGTGTGTGTGTGTGTGTGTGTGTTAGTAGGGGCGTATATAAGAGTCTGCATGCATTCATGTGCTGGTTGAGAGTCTATTCAGTGTTGGAGGCTATATATCATGAAAAGTTACATTCTACTCTCCAGTAATGAAAACAGAATATGAAAGACAAGGTAAAGAAAAAATAAATATAACAGAAAAATCTCTGCCCCACTTTGTAAACTGGTTTTTGACAACTATTTTCTACCAAGTTTCTGGAAAACCAAAATAGCTCAGAGATACTTCAACTTCTGTATTTCCTAACAATTCCACATATCTTCTTGGAAACCCAAATTCTTTATTTACACTAGAAAACCATTTAAATTAAAGCTCAGTTTCAAAGTTGGCTGAGGTCTAGAAAAGCCAGGAAGTGCTAGAGAAAGGGAGTAAACTGAGGCTACAGCCCTTCTCCTAATCATTAGCTCTCAGTGGCTGAAGATGTTAGTTCTATGGCTGAATAAAGGAGAGAAGTTCTATTCTGACATGTGAGCTCAAAGACACCAGGCTTATCTTGAGGGCATTTTGATATTAAATATCTTAAAGCACAGTGCATCTTTCTACAATATACTAGATGGCATCCAACAGTCATTTAGCAGGATTTTGAATCACGTAGACCTCCTCTCCATGTGCCAGGAGTACACACACCAAAAATAAAACACACTGTGCCTTCTCTAAGGAAGGAACTTAGATTTATTGAGTGCTTACTAAAAACCACACATTGAGCTAAATGATTTTGTTTGTGGTACTTTATTTAATCGAATGAGGTATGCGTCTACTTTGATGTAACTTTGGTGCAGAAATCAAATGTTCTGTTTCATATAATGATTAGCTGAGTAAATTACTCTAGTGCAGCTCTGTTTGGGATCCCTGATTATTCAACACATTTGCTTTTGGGGCTGCAGGTGCAAGCTTGCCTCTCCAGCGTTCTGTGTATTTTGAGAAATTTAGAGTTTTTAATGTTCTGCTTGGCTCCATTCTATTTGATAAAAGAGTTTATGATATCAGATATTTTAGAGGAGAAAGTTTTTCAGGCAACAGGAGCTAGAGACAAAAGCTGGTAAGGGATTTGAATGTGGGCAGAGATATCTTTTATATCTGATAAATCTCCAGAGAGGTTGGTGTTCTTACACTGGTAGCCCCTCAAATTTCCTCTCCTGTTTAATGTATACTCAGACACGTTTCATTGGAAGGATTAATTTTAACATCTGCCAGATAGATTTTGGACAAATTTGCTTGCTTGGGAATTTGATCTGAAGAAAATCATTCTGGATATTTTTAGAGTCATTTCCAGATTCCCTTCCTGGCTTATTACTCGCTGCCAAGCAGACACTTTTGGATGCTCATTTAAAATAATTAGCATGAAGGCAGTGTTTAGAAGTTGCCCATAAGATAAAATCCAAATTGCATACAGTTCCAGGTAGGTTTTTCGCAAGCTGGCCTCAGCCTATCTCTAGCTCCATTTCCAGTCACTGTTCCTTATGACTTTGCATTGTTTTCTTTAAGCATTTTATCCTATACTATATTCTAATTTTATTTGTTTTTGGCTCTCACTAGACTGATAAACTCAAGGGTAAGAACCACGACTCTTTTGCTTGCCTCCATAACCCTGGAACATGGTCAGTTTTGTGCACATAGTGGCTGTTCAACGGATTATTTGCTAAATGAAGGAACAAATTCACATTATTTCAATTATAACCATGATTTATGAAACTGTTGCTAAGAGAAAGTGAAATCTGAACTTCGTCTAGTTCATTCATCATTGGCAGGAGATAAACAAGATGTGAATCAAAAGTAAATTACTTTTTTGACCTTCCCCTCTTCATGAAAGAAGGCTCCTCCCTTAAAGTTTGTGCTCCTATCAGCAAAGTTATCTGTCTCTGTCTGTCTCTCTCTCTGTCTGTCTCTCTTTAGATGAACTAACAGCTTTTGAATTAGAAAGTAATGGCCATTGCTCTAGTGGAGTGGGGGCTTTGCTCTGTTATTTCTGTACTCTTACTTCTATACATTGATAATTAAGAAGTGGAGCATTGCAAATCACAGACTGCTTGTATAATAATTTATTTCTACTTTGAAAATTAATAATTTATTAACATTTATCTCATACAAATATACTAGATTTGATATTATTCTGAGAGGATGAGCTACGTTATAAGGTTTAACCATACAATGCATGGCTCTTGTAATCAGTTTCATTAGTTTATAGCTATATCTCATGTAATCAATAGTATCATGAGAGGAAAATGTAATCCTATATTTTTGCTTTGGCATATAGCACCTCCCTAGCATCTTCATAATATGTGTGGGTGGTGAGAAAATGACATTTTATAAAAGGTGTTGTAAAATTGCCCACACAAATGCCTCAATATTATCAGTTTATTCTGAAAGCAATTTTTCTGAAGCAATTATTTCCCTTTATTAAGAAATTACCAGTCTGGAGGCATATTTAAACTCACCGAGAGTGCATAAATAAACATAAAATATATAATTTTGCTACATTCTTTGATATACTCTCTGTCTCATATAGTCTCTGACTCAGAGTAACTTAAACATTCATCATGGTTTTTCTTCCTTCTTGAATATCACTTTGTTATTCCAGAGCATCAGTAGATGTAGGTAGCCCCATTTGCTTGTATGCATATTTGAACATTTCAATTTAAATAAAAATTTTATTTCTAATATAAAAACAGCAAAACGGGTAATGGAATGTCATGGCATTTATTTTGGGCAGACAGTGATAACAGAAGAAGGGCTGAGATTTTCCTACTACAGGCTGTTACTCCTTTTGTCCGGGAAGTATATCATTACAAAATACTACAAATAGACGAATCATATATTCTTATGCCCTAAATTGGAACCAAGTCTTCTTGGGACCACGCCTTTGAAATTCATGCAATCCTCTTGGGACAGATGAATAAACAACACAGAGAAAGGGCCTGTGGGGAAGCCTTGACACCCACCTTTGTACCCTCAATAAAAAACTGGCTTTGTTGTTTTGTTTTGTTTTGTTTTGTTTTGTTTTGTTTTGTTTTGTTTTGTTTTGTTTCTGTTTGAAACAATTCCCAAGATGTGTTTCAAATGACATGAAACAGGAAAGTTACTTGCTGTTCTTTCTTCTTTCCTTCAAGCATTTGCATTTGATTTCCTTTAAGCATGCAATTTGATTTTTTTGCTCGTTTTAGGAAATGAAGTCTGATTTTGTTTAATTTTGAAACTTAAATGATACAGACTAGTTAGTTACACTGTTATGATGCTCCAAGGATAGCTGAGATCACTATTGATCCCATTTGGATATGGAAAGAAAACAGAACACACTACAGGCTATTTACATGATTTCTATTATAGAGACGAAGCATAAAACAGCATGGGATTTAGGTCCCTAATGAGCTTTACATGTGATTCTCTAGCTTTAAACCTGGTATGTGAAGACTCACTAATATCTGGCTGCTAAAGGAATCTGCTACACTGTATATCAATTTTAGTCAAAATAAGAGAGACTTATGAGACTGTGATATATCTCGAAGTTAAGAGAAGACAAAAGAAGGTCTAGTAAGAAACTTACACACAAAACACACACACATCCACACACGTATATCAGAATATTCTAGTATTTGCAGGAAAATAAATTCACATAAGCTAAAAATTATGTTTGCTTTTAAAGATAAACTCTAGCACAGAGCCTGGCACAGAAGCACAAGTGCTCAGGCACAACATGCACTTGTTAAATATAATAACGGACTGGGCTGTTGTTACATAGAAACAGATTTTCCCACTAGAGCACTTAAATCACCGCAACTTCATTAAAGAATACCTTTAGAACTATTCTGCATTTTGGAGGCCTTCAGTCAGAGTGCAAGCGCCTTTAGAGCTCTCAAATGACCTGAAACAACCATCCCAGAACAGGACTGAGATCCTGGAAGTGAAACATTCAGCTGCAAATAGGTCTGGGAACGTCAGGGAGTTTGGGACTTGTACAGAAACCTTGACTGAAATGTGGCTTCATTTATTCATTCCCAGAACATAACCCTCTTATTACAGTGTGTCTAACACATGTTCTTGAGAAATGCAGCAGGTTAGGTTTTTCTAGGAAACCTGAATCCTTAAATAAAGATCAATGCATGTTAGGGTGAACACGGCAGGTTTGTAATATGAAGCATAGTAATTGAAGTGAGAGGCATGGTGGAGACCCATTGTGGTTCCGGCATGGATGGGAGTGGTCAAATAGATACGGCCTAAACATTCTGTCGTGACTTCTCTTTTCTGAGAAATGGGCAGAACCTTACCATTGCTGTACATAATGTGAGTCAATCTGTAAAGATTTATGGCAGAAGAAGAGTAACAAGGAAAGATGGATAGTAAGGTTAGTCAGGAAATTAGGAGGGAAAAACAAAACAAAACAAAAAGCCTAGAAGAGAGGCATTGTAGACATCGCAGAAAATATAATCAAGAAATAGGTTCTGGGCAATTACGTCAGGAACTGCAGATATAAAGTCCAAGCGAACTATTAGGCTTGCCAGTCACCAGGTTACCTCTGACTTTTGAAAAAAGAATTTCAATACTGAGGTGAGGGTGGAAACGTATTTTTAAATTTTTTTAAAAGGGTGAAATGGATTGGCAGAGTAGGGAAATAATCCAGCGATGAGAGATTACTGATAACAGAAGAGAAATAATTGAGAGAGTATCATCACAGAGGAAACAAAAATGATACGATCATCATTACTGATAGAGGTTGACCTTGGGAAGGGGTTACTTCTTCCCATGAGATAGCATAAGTGAATATTTAGATAAGTTTGAAAGAAAAATTGTGGGAGTTCACAACCTCATGATTTATAGTATTCTGATTAAAAACAAAGACCATGCCATCTGTTGAGAATCAGGAACCAGTGTGGAACACACGTGTTGGGAAATAAAATAAAATAAATTATTGTAGAGGATGAAAAGAAGAGTCGACCAAGGATCAATACTGAGATAAAGTTGAACAGTGACTAGGTCCCAGTCTTTCTCAGTGGATAGGAAAGCAGAATTATCATGTATTGTCTGCTCTCGGCCTGTATATTTACATCATGTAGCTTTCATAGAAACCCCATCATATGAGAAAAAATATTATCTTTGTTTTGTGAATGCGAAAACGGAAGCTCTCATCACAACAAACATAGTGGGTAGAATAAGATTCTGGTCCAAGTTAGACTACAAAACCTGGTTTTCTTTTTCTTTCCATACGGTCTCTAAGTTCTGACTATTCCTCTGAACAGGTTGCAGGTCAACAAGAGGTATGGCAAAGATATAGCAAAATATTAGGATCCAGGGTCTAGGCAATAGTAGGTGCAATAATTGCTCATGGGGTTCTGTTGTGGAAGGTAAGAAGTAAACCCAAAAAAGGGAGAATATGAACTACACGAATATTGAGGGTCTGGTGAAATTTTCTGATGAAGAACGGATTAAGAGGGATAAGGGTGATGGAGAATTAGAAAGCTACGATATTGTGGGCAGAGATGGGAATTTCAGAAAATTCTAAGAGGTATAGTGTTTTAGCTAGTAACTAAATTTCATGGTATGGTCATGTGAATTGGTTTCAAAAGTGACTTGAATTTTGACACAGGAGTACAAGAAATTAAAGACTGTGAAGTTAATTAATTAGGCAGCCTATGTTTAGATTTGCTTCAGGATAAAGGTAATAATTAGTGGAGAGAGGATAACTGAACTATGTACTCAGTCTTCCAAAAATCAGGGAAAATGGCTTAGAGTTTGTTGATTAAAGTGGAATTGAGTTGCTATCAATAGAAGCTTTACTTCAAATCCGGGTGAACTGCACCAGGATAGTTTGAGACAAATGGTCTGGGATAGTATAAAGTAGAACAAGAATATTGTAAATTTGTCCTCATTACCCTTAAGCAGAGAAAAGAAAAATGAACGTTCTCAACTTGTGAAAACTACGTGTGGGGCATAATTATGAGAAAACTTCAAGTCTCAACTAAGCAAAGTTATAGATAGAGTACTCTCATGAGAGGAAAAAAATATACAGATATTTCTTAACCACAAATTAGAAAATCAGAGGTATTATGACAGAAAAGTTTGATGGGACCAGGAAGAGAAGAAGGGAAAAGATGGAGTAAGAAGCAGGATAGAATGTGTTTGAAGGTGTGCATACAGAAGAGCATGGCATGTCTAAACAGATGTCACAGCTTAAGAAAGAAAAATGTATCTAAGGAGATCAAGAAAAGTGATTTAATTTCTGGCTGGTTAGCTCAGTTGGTGAGAGCGTGATTTTAATAACACCAAGTTTACTGGTTTGATCCTTTCGTGGGCCACAGTGAGCTGCACCATCCTTAAACAAATAAACAAACAAACAAAGCAAAACAAATATATATATATGTTGATAAGTGATTGACAAGGAGCATTTTCATGATACACTTAACTAAAGGGAGGGGCTAAGTACGTTTTATACAAAGTCAAAGCTATGATAGGATTACTTCAATATTGAGATCCTTGTCTTCAGAAAGAGAACATTTTTCTATCCACCATATCCACACAAAAGTTTTCAAAGCTTTTCACTATGTTAACATCATTCTGGCCTTGAAGACAGAAGTCAGAGAATTATGGAAACATGCTCATACATTGTGAGAATGAGATAACATTATTGGAAGAGATGGACATTGATAATATTCGCACACTTAAAATAACTATCCAGTGTTAAAAACAAGGCAACAGACTCAAAATGGAGTCACTTTCGCTAAGCCCCACGTCAGTCACCCAAACTGAGAATTACAGTTTTGGTTCTCTCAGAAATGGAATCTTAAACCAGTCAATCAGAAATTGCCTAATCAGCATGAGTCAGGTAATCTGCTTGCCATCCCCTGAAGGAAAGTGACCTTGCCATATCCATTCTGCTTTTTTGTCTAATATAACTTCCTTGTTCCCTTTCCTTTCTGCCTATGAAAGCCTTTCATTTTGTACAGCTCTTCAGAGCTCCTTTCTATCTGCAAAATTGGATGCTGCCCGATTCGTGAATTGTTGAATAAAACCAATAAGATCTTTAAGATTTACTGTGTTGAATTTTGTTTTTAACACCAGTAACAACATTTTCTGAAGGAAAAAAAAAATTGGAGCTAGTTGACACAGCCAGATTATAATCAGAAGACAATATGTCACATTGAAACAAGTGGCAGGAAGAAAAAAAGGCACAAGAGACTTGGAAGTGTATTTATATGAAACAGGAGTACTATTTTATCTACACACACACACACACACACAGAAACATGCTGGGAGTAAAGGCATTATTTTATTTATATGTCTCAGAATTTAGTCCGCATTCCCTGAAGAAGATTCTTTGAATTCAAAGAGATTTCATCTCTTTTCCCTGTAGAACTGCTACTTGCAATCACATATCTCAGAAGCCTTTTCTGCTTTTATCTGTTTACTCAGAGAGAATCAGTGAGTACTAAAATGTCTTTAATGTATTAGGCTAATTAGAGTCAGTTTAGTTTGATGTAGAGTTTCTTTAATTTCATGCAACTATTCCCTTACCCATACTGATATGTGTGTTTTCCAACACACGTGAAGGATGACAGAGGCATGCTTTTACAAAGAACAAGTCAATACAAGCCCAGCTAACTGAGTTGTTTGCCTTGTACTCATAAACGTGAAGTTTACTGGCTATATGAATTGTTTAGGCAATTCCCAAACTTTCCACTCTTTAAACCATTTCTAAAGATTAATTTTTACCTAACTCTTAACCTTTTCTACACAGTAGCTGTAAGACGTCATAGGTTAAATTCTCTTATATGACATCAATTTTAATGTGACAAGAATTTGGTCTCTGCCAACTTTCCTGTCTCCCAGTGATTCCCAACAGAAACCCTCGTCTCTAGACAGACCAAAGAAAAGCTGTTGGAGAGAGGCAAAGAGCAATAAAAGCAGGCTTTCTCCTTCCTTACCATCTCTATGTAGTTAGGCATGAGAATTTAAGAATTTGAATCTGAAAAGAGTCTTTGCAATAGATTTTGGAGTATAACATGCTAGGAAGGACTGCTTGGAGGGAGCATTCATGTTAACAAATGTGTTTTTCCAAACTACGTTGAGCCATGTAGGTGCACTATGTAACCTAAGTCACAGCAGATGGTGGGAGGTGAGTGATCAGCATTTAATGCTATTATTTTTTCTGTACATATTCACCTTTTCCCCAATGTCCTAATCATTCCCTTCCAATAATTGGAAACCTATTGAAGCAACAATCAAATCATGCTTTGGTTGATTTTAACCCAAACATACTCAATGTGTAAATGATATGATGCACAAAATTTAATATAATATATATTTATTAAAACCCAAATTCCCTTAAATTGGCTATTGGAGTTTTCATTTGTGGCTCTTTGTGCTTGCTTGCTCTCTCTCTATCTCTCTCTGCAATATATATTGCATATATATACATAACACATATACACACATACATAATATATACTGCACATATATTATATATTGCATATATTTGTGCTGTATATAGATATCAGTAGATAGCACATATATCTATGTATAGCAGATCTTCTATATAGAGATATTATAAACATGCATTATAGATACCATTTATATATGTATATGTACTAGATGTATATGTGCTATATATGTGATACATACACATTTTATACTATGTTGGGCAATTTTTCTCTGAGGAAATGTTTACATATATCTGGTCTTGGTAATACTTTGAAAAAGTAGATCAAACTAAAAGTGATACCAAACTATCACTCAGTAGTGGAAAAGTCTTTTAGTAGAAGCTGTATACCCACTATCTGACCATAGTCAAAATTTCAGTAATGAACAGGAAACACTAAAAAAAAAAAGACATCTGACAAATATAGCTGTTCTGATGACCAGCCTCTCACATTTTTCCTTGGTATGCATTTATAGAATTCCTTTTTATTTTCAGTTGTAAGAAAAATTTTATGGGTGCTTTATCAAGGCTACTTAGAATTTGATAATAGAGTGCATCAGACTGTCACTTTTAGAAAGAAACAGACCTTGAAGAGAGTGAAGAACGAGTTTTATATGACAGAATAATAAAGATGTCATCTTTCCCTACAACCCTGTTTTTGAATTTCATTTTTTACAGAAGGGAAAATTAATATATTTCAAAATATAAAAAATGTAGTAAGTGGGCATCAGTCAACTTCATGTTTTTAATGGAAATACCATGAAAAATCATTATTTTAATAAATTTTGATGAACTAAGCTTTTTTTTTTTTGTTTTTTCATTAACTCAGTTCTTAACACTACTGCATATTATAAGAAATGCTCCTGAAGCATGCATTTTTTTTTTCTATTTAAAATTCTTAAGGTTGCATTTCTTATATATTGCTTTAATTTTGCTATTCACTTCATTGGTAGTGGTGCTTTATGCTTCAACTGTTAGTGTACAGTTGGATGGCAACTTTCAATCACTCAACATGGCAGTCATTCCTTGAAGACTGCTGTTAGCAGAATTTGTCCTGAATATCTTACCAAATGACAGATCCTTAGGTCACTTAACAGGAAAAGGAAAGCAATCCTGATATGAAGAGTTTAAGAAAGTGCTAAAATTCAAGTTCAAATTCATATTTGCTCTTCAAACTCACTATGTCTGAAATTGAACTCGTAATCTTCTACACACATTTGTTTCCTCTTGTTATGCCCTAGCTCTTGGTAAAAGCAGGAACATCCCTTCTGTCACTCAGGCTTGAAATCTCAGTTGTCTTCTCTTTGCTTATCTTCTAGCAGCCGCATTCCTTAGTACTTTAGATGGTACCTTTACAGTGTGTCTTCTACCATTCTCTTTTTCCTTTCTCTTTGACACATTTCTTCCTTCTGGACTGTTACCGTATCTTTCTAATAGCTTTTGCAGCCTACATTCCATTTCATAAGATGTACTCACATCAGAGTAATCTTCTTAAAGTAATAAATTTGAATAAGCCACTACTCTACTTACAAACCGTATGTAGCTCACCTCTGCCCAGAGGGGAAAATAGAATAAATACACATGTCCGTCATTTCAGAAACCCCGTAATCATCTCTGATCCACTCTCCAGAATATGTGTCATGAATTCTTCCTCCAAAATGTGCCCATATTTTAGCTGCGTTGGCCTTCTGGGTATTCTTAGAGAATGCTCTGTACTTTAAGTTTAATCAGAATGCCATTCTCATCATACACAAATAGAATCCATTTCTAAATCCCTGTTCAAATGCTGTCTACTACGTGAAGCTTTTAATAAACTCACTCTCATCCAACATCCAACCATGCACTGATTCATCCAAGCATTGCAAAGATGGTAAGGGTACCAAATATAAATAACACTGTGATGCCTATCCTCAAGAAGTGAAATGTCTACTGGGGAAAATATATAAAAACAAAGAGCAACATCAATATAACAAGAGTTTTTAACTCTTACCTATATTAGAGGTATTAGCAAAGTAATATGGAAACACAGAGGAGTATGTCTTTAGAGAGTAAATGAATACTTTATAGAGCCAGTGAGGTTTGAGCTATTTCTACAAGTAGAACAAAGGAAAGGCATTCCACATGGAGGAAACAGCATCCAAAAGTAGTAAATAGTTAATGTACTCAACAAATATTTACTGAGAATCGACTATTGGTCAGATATTACTAATTACTGGGAATATTATAGCAGGAGGAACAGAGAAGAGCAGGGAGAACCATGTTTTAGTTGACATGTTTTTAGTAGAACAAAAAGACAAAGGTTACTTTTTAGTTGCATGAGGGTATGAAGGTGGAAGAGTCTACTAAGACTTTGACATGTCAAGTAGATCCATCCATGCAGTATAACCAGTGAGAGAAAGTTATGTTGATATATTTGATTATCTTTGTACACTTTCCCTCTATGAAGGATTGTAGCTTCGTTCAAAGTACTTGCTGCCACTCCCTGAGGAAGGATTATACTTCCCTATCCAGTGAATTCAGGCTTGGCCATAAGACTTCCTTTGGCCCTCCCATGTGGGGGAAATACACATCCACATTCTGATTAACTCAGGAATGGTTGTAAAACTTACTTTGAACCATAAAGTGTAGAAGTGACATGTTTTGACAACTTCCTTTTTTTCCTCCTCTGCCATGAGACCGACAATATCCCAGATTAGAGGTTGTTCCTCATCCTGTGTCCTGTGCTGAAGTTAACATGGAACAGAACCTCTGCGTCTGCAAAGGACATTTGTGTAACTCAGAAATAAAACTCTGTTCCAGTAAGTAGCTAAAATTTTGGGATTGTTTGTTACCATGGTAAACAATCTGGACTGATACATTCTCCTTCCCATACCCTCTCCGTGAAGAATCATCTGAGATACTTGAATCATGAAGATAAGACTATTGCCTGGTACACATTCAATCTAGCTTCAGAGAAGATATACACAAATGGAATAATTTATGAATAATATAAAGTAATTATCTCTAAGTAGAATATAATTTGAAGTGGATTTTTGAGAGTTGTAGGTGGAGATCGGAAGCAGGTGGGCTAAATAAGTAAAGGTTTCAGAGAAAATGTATATGTGGAGTTGAGTTTTGAAAGACAAACAGCAGGGGCTAAAGAGAAGAATGAGGACATTTTCTCAAACATGTAGAATTTCATGTTCAGAATCTTCAGAGCCTCCTTAATTTTCTATGTTTGAAAGTCCAATCATCTCTACTAAAATAATTTTTCAAATTGGTTCTCTAAACAAAACAAAACAAAAAAACTAAGATTGGGTTAAGGAGTGATGTTATAGTTGGTCTAGCAATTCACAGTGAATGTAATTCCACAATAATGAATTTAGTAACAGAGGCAAAAACATAGATTAGTGTGTGTGGGTGTCTACATTTTTAAATGATACTATTATTGGTGTCCTGACCACTTGAGCAATATTAAGGTTTCAGCAATCCAAGAAAGCCCACATCAGAGATGAAGGACTTTAATTTACTGATCAACACTGCATTGTTGGCAGCTTTTGACTAGTACAAGGCAAAACACAACTTTAAATTGTAAAAACTGTATTATGCTGAAGTGGTTTCATTTGGCTTGAAAAACTGTGGTCCTAGTAGCCTACTTTAAGCACGTAGTAATCCAGAGTGACAGACTTTTAGATAAATGGATTTGCATCTAACTCAGAGTATCCTGTAAATGACAATAGAAATTTTGCATGACAATATGACAAGGTGGCTGTAGAATCTTGCTTCTGTGAAAACGTTAGAACTTCCAAAAATTATAAATTATCTTAGAATTTGTTTATAAAGAGGAAGTTGGTGAAAAGTTATAGAACACCTAGGCTTTTCAATTTGTTTGCTATAGTTAAAATGACATATCAACGCCCCAGAACTGAGTTTGTTTTTAGTGGCTTTTTCTATCTGTAGCTGTTTAAGAGTTAAACAGACATGCTTGAATGTCTAAAATATCTGTTTCTCCTGTCCAAAAGAATATTCCAATATACTTTAAATTTATTAAAATATCAAGTCATATTGATTTTTAACAATTTATAATCCATCTGTTATTTGATGGGGAGAGCCATTAAGGGGAAATAAGGGGAAATTATTGATGTCCCCCCAAATTACAAATCATCTCATGTCACGATAAATATCCTTTGTGCCCTGTCCAGAGAAATGACACAACTGTTGTGATGTTTGGCTGGAGGAAGGCCATAGAGTCAACTTGCAAATCAAGCTCTGTTCAAAAAGTTGACTTCAGGAAAACTTCCTGCTTGTTTTAGAGTACAACACCTGAGACCAATCTACATTTTGGCAGAGCTCATTAGCAAGCCAATTGTAGACTAAATACTCTCCCTCCAAGGGACTTTGGACAAGTCAGAGTTTATTAGCACGGAGTCTTTGGTGGCCAAAAAAACGTCTCCAGCAGATTATGCAGCCCAAACCTTCTTCATTTAAGCATGGTTTTAATAATTTCTCACAAAAATTTTCCTCAATTAGAGCAAATTGACACTACATTTTGCTTCATATATTTAATTAACTCTTTAATGACACATAGGGCGTTGGGATACATTCTGTTGCTCTGATCACTTAGTTCTGTGGAAAATTCTCTTGAATTTAACTCGGGCCTTATGATCTTCTGATACTGTCTCTATTAAAAATGTAAACAGAACCCTGGAGCGACTAATTTGAAAGTTAATAGTTCATCCACAATTGATGTAGAAATACCGGACAAGCATGACCATGAGAATTAAATGCTGTTTAAAAGGCAGAAGTGTTAGATATTCTTTCTGTTGTTAAAAATATTCTCTCTTGTGTTCTAAAATTGTTTTAACTCTTTAACACCATTGAAATTCCTTTTTGTTAATTGTTTTGTCAAACAAAAGAACGACTCCCCAAATGCCCAATATGATTTTAAGAGAGTAGCTTATTTGCCGCACATAGAAAGGATATAAAGTCTGGCATCGGGAAGACCTGAGTTTAAACCATGACCTGTCACTCACTAGCTGTATGAAGTTGAAAAACTAACTTCTCTTAGATTGCTTTTTATATATAAAGTAGAGATAGAAATGGTATTTCAAAGAGTTGTGAGGATTATTAAATTTGATAAATGTGAAACATTTAAAGGAGTGCCTGATGCACAGTAAGTTCTCAATAAGTGTAAGCTAATAACAACTATTACTACTGTTGTTGATGTTATCTGTAAAACAGGACTAATAAAAAAATCTCATAGGTAGTACCTAGCAGGTGCTCATAGTCAGCATTTAATAATTGATCTTTCCTTTCCCCTCTATATCTATCTATGAGATTGTGAAAAGAATCAGTCATTACTTCTACACAAGGAAAAAGAGCAGCAAATTGTTATCAATGGGTTCCTTGTTATAAGGTCATAGATTCTAAACTAGTGGGCAAAAAATATTGTAGTAATAAGAAATAACAATGTGCATGGCAAGGGGAAACTGAGAATACCCAACATGGAGTCAACTGATCAGCCTGAACAGTTAGAAGTACATCCTTCCTCCTGTTATCTCTTTCCCAACTCCCATCATTATTCGAGTCTCTAGACTCTCCAGTATGAAATAAAGCCACCAGAGCTCAGAAGGCCGCAACAACCAGAAGACTCCATCTGGACCCATAGCTAATAAACATCCCCTGCTCACAGGGATGGAATAAGCAGCAGTGACAACAGTGACTAGGTCTGTGATTTCGGAGTAGGTCCTATAGGTTCTGTTTTTGGCAATATGAAAGACCAAATGCCAGAGAACCTCTTCCAGGACCAAACACATTGCAATATTGTACAGACTACTTTAAAACATCTTTTTAAATGCACTGCTTGGCTTGTAGGGGAGAGTGGCCTATATAGTTGAGGAGGGAAAAAAAATGAAAACAACAACTAATAAGCAAAAACACTGAAATACAGAAGATCACTAAACCTTGAGTTTGCTCTAGGAATCTAGCTGTTCATTGTTGGTGATCTAGTCGAACTTGTTCTTTAATAGACCAAGTGACCTTGGGGAAACACAAACAAACAGACAAACAAACAGAAAAACAAGCTTGGCCCAAGCAAGGTGAGCCATCGGGTCAGAGACTCATTTAAAAATGTGGTGCCCGAATGGTGACACCAAAACCATCACATATGCTTGCAAACGCTGTGCACTGTAGAGCCCATGGAAAGCTCTTTGCATGGACCACTATGTGAATGTGTCCCCCTGAAGTGACAGATGGCAGTTCTGGGAAATACCAACACTATGTGGATTAGAGAAAAGCCTGCACTTCAGAAGGATATACCAAGGATAGGTGCATGTTCCAGTCGTGGCTCTGGGTAAAGAAGAAAAGATTTTTCTTTTTAAATCCTCTGAAAATTGCTAACCATAAACTCATTTAAGAATTTGGGCCCCGAATTCAAATTAACCATGTGACCTGAAAACTCCTGAATCATTTGATATTTTCCTAGGAAAATAACATGTCTAGATACTTGCCAGAAACACAACTAGGTTCTCCCTGGCAGAATTTGTTTTTTTTAAATCCAACCCTCAAAGAATTCCTATGGAACATAAGTCACCCTAAAGAAAAATCACAGAATAAGTCAGGTAACAAGTCACATGAGAAGCAATCAGGCCCCAAAATACTGCAGATAGTGATATTGTCAGAGAATATAAAATAAGCATGTTGAATATATTTAAGAAAATAAAATACAGCATCTAAATATGATAAAGAAACAAGAGACTATACAAATAGATAGACATATTTAAATAAAGAACCAAAGAGAATTTCCATAAATGAAAAAAGGGAATAATTGAAATTAAAACTCAGTAGATAGGATAAAAAACAGATTAGTCACAGCTGAAGGGAGACTGAATAAACTATTAAATAGATCAAGAGAAATTAAACAGAATGCAACACAGACAAACAGATGGAAATATAAAAGAGAGGTGATAAGAAAGGATGAATAGAGTGAAAGTCTATAACATCGTTCTCATTTGCATTCTAGTAGGAGATAATAGAAAGAATGGAAAAGATACAGTATTCTGAACTACAATCCTATTTTTCCAGAATTGATGAAAACCATCAATCCTAAGAAAAATAAAGAAATTCATACTAGTCACATACTAGTGAAATTACAGACTACCAAAACATAGAAGGGACCATAAGGCATCTAGGAAAAAGACAGGCTCCTTTCAAGGGATGACTTTTAGATTGAAAGTGTTGGAGAGGCTGTGGAGAAAAAGGAACCCTCATACACTGTTGGTGGGAATGCAGACTGGTGCAGCCATTATGGAAGGCAGTGTGGAGGTTCCTCAAAAAATTACGAATAGAATTACCATATGAACCAGCAATCCCTCTCCTGGGTATCTACCAAAAGAATCTGAAAACATTTATACATAAAGACACGTGTGCTCCAATGTTCACTGCAGCTTTGTTTACGGTGGCCAAGACATGGAAACAACCAAAATATCCTTCGATAGATGAATGGATAAAGAAGTTGTGGTATATATACACAATGGAATACTATTCGGCGGTGAGAAAAGATGATATAGGAACATTTGTGACAACATGGATGGATCTTGAGAGTGTAATGCTGAGCGAAATAAATCAGAAAAAGCAGAGAACCATGTGATTTCACTGATATGTGGTATATAAACTAAAAGCAACAAAAGAACAAGACAAACAAATGAGAAACAAAAACTCATAGACACAGACAACAGTTTAGTGGTTACCAGAGGGTAAGGGGGGTGGGGGGTGGGAGATGCGGGTAAGGGGGATCAAATATATGGTGATGGAAGGAGAACTGACTCTGGGTGGTGAACACGCAATGGGATTTATAGATGATGTAATACAGAATTGTACACCTGAAATCTATGTAATTTTACTAACAATTGTCACCCTAATAAATTTAAAAAAAAGAAAGAAAGTGGTATCTCCATAGCAGCAGTGGCAACTAGAAGAGAGGATTACCTTCAAAGTGCTGAAAGAAAACAGTTGATCTACAAATCTCTACTAACAAAACGTTCAAGACTGTAGGCAAAATGAGGGCATTAGAGACAAACACTGAGAGTATTTAGGATGAACAGAGCACCGATCACATTTCTGAAATGAAAATGACTGCAAAGAGAAGGTGTGGAATGAAAGAAGAAAACTTGAGCTAAGGAGAAACTGATCATGTCAGCAATACTAAATCATTAAAACATTTAGTGTTAAAAAATTAAGATAGAATTTAAATACTGCCTTATAAAAGTTTAGTTGAGAGAGAATCCAGTGGCTTGAGTTAAATTGTTTAAAGGTTCTTGCATTGTTCTAGAGGAGAATTAACACAGATGATCTGTATGGCAAATCTGTACATTGAATCTCTAGAGTAAACACCAAAATAACAAAAATAAAATATATAACTTCTGAGTTAAGAGAGGCGGGGGCTTTTCGTACATCCAAAGAAAGAGAAAAGCTTAAAAAAATGCATTTGGAAACATTAAAAATTTTTAATAACCATTCTGCTCTTTGATACACACTAAATGCTTTTTACACAAAAGGTTGATAAATTATGGGAGTCCTAGATATTTATATAATTTCTTCTACTTTATGTGTTTTTGGAATACATATATGCATTCTACCTATGGACAAGTTTTTCTCCCTAATATGTGACTGTGCAAAAGGACAGGAAATGTGTTTATTGGATATGTTTACTCCAGAGGGAAAATGTATATCTTTTTTGAATAACATGAACAGCAAGACTGACATCAATGGAAATCATTGTTTTCTTCATCTTATATTTCCAGATGTATATTTCTCACTAACATAATTCAATCATAGCTAAGAAACATATTTCCATGCTTAAAATAGAAATAAAATGGAAGCAGATTAGAAATTAGTGACTTTGCTATATTTTATTTGATGATAACTGCAATCACAGTTTATCATTAATCATATAAATAAAATGTTGATTTTCATGTGGCCAAAGAGGAATTGAGATTCAGAGGAAGTTTTATTTCAGTATCTTAGAATTCTGAGAGAGGTATTGTGTCTTGATGCAATTGTATCTTTCATTCCTGGGTGATTCAACTCTGCCTATTAACATTTGATCCTTGACTGACATAGATTTTGTTATTTATGAAATGCAGAGCTTAATTTGTAAAGAGAGTATCTGATCTGTAGACCTGTCTCTTGAAGAAAAGTATGAATTTACTGAGACATTTTTCAATGATTGCCCACATCTCTTACAGATAGATTCTGGGCACTGGAATATTCTATAATTTAAATCCTAAATTGTAGTTTTGAAAATGTGACTTTTTAAAATATTTGATTATCCTTTGAGCATGGTAGATGGGCTTAGGGAATTTATTATACTGATCTCTCTATGCACAGTATTATCACTGGATTTAGAAAATGAAATCAGAGTTGATTTATTTTCCTCAGTAATTTCATATGTAATTAGTCAAAAATTTAAGAAATGTTGAATTAATCAGCTTGATTTTTAGCCTTTCAGCAAAGATACCTCCCTCTTTTTTGCCTGCAGCTTTCTAAGGTTTAGTGTAAATTGTATGCAATACAGAAACATTGATGATTGAATCAAATCAAAGTTTAGATTAAGCCCCATTTGTAACAGGATGATGTAAAATAATTCTATAGGATACCTCAAATAAAGAAGTAGGAGGTCCTGGCATTTATGACAACATGAGTGAACCTGGAGAACATTTTGCTCAGTGAAATAAACCAGACAAAAAAAGACAAATACTACATGATACCACTTATATGAAAAATCTAAGGAAGTCAAAGTCATAAAAACAGAGAGCAGAATGATGGTTGCCAAGGGTGCAGAAGGGGAAAATGGGGAGGTACGGGTAGCCAAATGGTAGTCAATGGGTAGTCAAAATTTCAGTCACGCAAGATGAGCAAGTCCTAGAGATCTTCTATACAGCATAATGCCTACAGTTAATTAATACTTTATTATGTACTTAAAATTTTGCTAAAAAGGTAAATCTTATGTTAAGCATTCTAATAGTTATAATAATAACGAGGAAGAGGAGGAGGAAAAAGAGGGGGAAAACCAGTAATAGTAGTAATATAAAGGGTGAGAGGAAACTTTTAGAGGTAATGGATATGTTTCTAGATTCTAGTGATGGCTTCATAGGTGTATCTTATCTTCAAACTCATCAGGTCGTGTACATTAAATATTTGTATCTTCTGGTATGTTAATCATAAAAAATAAAAAATAAAAACAGGAAAGATACAAATAGAAAGGGCAATGACTCACATACTAAATGTATTAAAGAATCGATAAGAGATAACACAAGTGGAGGATCCTAACACCTCTGCTTAGATCTAGAATCATGGGAGAGAGCTATTACCAAAAGGGTGCAAGCGTGGTAATACAGTAATTATTTGTATCTTTAAAGGTTCTCTGTAAAAGTTATGAGAAAATAATTGAAAGTAAATTCAATGACAAAATAAAACATATGTTAAAGTTAAATAATTATCTTGAAGGCAGAATAAAATCTAAGGGCATGTAAACAGTTTACATAGCCAGCAGGAAAGGGGAAAAATATAAATAAAAAGGGAGCAGAAGCAAAGCACATGGATTTACCAGGATTAGAAAAGTATACATTAAAATGTCAAACAATCTGGGAAGAAAAAGAGAACACTAAAATTCTGTAAACATTATACAGAGAAAAAGAGAGAAGAAAAATGTATTAGGCAGGTTAAGTGACAAACATACACACACAGAGAGACTCAGAAACAAAAAAGCATTAATTTTCTTGTGTGACAAATGTTGCAACTCTGAAGTCTGAGTATCAGGACAGGATTGGAAGATTGGGGAGTCAGAAAAAAGACAGTCTCTTTAAGAAGAAGGCTATAAAAACGTTTGTCAATTCTCAAGTATATTACTTAACTAAGGGAACTAAAATGTGATTTAGCTTTCAAATGTAGGATGATAAAATACTTGGTCTCTCTAACGTGTCAAATCATTAAAATTAAAGCTTGAAAATGGTGATATCCCTAGGGACCCAATCAAGAATATCTAGGATACTTGATTAACAGAAAAATATTACTGCATACACCATTTAAAATTTTCGCATTGCTTTTTTTCCTGATGTAAACAAAATACATGCTAATTACAGAAAATTGGAAAACTGAAAAAAAAGAAACCAAAACTCAAACACATACCATTATCTTATAGGTTACTGCCAATATTTCAGTATTTTATATATGTATGTAATTCTCCTTTTGTAATTTTGCTTTTGCTTTGTGCCATTCATTTTTCTTTTCCAGCTTCTAAATGAAATATTAGATAAATGCCATAGTTTTTCCGGTCATTGTTAGATGACAATAAAGTCTATTCCATCCTATTAATCATGTATCCCCATTCCCATATATAAGGTACAAACAATACGATGAATGTTTAAATAAAAGTAAGTTATTACAGTAAAAGACACATTGCAATTAAGCACCCTCAAAATATTCCCCCTCGCTTTGAACACACTTAATCACATCCATCTTGACACTTTCTGAAGCAGTTCTGGAAGTCCTCTTTTGTGAATGTCTTTTGTTGTGCTATTGTGGCTGTCTCGATGTTCTGAATTATTTTGACTTTAGGGAAGATCCAGAGGTCACACAGTACCAGATTTGGTGAATAAGGTGGATGAGGACACACAGTAATGTTTTTATTTGACAGAACTTGCCATACCAGAAGCAATGTGTGAAGTTGAGCCTTTCCTTTGTGCTCAAAACATACAGTGAATGCTGCTGCCGAGTGTCATCCAATGGAAAGGCAGGGATCTTCAATATGGGAAGTGGCGCATCCATTTCTCAGTAACACTGTGTTACAAGTTTCAACTTGTTCAGTGCAGTTAGTAGGGTGTGAGCTACGGTTGAGAGAGGTGTGTTTTAAAGTGTGCAGTAATTCATGGATCACGAACAAGGCACTAACATGAAATGGACAAATGGTTTCATCCTCCATCATGACAATTCTCCATGCTTCTGGTGTATGGCAATTCTATAACATGAAAACATTACAGTGCCTCCTCATCCACTTTATTTACTGGATCTGGCACTGTGCAACTTTTGGCTCTTTCCCAAAGTCAAAATGACCATGAAAGGTAAACGTTTTGAATCAATTCAGGACATCAAGGCAGCCGTGACAGCACAACTAAAGACACTCACAAAAGAAAGTCACAGAACTGCTTCAGAAAGTTGCAAAAATGAGGGGATAAGTGTGTTCAAAGCGAGGGGGAGTATTTTGAGGGGGATTAACGGCAATGTGTCATTTACTGTAATACGTTTTCTAAAAATGTGAACATTCACTGTATTTTTTGATCACACCTCATAGGATCAAAATCCCCACTCTGACCCAATTAATGCTTTTCCCTTCACTCAGCTCTGACTTGCAATGCTGGGTGCTCATACTGTAAATCGCATTGTCTTGTTCAATTCTATTTTTTTTCTTCCTCGAATTCTTGTTTTAGCTGATGTTTTGAGGCAACTCCAGATTGAGCTCAGAGGCAGATAGCTTTCTTTCACTGGTTCCCTTTGGAGGTTTTTTAGAGATCCCTTGCTGGAGTCAGGAAGCCTACTGCAGATCCATTGATCTGATGTTGCCTTTAGTCTTTCCTGCTGACCGTCCACAATATCCTCTCCGGCCTCTGGGCTCCCAAAAATTCATAACTATGTTGGGATTATATGGCTTTCATGAGATTCTCTTAGGCAGAGTCTCTCTTAAGATGAACCTGAGCCTTGCAGGAGACAACAACTAGCCCATGGGAGACATGCACCACTGTCTCTCTGTTTGAGGGAGTGGAGCTCACTCCCAACTCAAACAACTACATATAGCCTCTCCGTTTCTGATTTCTCCAGGTGACAGTCAGATAGTTCTGGTCTCTCTTAAGTGACAAAAGACACATGCACTGAGGGTCATTCCCTTGAAGCATGCTTACTAGGCTTAAGTAGAGAAGAAAATTCTAGAACTGAAAAATGCAATATCTGAAATAAAACTTCACTGTATGGGTGGGCTTATCAGCAGAATGGGCATACCAGAGGAAAGAGATAGCAGATGTGCAGAGAAAACAATAAAAACCTCTCCAATCTGAAGAACAGAGACAAAGATGCCTAAAAAAATAATATCAGAGCTTCAGGGACTGGTGGGGCATTATCAAAGGGTCTATTAAATGAGTAATTGGAGTCTAAGAAGAGAGGAAAAAGAGAAAGGGGGGAAAAAGTATATGAATCAATAATGTTTGAAAATTTCCCAAATTTATTGGAAGATATAAATTACAGAATCAAGAAACTTAGTAAACCCCAACAGGATAAATAAAATGGGAACCTCACTTAGGCACACTCAAACTGCTGAAACTCTCAGTTAGTGAGAGAAATCCTAAAAGTAGCCAGGAAAAAATGACAAATTACATACGTGGAAATAATTCCCACAAAATTTTTAGAGGAAAAGAAGGAGAACATCATGCTTTGGGGATAGGCAATGTTTCCTTGAACAATAATCATAAATGAAAACATTTATACTTGCTAAGTAATGAATAAGCAAACCAAAGACTAGGAGAAATTATTTGCCATATTTTCTCTGACAAAGGACTGGTTTGCAGACTATATAAAACACCCCTAGAACTTAACAAGACAAAGAACCTAGTAAGAAACAGACATTTCACACACACAAAAAAGATATTCAAATGCCCACTAAACATATGAACACATATAAAAAAGTGCTTATCATCATTAGGCATAAAATAAATGCAAATTGAAATCAGAATGAGATGCCATACACACATACAGTAGAAACTGCTAAAACTAAAAAGACCAACAACATTAAATGTTGACACCAACTGAAGCTTTCATACATTGCTGTTGGGAATATAAAATGATACAAACAATTTGGAAAAATGTTGACAATTTCTTATAAAACTACACATATCCCTATGCTAAGGCCTAGAAATTCTACTTCTATTCATTTACCCCAATAAAATGAAAACATTTGCTCACAGAAAGTGTTTGGCAAGCATGTTCACAACAACTATATTCATAACATCCCAAAATTAGAAAAAGCCCAGGCATCGATCAATAGCAGAATGATCGACAGACTCAGCCACAAAAAGAAGTACTGATACAGACAACAACATGGATTAATCTCAAAAACATTACACTGCGTGAAAGACGTATACCAAAGGTTACACACCATATGATGCCATTTCTATGAAAATCAGTTAGGGAAAATGAATCTACGGATTTTGTACATATACAATCATGTCTACTGCAAATAATGACAGGCTTACTTCCTCTTTTCCAATTATTTTACATGTTGTTTATTTTTCTTGTCAGGCTATGGTAGGAGAACCCAGAGATTCTGGGCATATGGCTATTTGTCCTCAGGTTTAACTTATAGGACGTCTGTTCCCATGTTGGTAACCGAAACAGAGCAAAGTACTAAGAGACCTGGAGGCAGATGAGAAAGGGTCTGAAGGGATATGTAACATCTGTCTAATACTACTGTCAATTTTCCCCTAATTGATATATATGCATACATGATGGCATCTTGATAGCCTCTTTTATTTTTTAATTTTTATTGGGGAACATTGGGGAACAGTGTGTTTTTCCAGGGCCCATCAGCTCCAAGTAGTTGTCCTTTAATCTAGTTGTAGAGGGCACAGCTCAGCTCCAAGTCTAGTCACCATTTTCAATCATTAGTTGCAGTGGGTGCAGCCTACCATCCTATGTGGGAATTGAACTGGCAACCTTGTTGAGAACTAACGCTCTAAGCAATTGAGCCATCCGGCCACCCATTGATGGCATCTTAATCAGAATGTCAGCATAGTTTTGCATTTGGGTATATGTGGGTTTATGTGTATATAAATACGAGTATGCTATTTGAAAATGTATATGGAAAAGCAAAGGATCAAATATATATGGAAAAGCAATATTATCAAACCATGATAATACTGAAGAATAACAATAATGTAGGAGAACTTCAGATATCAACTTATCAAGTTACAATAATTAATATAGTGTTGAATTAGCGTAAGATAAACAACTAGCTCATGTGGGTTGTAAATTTACATGTAAAGGAAAGACAATAAAGCTTCTGAAAAATAACATAGGAAAATGTCTTCATAACCTTGGACTAAACAAAGATTTTTAAACAGGAAACAAAATACTAAATATGAAGTACAAGATGGATAAATTAAACTACATTACAATTTAAACATGTCTGTTTACCAAAAGACATATTTAAGGGAATAAAGATGAAACAGAGTAGAATAAGATACTGTAAAACATTTATTGACAAAAGCTACTGCAGCCAAGATATATAAAGAACTCCTACAAATCAATAAGAAAAAGAGAGATAATTCCAGTTACGTATTTCTGTGTAACAAACTACTCCTCATCTGAGAGGCTAAAACAACAATAGATTTCTTAGTACTGTGGGTCAGGAATTTACTCAGGGTGTGGCTGGGTGATTCTTCTGTCCCACTTGGCATAATCAAGGCCCCTGGTAGTACAGGTGGCAGAGGAGCTGGGATGGAGGGTCCACGACAGTTTCACTTACTGTATGTCACCCAGTTAGGGGTGACTGGGAGGCTGGGCCCAGCTCTGATGGGGCATCTCTGCCTAGCTTATCCAGCATGGTATTCTTGGGGTAACTGGGTTTAATATGTGGCATCTCAAGGCTCCAAAAGCAAACTTTTCAGCAAATAAATAAGCTTTATGACCTTTTAGGACCTAGTCCCGGAAATCATGTAGCATTTTCTCCTACTTATACTCTCTTGGTCAAAGCAGTTAGAAGCCCTCTAAGATATAAGGAGAAGAAGCTTTAGCCCTACTACTTGACTGAAAGAACATCAAAGAATTTGTGGCCATGTTTTAAACCTGCCAGAGTCCAACCTCTGGTCATAAATCATTTTCATTTCTTCCATGTGAAAGATGCCCTCACCCCTTCTAAAGATTCTCATTCCTCAAATTCTTATCCCAGTATGGCTTAGGGTCAAGATTAACAATCTTATCTGACCCGTGCCTCTGTGTGGCACAGACACCTCAGGGTCAGTTTCTTGGGTACTATTCCTGCCATGTGACACCCCGTGAAACAGAGACAAGCTACCTGCACCACCGGCCCCACCCCCCCAATACACATACACAACTAGCCGATGATGGTGAAACATCATAGGATAGTGAAAATAGACACTACCTCTCAGAAAAGTGGCAGACACAGAATGCATAGCAGTCACTGCTCCACAGTGATCCTGGAATTCACTACATCATACATTTCTAGTTCCTTATGTAGGGTGCAGACCTGCCCCCTAAGAATGATTGTCCATAGCTCTTGGCTCTGCCCTCGCTGAACTTGAGTCTTCCTCCTGTGTCATCCTTTTTCCACAGAGAGTAGCTTGTGTTTGCAGCTGAGTAGTCTTCTCAGCCTGCTCCCTACCCATAAAAGTTTGGGGTTCAAATCTCTGTTCTCATGGGGTATCATGTTGATCCCCTCCTGTCCAAGCTGTTAAATTTCCTTTGAGCTGCTTATATATCAATTTACAAGCTAATCCATTAGACAATAAGTTCACTCACAGATCCTTGATGAAACCCTCTCTACCCAAGCTTATTGTGACGATACCTTTAGACCAATACCTTTAGACCAATACCTGAAGAAGCACTATGGCCTAGCAGAGATGATGGTAAAGCACACCCTTAGCATTCTCAGAGGCTTTTATTGTTTAAACAAGAAGGTGAATGTGGCACTAGCTTTTATTTTGCTGAGGTCTTACCAAAGAATTTTAGTCACACCTGGGTTTCCCTGAAGGCAATGAATGTTTCACTGGCCATCTCCAGGACTTGATCTTTGCTTTGAAGTTATCTTTTAGTTTAGAGCTATTTTGCTGAATGTAAAGACTATTCTGGGCTTTCACATTTCCTTTAAATTCTACTAAATCACCAACAGTTCATTCTTTAGTTTGTTCATCTGTATCTGTCTAATCACTCATTTTATTCCAGGAGGTGCAAAGCCAGGCTGCCTGTCTAACACCGAGCCCAGAAGGCTCCTCAGCTTGATGCTTTAGTTTATTACGTACATTTCCTGTTTTTCATGCAATCACAGGCAACAGTGTTGCCAAAATTTCCACAGCTACATAACTGAGAGTCTCCTTTCCTTCGGCTTTAATAACAGTTTCCTTGTTTTCTTTTGAGCCTCCTCAAGGCGGCTGGCCATTTCCAAAACCCATGCCACATGTTTTGGTCTTATCATGACAGCATCCTACTTTCAGGTAACAAATTCTGTTTTGGTTACCAATTGCTGCAGGAAAAACTAGCATAAAACTTAATGGCTTAAAATAACAACCATTTTATTACATACCATGATTTAATGAATCAGGAAGGCCTTGGCTAGAAGATTCTTGTTTCAAGTGGTATTAATGGAGGTCATTCAATGGTTTAATCTGGAGAGTGAGGTCATCTTGAGAGTCCAGAATAGCTTACTCACACATCTGGCACCTTGTGGAGAATGGCAGTAAGAGTGGGCTTCACTGTGGACAGGAGTGCTTACACATGGCCTCTGCAGGATGGCAGTCTCAGCCTAGTTGGGCATTGTACCTGGTGGCTCAGGGCTTCAAAAGCAAATTTTCCAGTAAATGATGTGGAAGTTGAATGACCCTTTATGACGTTGTCTTATGACCACATAGCATCGCTTCCACACTATTCTATAATTGAAAATAATTACAAGCCTCTAGAGGAGGGGACATAGACCCATTTTCCAACAGGAAGAATATGAAAGAATTTGTGGCCATGATTTAAAACCATTGCAAGACCCGAAAGAAAAATAAACAAGAGACTTAAGCCAGATTCTCTTTATAAAAGAACATACCAATATGACCAGTAAGAATTTAAAAATTTTCTCAACCTCACTAGTCATCAGAGAAATGAAAATTAAATCCATAATGAAACACTACTACATACTCACTGGGATGGCTAAAATTTAAGCCTGACAAGTTCAAGTGTTTGAAAGCATGTAGTACTTCTCATACACTACCTGGTGGGAGAATATTTGGCACAACCACATTTATAATTGTCTGGCATCAATTATTAAAGTTAAACATATACATCCTATGAGAAAACATCTCACACCAAATCATAACCCAACAGAAACGTATATAATTTATACTGAAAATTTATACACGAATGTTCATAGCTGCAGCATTATTTGTAAGAGACTAAGCTGGAAACAACCCAAATGTTAGTCAGATGTCAGAGGACAGTCTGCTCTGAAACTGCAAGTAAGTTTTAAGGAGCTCCAGCTTTGTATGTAATTCAGCTGCAAGAGCAGAGTCACGCATATAGAAATGGCTTGTGTTAAATTCCCATGTACAAACCATGCATGAACTGTAATTTAAATGATACTTTATATAAGGTCATGTTAAAAAAGATTCAATTTTAACCTTGACCTCCATTATTTATTAAAAAATAAGGGAAACATTAAGCTTTTAAAATAATGACCTTGCTTCTGGCTAATATTAAAGAAAGACATAGAATCACATTGATTAAAGCAGATTTTCGAAAGAACCTGCCCAAAGATCTTATTACAGCAGTAAAATAATAATTTCTACAAGGAATTTATATCTATTAAAAAAGCAAGGAATGCCATACCCAAACTATGCCTTTTGATTTTTTTAAAGCTTTAAAACAGTCAAGTTGAAGCTTCCACAGTACTAGGAAAGCCAGTTTTTATTTCAAATACTTCAAAGCTATGACATTCTTATTTTTAAAAGTTAAACAATTGAGAAGACTTTGACTTTACTAAATGTTATCTCCTCTACACAAGAAAGTCATGTTTTGAAAGGTCATTCAAATGCATATCATCTACACATATCTCCTTTTTTCAATACATACTGATACTCTCTTGAATACAGAAGAGTATTTTCAATAAATGGTACTTGATGAAAAATGTGCTTTTACTGAAAATATATGGGTTAAGAGAAAAGTTCTGTGGTGGAAATGGAGACCCACTATTATTAAGGTAAGAGAATAAAAAACCCATTTGTTCTTCACAAGCCGTTTGCATATGGTCGGTTTGAGACTCAGAACTGCATTCTAAATACTCTCATCTCATATCATCACTGAGTTCTAGCTCATTGTTCATTCTCCCTTATTTAAACTCAGTAAACCAGACAGCCAATTTTATTAATTATGCTCAGTGAAATCATTTACACTATTGGGAGTCAGTTATTTCAGTTATGGCTTATTTGAAATTTGGAAGTTAATTTAGAGGGCATTCTGGAGTAGAAACAAGATTAAGTAGAAAGAGCTTTTTATTATTTTTTTAAATTTAATGCCATATTGTATCTAAGTTTATCTGGCTGGTTTAAATATGTGTCAGTTCCATAACTGACTAGGAATAATAACATAATTATTGACATATATACCTTTATTAAAACATTATCTACAAAATCAATATACAAAAATCAGTTGTGTTTCTATATACTTACAAAAGTACCTGAAAAGGAAATTTTAAACATCCCATTTACAATAGCATCAAAAATAATAAAATACTTGGAAACAAATTTAACCAAGGGGGTAAAAGATCTGTATCTTAAAAAATTACATGGCATTGATAAAAGAAATGAAACAAATGGAAAGATATCACATGTTCATAAATCAGAAAAATATTGTTAAATGTCCTTACTACCCCAAACCATCAATAGATTCAATGTAATCCCTATCAAAATTCCAGTGGTATTTTTCAAAGAAATGGAAAAAGCAATCTTAACATTCATATGGAATCACAAAAGATCCTGAAGAACCAAAGCAACGGTGAGAAAAAAGAACAAAACTGGGGACATCACACTTCCTGATTCTATTTTATTACAAAGCTAGAGTTTTCAAAACAGTGTGGTATTGACACACACACACACACACACACACAATGGATACATAGACCAATGGAACAGAACTGAGAGCCTGGACATAAACTCACACATATATAATCACCTAATATTTTACAAGAGATCTAAGAATACTCAGTGGGGGAAAGGATAGCCTCTTCAATAAATGGCGCTGGGAAAACTGGATACATACATACAAAAGGATGAAATTGGGGACAGCCAGATGGCTCAGGTGGTAAGAGCGTGAACTCTGAACAACGGGGTTGCCGGTTCAATTCTCACATGGGATGGTGGGCTGCGCCCCCTGCAACTAAAGATTGAAAATGGTGACTGGACTTGGAGCTGAACTGCACGCTCCACAACTAGATTGAAGGACAACTACTTGGAGATGATGGGCCCTGGAAAAACACACTGTCCCCAATATTCCCCAATAAAATTAAAAGAGAGAGAGAGAGAGAGAGAGAGAGAGAGAGAGAGAGAGAGAGAAATTGGACTCCTATCTTACACCAGTAACAAAAATTAACTCATAATGGATTAAAGGCTTAAATTTAAGACCTGAAACTGTAAACCTACTAAAAGAAAACATAAAGAACAAGCACATTGACATAGATACTGGCACTGATTTTTTGGATATAACACCTAAAGCAAGGGCAACAAAAGCGAAGATCAACAAGTGGGACTACATCAAACTAAAAATCTTCTGCACAACAGGAGAAAAAAATCAGCAAAATAAAAAGGCAATCAATGGAATGGAATGAAAGAATATATCTGCAAATTGTCTATCTGATAAGGGGTTAATATAACTCAATAGCAAAAAATAACCCACAAGCAATCCAATTAAAAAATGGGCAGAGAACTTAAATAGTTTTCTTAAGATGTCATCCAAATGGCCAATGGGTACATGAATAGATTCTGAGCATCACTAATTATCTGGGAAATGCAAATCAAAACCACAATGGGATATCACCTCACACCTGTTAGAATGGCTATCATCAAAAATACAAGAGACAGTGAGTGTTGGGGAAACTGTGGAGAAAAGGGAAACCTTGTGCATGTTCGTGGGAATGTAAATTGATACAGCTGCTATGGAAAACAGTATGGAGGTTCCTCAAAGAAATTAAAAACAGAGCTGTCATACGATCCAATAGTCTCACTTCTGGGTATATACCTACAGGAAATGGAGTTACTATCTCAAAAAGATAACTGCACCCCCACATTCATTGCAGTATTTCTTGCAATTGCCAAGACAAGGAAACAACTTAATTGTATACTGATGGATAAATGCATAAAGAAAGAATTATACACTAGAGGTGTATACATACTAAGATATTATTCAGCCATAAAAATAAGGAAATCCTTCTTTTTGTGATAATATGAATGGAACTTGGGGGCATTATGCTAAGTAAAATAAGTCAGAGAAAAAACCGTATACTCTCACCTACATGTAGACTCTAAAAAAGGTGAACTCATAGAAACAGAGAGTTAAATATTGGTTGCGAAGATCTGAGGAAGTGGGGGGAAATGCGGAAATCATAGTCAGAGGGTACAAACTTCCAGCTATAAGAGGAATACATTCTGGGTATTTAATGTGTAGTATGGTGACTATAATTAACAATACTGTATTATGTACTTGAAAATTATTAAGAGAGTAATATCATCACCAACAAAACTATGGTAATTATGTGAAGGATGGGAGGTATGAATGAGCTTTATTGTGCAAATCATTTCATAACATGTACATATGCCAAATCACATTGTACACCTTAAACTTACTTTTATTATATGTCAATCATATCTCAATAAAGTTGGAAATGATATGTTTGACAAAGCTTTCTTTTGTAAAAAACATGTACAAACATGTCAGGACTTGTGAAATTTGGCAATGCATTTTTATACTTTGGCTTTTAAATTTAATTTTTTTCTATTCGTTCTTAATGGCCAAATATAATCAAGCTTAACATGATACACTTCACCAAAGTCACTCAGGCTTATGAAACAACAAAGAATATAAAAGAATCTATGATGACAAATAAGTCTCCTGACAGCTCTTCTCCAGATACCTGCTTCTTAAATTTCTGCTTAGTTCTACACTTGGTTTGGCCATGCTAGGTAACAGCATACAATCCCATTTCTTGAAGCAATACCTATTAATGCCTCCATATTGAAACATAAGCATTATTTTCCCTACAATACCATTTCTCTTTTCTCATTCTCCTGATGTTTGACAGTACTTTCAAATTTTATATAAGATAGTTGTACTAAAATAGTCAAAAATGATAGAAGCAGAGTGCAGAGTAGTGGTTGCCAGAGGCTGGAGGTAGGAGAAAACGGAAGTATTAGGCAAAGGTACAAAGTTTCAGTTACACAAGATGAGTAAGTCCTAGGGATCTTCTGTATAGCATAATGCCTAGAATTAGCAATATTGTATGGTATACTTAAAATTTTGCCAATGAGCTAGATCTCATATTAACTGTTTTTAACACAAAAAATAATAAATGAAGAGGGTGGCAGAAAACTTTTGAAGGTGATGGGTATGTTTATGGCATACAAAGTGGTGATGGTTTCATGGATGTATACTTATCTCCAAAAATCATGAAGTTGTATACATCAAATATATACCTCTTTTTGCAAGACGACCATACCTCAGAGTTGTTAAAAAAAAATAAAAATAGGTTGGTGACACAGGAAGTGTCAGTTCCTGAGACAGAAAAAAAGTGTATTGAGAAATTTATTTTGCAGGAATGATAGACGTTAGATGCAGGCAAGAACCAATAAGCATGTTTTACTGGTCCTACAAGCTGAGAACTCTGCTTTGTTTAGCTAAAATAGAGTTGTTAAAGTCCTGAGAAGTTCTCTTACAACAAATTCCCTGTAAGACATTTCCTAGAGTGGCTTGACTGTCTTACAGGGAGACTAAAGAGGGCAAACTTAATTACCTTATTTTGATTTAATCAACAGAAGGTCTATTCAGTCTAAGTCCTATACTTATTTTACAACACATTTAAAATTAGTCATTTCAGTCATTTTTGCTTTACTGTAATTTTATTCAGTTCCTGGTTCATTATAGAACAACAGACATTTTTGGGGTGTGAATAAATATTATATGTCTTTATAGTACAAATGAGTGTTTGGGTTAATTTGGGTTTAGTTTTCTGTGATGAAGGAGTAGCAGCCTTTCTTTGCTATATTACCAAAAGAGGCAACTCAGTCACCTCTTGGCTGCTAATCCAAACTTCAGGCAATTGCTTCACACATTTGATCTTAGCCAAAAGGCTGAGAAGCGATGCAATTGCTTAATAAAGAATATAATCAACCTCTAAATAGCACCTTACTAAACCCAACCCTCTTTGAGCAGAAGCAATCATCATAGCTACATTTGATTGGGTATTTATTGATTCCTTTGTCTTTATTTATAACTTCTGGTTTCTATGGTTGGACACCTATGAGTATCAAAAATGTTCTGTTGGCAAAAACATCATTAATGCACACAAGAAAAATGAAACGAATATTAGGCAGTATTAATAAAGCACTGGATTGGGTATTATAATGTGTCAAAATGTATGGTCCAGACAATTATTATAACTAATAGTTGTCCAAGGAAATCATTAACAATAACAACTACTCTTTTGTGGCAATATTATATACTGTGACTGGGGCATAGGAGAATCATAAATAGTTGGAATTTCCAATAATTACAGACATATGTTAAAAAATTTACTTTATTTCTACCAAACAATTTTAGATGTCCTTTACAAATAGAGATAGACTTTTAAATTCTAAAAGAAATCCGAGTTCTTGGCTTGAAAAAAATTATCTAAAGGATTCAAGTGATTCTAGAATCACCTAATTTCACCCTCTTACTTTCAAATAGAAATGTTTAGCATCCAGCTCTTAAAAAAGAAAGAAAGAAAAATCCTTGGACTACAGTGTTTATGGATTTTCAAAGTGTAAATACTCCCACCATGGCCAAAAATCAAGCTACCATGGAACACCAGTGAATGCAGAATTTAGAAGAGATGCACACAATTGACTCAGGAGACACTCAGAACCAGTACTGGATCATTCTCTATAGCTATGCATTTCCTTGTTAAAAATAACCACAGGAGATCTGTTTTGTTTTGTCTTGCTTCACTAGAATATTGGAATGGGAGAGTTAGTTTTAGAAGAGCCAGATAACACTCTTTGCTAAAGGTCCTCCTAAATTAATTTGAAATGTGTTAGGATTTGACTGTCATTATAGTGTGGCTGTTCTTCTGCAATTGTGAATCAGAGACGACAGTCCACGTGCCTGGCGTCTGCACAGAAAATTACCACAAAACATACTTGTGGAAGTCTTCAAAGTCATATTTTTGACTCTCTCGTTGACAGATGAGGAAACTGTGTCCAAGATGGGTCAAATGACTTACTTAGGGTTAAGATTTTAGAAATGGGGTTCTTAATAAGTCGATTAGTTCAGTATTTTTAGAAGAAGGCTCCTAAACATTGCTTTTGCTTTAAGTGATATGGTGTTCTTTTCCCCCCAAAAAAAGTGAGAAAACTTTGCTATGAAAGTGAAAACATTGGGTTAGACACAGGAATAACCTTAGCAACCCCCAAATGTTTGTATAGATTCGATTAATACCATGATTTCTTAGAAGTACCAATGGGACTCCAATTCTATGATGTTCTTTCAGAGTGGGAACTAGAGTCAAGAAATTGCAGGCAGATGTCTGCAGTGCCTCAATTTCTGTTTCTTTAGATTTATCTGTGTTCAGTTACATTGAAAGAAACAAGGCAGCCTAGGAGATTCATTCAGGAGTAGAGAAGAATTCCTATGTCCCATAGTCTTTACTATTGGCAAATTGACATCCAATATTGATACTTTTAGGTTAGTCATAAACGCTGCCTCTTACCTTTAATCTTACTGGTAACAATTGCAGTATATTTCTTTAAGTAAAATATTATAGTAAAAGGTTAAAGAGTGTAAAGATCAGAGTGGTAGCCAGGGTTGTCTGACAGCTAGAGCACTATGGCGATAGCTACTAGAACATGAGATCCCAGGTACAAGACAAATAGGCAGTCAACAAGAGTATTGATCAAGCTATATAATCTAAAGAAATCATGCATACATGATCAGGAGGCTGAATTCAGATGTACCAATAAATAGTCAGGATCACCTGTCTGGGTTATGAGACCTGAGTCAATGCTCAGCTCTAGGACCTACCAACTGAAGGAAGGGTATGATTGAGGGAAAGGCATGATCACCTTGAAGAAAGATCTTGCAACATCATGGAAAGGGTATATGAGAATCATTCATTTGGTCCTTCTTCCAAAAGAGCTATCGTCATTTCCTCAGATGACATTAGGAAAGGGAAATATCTAGATAATTTGAGGACTGTTGATGACGATACCTGGAAACTAAAGCATCACATCACGACTCACTTATTAGAGTTGTTGGAGCACATGAGCAGATACAGGTAGGGAATTAAGGGAATCCTACCTCAGTTCTAAGTCACAGTTCATCCACAAATCCACCTGGTGGTCATTTCCCTTGTTATTGTATAATTGGAATGGACTTACATGGGAATTGACAGACTCCCTATATTGGTTCCTTTGCCTCTGGAGTAACAGCTATCATAATGGGGAGAATCTCTTAAAGACATAAAAGGATGGAATGGATAGTCCTTATAATATCCTCATTTAATTAATGAGTCTGGTCCCTACAGAACCCAGATAGATCTTGATAAATTACAGTGGACTACTGCAAACACAAACAATGCATCTGTGGCATCAGACATAGTATCTCTCACAGAGCAGACAAACATAGCTTCATGTACCTGCATACAACCACTGTTTCCCTACCAGGCAGGGGTATCAGAAGCAGATTGCATTCATATTGGATGGTGAACAGCACACAAGAATGGCCTGTCCCAAAGCTATACTAACTCCTCTGCCCACTGCCATATTATAGTCTGAAGGGATCTGGACTACTTGGACACACTTGGCATACTTATGACTCATTTAATTAGTCTAACTGAGAAACAAGTGTCAAGAATTTTAGAGGCCTTGGTAAAACACAAACGCTTCAGAGAGTGGGAGATAAATCCAGTAAATATTTAGGAGTCAGCCACGTTAGTGAAGTTTCAAGAGATCTATTGGTCTGGGGCATGTAGGGGCATCCCCTTACAAAATAAAGGACAAATTATTACATCTCGTAATTTCTACCATGAAGAGAAAACCATAATGCCTGGTAAGCCTCTTTGGGCTTTAGAAGCAACATTATTCTCTGCTTATGAATACTACTTCAACCCATTCACTGAGTGCCATGAAAAGCTGACAGCTTGTGGTGGGTTCCAAAGCAAGAAAGAACTCTGTAGCAGGTCCATACCACCTAACAGACCCTATAATAACAGGTATCTACGGTTGGTAAATATGTCTTTGGGATTTAGGGCAAGCCCATATAAAAGAATTACCACACAGACAGCTTGGTTTCTGGAGTTACATCATGCCATCTGCCTCAAAGAACTATATACAACTCAAAAAACAACTGCTGACATGTTTGTGACCCTGGGAGAAAGAGACCACTGTCTATGGGACATCAAATCACCGTGTGGTCCCAACTGCCCATCACAAGCTAGTTTCTGTAATAACCACTAAATCATAATGTTGGATGTGCCCAGCAGCAATATATAATAAGATGGAAGTGACACATTTGGGATGAGTCATCAGTGGGATCAGAAGGCCCAAGTAAACACTAGTAAGCTGCATGAGTCTCAGACCACCACATTATTAACCACCATTACACCAGCACCTTTCTTCCAGCTTACACCTACAGCCACACGGAGAGGGGAGTGCCTTATGAGTATATGACAGAAATGCTAAAAGGACAGAAATCAGTCAGATAAGTGTGTGAGTGAGACCAAACATAGACTGCTGATTCGGCCCCACACAGAGGTGGCCCTGAAAGTCAGTGGCGTAGGGAAATCCTCCCGATCGGCAGAGACTCAGGCAGTGTACCTGATTGTCCATTTTATGTAGAAAGACAAGTAGCCTGAAAGACTTTGGCAGTACCAAGCAGCTTACTTGGTCGTTCAGGGGCTTGGAAGGAGAAAGACCGTGGGGGATTGAGGACAAGGAGAATGGAGGATATATGTAGATAGATCTATGGGAGTAAACACAAAGCATCATCTTTAAATTACACGGTGATGCCCCCAAGAGAGCATCTTGACAAAGCAGACAGATTGACTAAGCCATTTGATGTCAGCCAGTATCGGTCATCAAGCATCCCAGTGGCCAGGGTGTCAGGGATGGAGCCCCCTCCCTAAGGCCAGTCAGCTCAGAATGGCTGGTTGATGCAGAGGTCAAAGGCCCTACCTCTTGCTTTGATTTGGGACAATTCTGAAGGGCCGTCTCAGCTCCAGAGCTTCTTGTAGGACTGACTGAGGTATCTTTGCCAATGCATTGCAATTTCTCCCTTTGCCCGATTGTTTCTTTCAGTCTCTTACAGGTGTTCCCGGTGGGACTTTCTAATAAAACCTTCATCTCAGAGTATTTCTTGGAGGGCCTAACCTAGGCAGTGAGTGAGTGCCCTTTCATTTTCCCATAATATTTTCATTTTCCTAGTTTATCTTCAATTCTATTCCCAGGGAGTTAAAAGATCTAGTTGTGCTTGTCCCATAAACTTTTCATTTTAAATTGTCCATTTTCTGTCCTCTTTTATCTATCTTCTCTTCCTTTCCTCTCTAATGGCCTCAACATACCTGGACCTTCAAACCGACATCTCATTGATGTTGTAGGGGCAACACTGGTGCCTTTGCTGAAAGCAGTCTTTTATAGTTTTGTGATTTTTCACCAGGTTAGGAAACCATTTCAGGGTAGTGTTGTATTGATTTATATACTCTAGGGAAAGTACGTAGAAGAAAATCCTACCTGAAGGGAGGGCTTTAGCAGGAACTAACAAGACAAAAGTATCACAATCTGAAATTTCCTTTTCAATCATTTTTGTAAGTAGTTATTTTTTTTTTAGACTTCCGTGCACAGCAGGTCAAATATTTGATTATCGCTTCTAGGAACTTTTTTTTTTTTAATTTCTCCTTCCACCATCTAAATCTGAGTAGATTTTAGAAATTCTTTACAGTAATATATACAAGCAACCACTAACTACAGTGTGCAATTTTTTACCCTTTTGGGTTGATGCTTTCTCAGCACAGAAAATACTGCTATTTGTTTCCATCTTGTCTATTCAATTATTTGATTTAATCAAGTAGAATAAATGAAGAATATTGAAGGTTAAACTGATTTGCTAAAAATAAAGAGAAGCTAATGAAGACAAGTTAGAAATATATATATAAAATACAATAATGATTCTTTTAAGCATTGGCACCAAAGAGCTGGAAACAATTTTAGTTTTTTGAACTTTATTTTCTGCTATGTTGGCCCCATCGTGTTACACTCTGCACCCCACAGAGTTGATTTGAAATGGAGCAATCCCCTGCTTCAAGTGCAACTTTGTTCTTGGAGCAGCTCTGCCTCGCACAGTATGGAATGAGAATCCTTTGTTTCTGCATCACAGATTTGCTATTGTTCTTTCTGTCATAGAGATGTGATGCTACAATGATACATTTCTAACCATCTTGGTGTCCTTGGTTGGGCAAGTAATTTAGCTTCTCTATGCCTCGGTTTTCTTATCAATATAATGAAGAATTAAGGCTAGTTTCCTGCATAGTCACTTCAAGTTTAAAACATACACACAGTACATAGGAAAAAAATAAAGTGTTTTCACCTAATAAGTGTTTGGAACATAGTAAGTAGTCAATGAATGTTCATATTTACTGTTGTTATGATTACATGAATTGAGCTTTCATAAAGTAAAAAGCTATAATAGAAAATACCAACCAAAAGTATAATTGAACAATTATGACACTAACAAAAGAGAAATTGAAAATTTTCTGATTAACGTAGACACTTCTTTCATATCACGTAGATTTTAAACTTCTGAATTTTATGAAACAGATTTAAAAAATATAACTGTCAATCAGATTTAAATATGTATGTGAAGTGCCCAAATGTGTAATTTCCATCTTTCAGTAAGTTCATGCAAGAGAATTATGGGAACTTGGGTTTCCAAAGTATACTGGGATCCAATATGATGTCCCTTCCACCAACATTTTCTCAAGGACTCCTATGTATTATCAGTTACCTCATGCTCATGGACTACTGTACAACATGAGTTCAGAATGAAGCCAAATGTAATCTAGAAAAATAGCTCCCCTCTATCTATTTAATTTATTTATAAGACTACTCCTACCATAGAGTCTCCAGGAACATACACAGATGACACCAAATTAACTGACTGACAGATCATTCATTCCATGATCTATAATCCACCCTCCTGATGCTCTAGTATCAATCAGACAAGTGACTGATTAACCAGATGGGCCTTTTGCAAAGCTCCCTGCAGGCCAACAAACTCCAGACTTTTCAATCAGGCAGGAGAAATACATTTCAGAGAAATGAACATTTGGAAAAAAAAAGAAAAAAAAAGAGCCTGTACCATATTTTACTGTCTTACTCTCAAGGAAAGGCAAGCTCTCCTAACAGCAGATCTCTGAAAGTCTCATGACCCATGAGAATAAAGGGAAAAGATAATTTCTTTGATATGTAGGGTCTATGCCTTATGACTTCATATAGCCAATTTCATAGTTTGAATTGCACTTTCAGAATTATATGATGGCTATGGGGCTACTTGTACAATTAAGACAGTTAAAATATCTTATTATTTTAGTCCAAATGCAGGCTTGATTGAATACATTAAACAAATACTGATTGAATTCCTACTGTGTACCAGACACAGGATATTAATGACCATGATGTCCCAGGGTCTGTGCTCTGGACCTTAAAATACTGTCTCATTTAATCCTCATATTTCTTAAATATAATTTTTATGCCTGGGAAACTAAGGCACCAAAGTCTCACTCTCCCTAGATAGCAGAACCACAATTCAAACCTTTGTCTATATTCCAGTACAAATTTAACTTTTATTCTTATCTGCTTCCTGTTTTTATCATGTAACTGGGATAATTAGTTGTTTAATTGAATTAATCAGGAGCACTGATGTCTTACAAACACGGTCTAGTTTGATTATAACAGGATCATTTTATAATTCTTAAACTTTTAAAAACTAGATGTTACAAAGATATTTACAAAAATACTTAATCTTATGCCAGAGACAGATATTCACAAAATTATTACTATACAAAATTCAATATTTTCACCTAACATTTTGTCTTCTACAGACAGCTTGCCACAGTTTGACAACTAGTCAGAAATTATAAGTATTAGTAAATTACCACTAGTAAATGACTGTTGTGGTATCATGCTAAGCTGAGCGAACTTAGATAAATTTCTTCACCACTCTGGACGTCTCCTTCCTTATCTTTAAGATTAAATTTCTAGTATCGGTCCTCCTTCAGTTATTTAGTTGTTTCATATATATTTGCTTTTTGCTTACTGTATTAGTTACCTGTGGCTACCATAACAAACAACCACAAACTTAGTGCCTTAAAACAATAAAAACTGATTCTCTTACAGTTCTGGAGGTCCGAAGGTTGAAAGAAGGTGTCACCAGAGTCGTTCTCCCTCCAGAAGGGAGGTTACAGTCCTGACCGTCTTCATCACTGGTCGCTGTAACAGGCACCTGTGGCTTGTGGCTGCATTACTCCAAACTCTGCCTCAATCTTCACATTGCTTCCTCCTGTGTGTTTTCGTGTTGTCTCCTCTTTCTCTTATAAGGACACTTGTTATTGGATTTAGGGGTCATCTATGTAAGCCAAGATGATAGCATCTCAAGATTCCTAATGTAATTACACGTGCAAAAGACCCTTTTTTCCCAATTAGGTTACATTCACAGGTTCTGGAATGTAACTGTGAGGGGACCTCCATCCAACTCACTGTACTTACTATTTGCCAGGCACTGGGCATGGGTACCGGGACTACTTCTGGAAAAACAAGGATGTTTCTCAATCTTATGGGGGACAGTTTAATAAGAAATCAAAGTACTGAAAAACTGGAAGTTATTATTATCCTTTTAAAATCAATATCTTCCCTTCCCTTCCTGCTTTTTGCCTTAGTATGCTAATAAGAGAAAAAGAATTGGACATCACACCAATGTGTGACTAGAATAAATGTTAAAGGACTCTGATCAATAATAGAGAATTTCCTGGGAATAACTGAAGAAAGCATCAATCAGAAACACACATTGATGAGTAAGAATAATGATACTTAACGTGACAGGATTTAAGCCAAGGACAAAATAACTTTGAACTAAGTTTGAGGAAGACGTTACTATCTCCCCAACATGATGCCCCAATGCACTAATCATTACAGAATAATTTCTTTCCGTCTTTAAGGATTTTCATTACAATATATTTCCTCCCCTACTTTAAAAGTTCTAGAAAGGATAATGCCTTACAGGTTAGCTATTAACATTTAGGAGAAAACAGATTTGCTCCTTGATACTCAAAGTGTGGTCCACAGATCACAGCATCACCTGGAAGCTTGTTACAAATGCATTAACTCAGGCCCCACCCAGACCTGTCAAACTAGCATATATATTTTAACAAGATTGCTAGTAATTAAAAGGCACATTACATTTTGAAGAGCTAATTCTGTCCTTTCCAACCTAATAAAACATGTTGAAACAAGGCATTTGGTATAGTAATTCTCAAAAGGTGGACTGCAGGCTTATGTTTATTTATGACAAGGTTTATCAATGTGAAAAAAATGAGAAAACATATTTATTTAGTGAGCTTTGTGAAGCTAAACTTATTGAATTGAAACAAATGCATTTTATTCTGATATTAAGAGTTTTCTATTATTTCTTTTATGAAATTATGATGATATAAGATGGTCATGCGCAGCATGCAGCATGTGTATGTGTTTGATCTTTTATTTACAAAAATAATTTGAAAAACACCTACACTATGCTTTCCTTTTTAAATTATTGACCCATAAAATCTGAAAGCTGTGTGGATAGAAGATGATTCACTGAAGAGAAGAGTGGAATTAGTAGAAGAGGAGAAAGGAGGGGGTTAGGTAGAATATCAAAGATGAATGTTTCTTTACATTTTTTTCTTAACATTTTCCTTAACTTTTTTCTTTAGGCTGGATCTCTTTGGAGAAACCACATGAATAAGGGTTGGCAAATTACCTTAATGCCACTCAGCTTGGGAGTATTATCTGATAAGCTCTTTTTCATTCGAGGAATGTAAACAAAATACAGTTCATCCCATGAGCTACTGGAAAATGTCTTGTGAAGTAGTAGACCACGGTGTGGAAAGTATTCTTACATTCTAGGATTATCTCAGAGGGGAAATCTTGCGTGTGCATATCCATCAAATATCCCCTTTTGTTGTTTGAAAATAGAAATCCCTGTTGAAACCTCACTCTTTGCTTCAGAGGTGGCTCCATTTCAGTTATCCTTCATCAATATTGAGACATTAAAAACTTTAAGAAAAAACTATGCAAATATATAACATCTACTCAAAAGCATACTTTGAAATAAATAGTAAGGGGAGGTGAAAGGTGAGAAGGTCTCTGAAAATGAGTATCATAACATTTGTGCATTCTATAAACAAGCTATTGACATTTAAGATTGCTAAATTAACATTTTAATATTTCTGAAGCAACTCAATGATTTTAAAGGCAAAATTCTAAGCTATTTTCCTTTTCTCACAAACCCCATTGTTTCTGATGTAAATGTATACTGTACATTCATTAATTAAAGGTTACTTTATAACAGACTCTTTTCTAATTTACCAAAGATCAGACCTTTTAATCATTAGGACAAGCATGTTATTTAGCAAATAAAAAATGCTTGTGGATAAAAAATGCTTATGGACCCAAAAAATTCAAGTTTAGAAAATTATTTCTACAGTTTCTTTATAAATAATTAATGTTCCTTATCTTTCTTATAAAATTGGGGTTAAAACACAAACACATGGATAAATAAATATTTTATCTTTCCTAGAAATTGCATCTTATAATTAATAATGTGATGGGTTTTTTAAATGTTAAAGAAATTATAATTTGCCACTGATGGAGATGGGAGAATTTTGTTTATTAGTTTAGTGTGATTCAATTTGTGAAAAGGTGATCTTCATTGATCTTTGCAAAAGAACTTCAACTGGAACTGAATATCACAATCTATTTGCCACACCAATAAGCCCAAGTTGCTGCAGTTCATTTAGTATTACACCTGCTTTTAACTTTCCATGGGGAGAAAAGTCTTTGATTTAACATATTTAAGGTGGGAGCTCAAAAACAAAGCTCCAGAAAAAGAACTAAACAAAATGGAGACAAGCAAGGTACCATATACAGAGTTCAAAACAATATTTATAACAATGCTCAATGATCTCAGTGAGAACTTCAAAAAAGGAATAGGAAACATAAAAATAGAGATAGGAGACATAAAAAGCACCTGTCAGAAATAAAGAATACAATAACTGTAATGAAGAATACATTTGAGGGAATCAACAGTGTGCTAGATGAAGCAGAAGATCGAATTAGCAATGTGGAATAGAAGGTAGCAGAAAATACCCATATGGAACAGCAAAAAGAAAAAAAGAATCCAAAAAAATTGAGGAGAGTTTAAGAGGGCTCTGGGACAACATCGAGTGTACCAACATTTGCATCAGAGAGGTACCAGAAGGAGATGAGAGAGCAAGGAATTTAAAACCTATTTGAAAAAACAAAGACAGAAAACCTCCCTAACCTGGCAAAGGAGATAGTCATACAAGCCCAGGACGCATAGAGTCCCAAACAAGATGAACCCAAAGAGGCCCACTCCAAGACACGTCATAATTAAAATGACAAAGGTTAAAGACAAAGAAAGAATCTTAAAAGCTGGAAGAGGAAAGCAGTTAGTTGCCTATACGGGAGCTCCCATAAGAGTGTCAGCTAATTTCTCAACAGAAACTTTCCAGGTCAGAAAGAATTGGCAGGAAATATTCAAAGTGGTGAAAAGCAAGTACCCACAACCAAGCTTACTCTACCCAGCAAGTGTATCATTTTTAATCAAAGTACAGATAAAGACAAGAAAAAGCTAGAGGAGTTCATCACCATGAAACCAGTATTAAATGAAATGTTAAAGGGACTTCTCAAAGAAGTGGAAGAAGGAAAAGAAAAAGAAGGAGAAGGAGGAGGAGGAGGAGGAGGAGGAGGAGGAGAAAATATGAATAATAAAATGACAATAATTATGTACCACCTGTCAATATTCACTTTAAATGTAAATGAATTAAATCCTCCAACCAAAAAACACAGGTGGGCTGAATGGATAACAAAACCCTTATATATGCTTTCTACTTCAGATTGAATGCCACACACAGACTGAGAGTAAAGGGATGAAAAAAGATATTTCATAAAAATGGAAACAAACAAAAACTGGGGTAGCAATATTTATATCAGACAAAATTTACTAAAACATAATAGGCCATAACAAGAGACAAAGAAGGAACCAATAATGCTACTTCTGGGTATTTATCTGAAGAAACTCAAAACATTTCTTCAAAGAGACATGTACACAGATGTTCATTGAAGCATATTTATAATAGTCAAGGTATGGAGGCAACCTGGGTGTCCATCAATGAATAAATGGATAAGAAGCAGTGGTGCATATATACAATGGAGTATTAGTTTGCCATCAAAAATGAAATCTTGCCATCTGCAAGAAGATGGATAGAGCTAGAAGGCATTGTGCTGAGTGGAGTAAGTCAGACCGAAAAAAGACAAATGTCATATAATTTCACTTATATGTAGAATCTAGAGAATAGGATAGATGAACAAACGAAACAGAAGCAAGCTCATAGATACAGAGAGCATTTTGATGGTTGCTGGATAGGGGTGTGGGTGGATGGGTGAAGGGAGATTAAGAGGCATAAATCTGTAGTTACAAAATAGTCCTGGGGATGTAGAGTATAGCATGGGGAATATAAGTAATATTGTAATAAGTATGTATGGTGTCAGATGAGTCTTGGATTTATTGGGGTGATCAATTTATAAGTTATAAAAGTTTAATCACTGTGTTGTACTCCTGAAACTAATAAAATATTGTATGTCAACTGTTACTGAAAATTTATATATATATATATATTTTAAAAAATGAAGACAAACAAACAAAAGCCCAGCAGTTTGAGTTACTTATTTCTCTACTCATCCAAGTTGTTAAAATATGCCCCAATTCCCTACTTGAGATAAATATGACGTAATGCTTGGAATACTTGGTCAGGATATCCCCTTACCCTTTTATATAGACATAAATTATTTTCTTAAATAGAAGTGTAATCATTTAAGTAATACTCTTTAAAAAAAAAATTCACAAATAAATGAAGAAAGCTTTTTTTTTTTTTTTTTTTTTTAAATATGAGTGCACACAGAGGTTGCTAGATCACCCTTTAAAAGCAATCTGAAACTCAGTGGGGTGGGAAGAGGAGGAGAACAGAAGAGAAAGAACAGACCTTTTATATTAGAATACAAACCATAGGGCATACACTAAATAAACAATATCAATAGCCGCCCTCAACAGGACAGATGCAATTCAACACATAATCAAGAAACAGCGGTCGGCAATAAGCAACAAAGCACACAATAAATTCCTTTAGATGAAAGACCTAAAAATAATGGAGTGAGTGCCCAAGAAAGACTTCACAGCTTCTAGTTATTTGAAAAATGAATTCTTATATCAGTCAGTAACTGGATTTGTAGAGACCCTCCGTGCTTTAGTTTGAAATAAAACTAGAGCCATGGGCTTTGTCCCCACATGGATCAGTCAGTGTCACCAGGAAGCAGTTTGGCTCTAGGCTGTGGATTTGTGTTATGATTGTGAGCATGATAAGGTTACTGGCAGGCATGGCTTATTCTCAACACCCTTTTTTCCCTGGAGAAGTAACTCTCAGTGTAATTTTAACTTTTTACAAATAATGCCTAGACTTTTCTGGTGGTAGATGACGTGTGAGGGTTACTATTTTAAATATAATTTAATTGTATTTTGAAATGTTCACAAAAATTTATAATTTAAACTTTTTAGAGCCAAATGTTCCTCTTTTTAAAATATGTTCCACCTTTCTATAAAACCATAGGAAATATAATTTATTTTTTGGAAAAATACTTTGCTATCAATTTTTCTGTGAGGTATTTTTTCCATAAGATGAGGCACCTATGCACAAATTAGAAACATGAAATTTAGGTTTTTTACCATTCCAGCTAATCAAAGCAATTTTGTCTGTTTAAAAACAAATTAATCAATTTATTCAACAACCATGGTTGCCATTTTGTTATGCAATTTCAAGATTAGAAAGAAGGGATGGGAGAGGCACAGGTAAATCAGACATTAATGCTTGGAATGTTTTAAAAATGTGATATCTGGTTATCACCTCAGTGACCAATGAAATCAGAATTTGGGGAGGGAATGTCAGTATATTTGAATTTCTTGAAAACTGCCATAGGTAATTCTAATGTGCAGCCAGGATTGAGAATCATGGAAGAGTACAAGAGATAGACCAAAAACAAATATTTATAAATCAGTATGGTAACACCAGTGATAGAAATATATAGAAGACAGAAAAGTGTGGGAGAAAACCAACAAAATTACTTCTCTGATTTACTCAGGACAGCTGGGTTTGGAAGAGGGGAGCAGGAGGTTGTTAGCTCTTTCCTTAGACAATTCTGTACACATTCGTTTCAAAATACCAGGTGTTGATTTTGCAACTAAAAACCCAGAAATACATGAGAAAGGTTGAAATAACACTAACGTGTTCACAAAGTATTATAGAAGCACAGGAAAAAGCAAGTTAATCCAGTTTGGGGTAATAGAGAGCTTTCCGAAGGAAACACAAATTTAATCTTAAGGATAAGTGGAATTATTTAAGCCCTTTACCTATTAATCAATTTGAAAACTATTTTGAATTTTCTTATCAATAAAATATTTACACAAATATAAAAGGGGCTCATTTGTAGCATTTATTTAATTTCCAATTATATTTCACCTTAATAAGAAATAACCATATTCTAATAAAAAATGGAAATTATGTTCCAGATTGCTTATTGAAATCTAGGTTAGTATGTCTAGACATTAAAAAAAATATGGTCTAAAATAATTAGGATACACGTTACAATTCACTACATTTACATTTCTTACTATCTAGTGGTTTTAAGTAAATTAAAATAACTTGGGCAATAGATCAGTTTAACCTACTGAGTAGGCCACCACCTTTAACTGTGTAGGTTTGGGCAGCCATTCTTAGTATACCTAGGTAGAACTCTGCCAAGAACAGTGATTAACATTAACAAAGAATGCTACGCAAAAGCCTACTGATACCTTCAATGGCAAAACAGTTAAACACTCAAACATAGTATTACCCATGCAATGTTTTTGGTGGAATAAATGATCCTAAATCCCAGAGGCCTTGTCTGGCTGTTGTAGCCCTCATTGATCTAGAGTTTTTCTGTATATAGTATATTGTGTACACTATAAACTAGCACTAAGTGGGTTATCTTCAGTATTCATCATTATTCCACCTGGTATTAGTATTATTTCCCTGTCTGAATTCCTTGAGATCAGGGACCTTCTTTCCTCTATGTTAGGTTTTTAGGAAGTTTGACTGGATTAATTACAACACTTGTGTAAGGTGGGAGATTTTAAGTTTATTTTTATTAGGTTGGTGCAAAAGTAATTGCAGTTTTTTGCAATTATTTTTAACCTTTTAAACCACAGTCACTTTTGCACCAACTTAATATTTGGTGTTGACCATTGTATCTGGCCTGGCAGCACCAGGGAAAGAAGAAAGCGAACATGACTTTTTGAAGAAAAGTACTGCCTGCTGGCAATAATGACTATGTCTGTTCACAGTTTTTGCAAATTCCTTCCTTCCTTTTCTTCGCCACATGAAGACACCTCTCCTTCATCATTGCTTTATTAAACCCCATAGATGAAATTCTTTTAATCATACTCTTGTCTAACTAACCTATTTTTGATTAAGATGTTCTAATTATTCTTTGTTTGATAACCATCATCCCATTCTTTCTTTTTTCCTCGTAAGGAATTACTGAAATGCTGTTTACTATAGTACTGTCATTGTTCCAGACTATAGGCAATATATTTATTTCATAACATATCAACAGGCTTATGTGATTTTATAAAGGATTAGACTTTTTAACAAACATTTATAAGTCTGTCAACCAAGATACTTACCATTGCTTTTCTTCATTAATTAATGCATAAATTAGTTTAACAATGTTTACTGCACAGCTGCCAAGTACCAGGCAATACACTACAGGCTTGTAAGAGTATGGTTAACAAGGAAGGAATATAGACAAACGAATGGGGCAATTAAATAGTGTGATGTACGCTATGTGAAGAAAGACTAGTGTGTCATGGAAGCAGATAGGGGCCCTTAACCCAGACTGAGAGTACAAGAAGTAACCTAGCTGAAATCTTAAAAATGAGCAGGCCTAGACCAGGTAAAGGCAAGAAGTGGAGTAAAAATTTTCAGGTAAGTAAAGGACTCAAAGGAAAGAGCATGGCCATGAGAAATCAGAAGAGTCACTATGGCTGGACAGAGGGACATGGGGTTTGGAGAGGGCTTAAGTAGCAGAGATGAGGCTGGAGAGTTTGGCAGAGATTGGATCACACAGGGTCTTTACAGAAACGTTAAATATTAGCAGACTAAAATATATAGATGAGCCTAACCTGGGTTTGCTTCCTGTGTATAATTTCATGGCACTAGATAAACATATTAAGGAGTGTGGCAATGAATCGTCCGTGGTAAATTGAAAATATCTTTTAAAAAGCATATTCTGAAAAATGATTTGCAAAACTAAATTTCATTGTTAATTTAGCATTGCCATATTATAGTTTCAGAGATATATTAACAGCAATGAATTGATGACTAAACCTTCCATCTATTGAGTAATATTAATGGACATCTACTATATCCATCTCAGGCATTGTGTTAGATATTCTAGTGTTACAAAGATGGGAAGAAGAAAAGAATGCTGTATTTTCCTTCATGGAAATACTGAGGTTACAAAAACCAAAACCAAAACCATTGATTCTCTTAAAAAAAAAAAAAAATCTCAATTTCTGTTATTGTTTCTGTCACCCACCCAGCCTTGGACAGTAGATCAACACCTACCACTGCTTCCTACTTCCACCCTGTTTTCCATATATAGTCCTCCATTAATTCTTCTTCTTATTCTTTTGTAATGGCTTCTTCTGACTGAGTCATTTCCACGGTTTGGGATTTTATCTCTTTCTTTTGAATGATGCAGTATTTCACTCACTGATTCCCTGCCTTTAGTCTCTTCATCTGTTCCACCCTCTTATCTCAGAGACCAAACCACATCAGTCTCTCTGAACTCTGATTTCACTTTTTCACTACTCTGTTTAAACACTTCCTCTGCTTTTGTTATTTCATCAATGTAAAATACAAATAATTTAGCCTAATGTTAAGGAAACTTCAAGAATCTAAACTCAACCCCACCTTTACAATCTTTTCTCTACTTTGAAGCATAATGGGGGGAGGGGGTGGGAAGAGGGGGAGGTGGGGAAGGATTGCTCATCCTAAACAAATTCTCAACTGGCATTGTTTCCAAAGTGTATTTAAGGTAATATGTCTACTTACAGGTTTCTAGCAACATAAGTGTGCTTTACAAGGAACAATGTAAAAAGCCAGACTTAATATAAAGAAAGCTGAATAACAGAGGCATCTTTTCAGTTGCTCATAACTGACCTGGCTCCTCACCCCAGGCTCGCTCCCCTTCGGGGTAGGTTCTGACCTATGACAGGAACTCTCTGCTAGAGCCAAGAGAGTCCATTCCCTGTGCTTTGAAGATAAGATGCCTGTTCTTACCTCTGCCCACCCCACTTGCAGATTTTAAAAACCATCCTGCTACATTAGGTCTGATCGAAATTCTGAGCTGCTATGGAGCCTGACTGCTAGAGACCACACCCCTCATCAGCTGCAATTTCCAGGAGAGTCAATGAAATTATTTGGGGAGCAGGGGCGTGGAAGTGAATCAAATCTTCCATTATTGCCTAGGTTGAAAGTCTTGTTTTCTGACATTTGCTGAGTTTCCTGCTTCTATGAGTAGAATGTTTTCTGACATTTGCTGAGTTTCCTGCTTCTATGATATTCCTCCAAGTGTGGAATATCAGTCATAATTGGCACAGAAGTACATAATCCCAGGTGCCATGTTATTACATGCAACAGATGTTTCCAGACTTGTGACAAGTAGTAGTAACCTGTCAGATGCTGGTGAATCCTGGGTTCTGATCATGTCTTACATCCTATGTATCTTCTAAAAGAAACACATGCCTAGTTACTAAGAAATATATCCAAATTTTGTGAATCAATCACCATCCTCCCTCAAACAATTTCTAATTCTTTTTCTCCAACAGAATTCTGATTTTGTCCAGCTACTTGGAGGCTTTTTGCTTCAGGGGAAATAAACATTGGTTACTCTAAGCTGATTGTGGTAATTCCATTTTCTTGACAGTGATTGGTTTAGACAAGGACATGTGATGTAATTCTCACTAATGAGCCATAAAAGGAAATCTACTGGGGAGAGTGACTGGAAAAGTTTTCCTCTACTCTGAAAAAAGGACACGGGGAGAGATTAGTCACTTTTCTTCCTGCCTGTAGCTGCACAGAATACCGGGAAACACAGTGGCACTAGAAAAGCAAAGCCAATAGAATCACAGAGAATGAGAATCTTGACATTGTAGAACTGATGAACTTATTCTGGAACTTCCCTTCCTCTGGTCTACTTGTTTTGTGAATTAATAAACCCTTTGTTGGTTATACCACTTTTAGAAGTAACCATTGGGATACTTGCAGTCTAAAGAATTTAAACTGTTCTAGAAATTCACTAATGCAGGTTTGGGAATCATAAGTGACGGACAGCCATCTCTCAAAAGGCAGAATGAGTCAAGAGTTATTATACTCACTTCATTTGGGAGACCCATCATTCAGTTCACACTATAATGGCTACATTCTTAGACTTGGATCATCTTTGATATTATAACAGAGTCTATTTTCAATGGAGCATGTGTTCAAGTTATATTTTATGTTAATGTTAATGACTTTGTGACAGTAAAATGATATAGAAGGAACTCTGGCCTAGAAGTCAGAAGACTTGGATTCTTGACCTCATGTTTACAGAGTCTGTGTGAGTTTGGTCAGGAACTAGAATATTTTCTCTGGGATGTGGTTTTCTCAGCTGCTAAGTCAGGGGGCTACACCCTGTGATCTCTTGTGGGGTTCTGACTCTAATTTTCTAGAATGCAAACATACCCACAATTTGCATCCAGGAATCAGGAACAGGCACTACAACCTGGGGCGTTTCTAACAAAGGGATGTACTTTATATACTTTCTACTTTTTGAATTTCATTATCTATCCATGCCTGTGGCATACACTTTTGTTATTAATCCAATAATGAGAGTTTTCTTATTGGCTAATTTGGACCACAGTGCTATCTGCGTAACGTCTGGCAAAATCAGGCCTACTGACCATTTGGCGAAATGCAGATGTAAGCGTGAAGGTAGGAACGTAAGAAAGGCCAAGATATGGGCAGGATATCAGCTGCTTTTGAAATTACTGGATGAAGGTTAGCACATGAGGATTTATATCATGTATCCCTAATAGAATATTGAGACCAACTATCCAAGTTGAAACAATGTTTATTTATTTATATAAGATTGAGGATCTAGAATCTGATTCGGTGTTACAGTTGTTAATATAGGAAATAGTTTTTTAAAGAAAAACTTTTTATTCAAATCTCAGGGCCTACAGACAAGTAGGGGAGGGAGGAGATTTTTCTTTACAGTTCCTAACTACACATTTCATTACTGGTCCTTGTTAAAAGAGCCCCAAATAAGGTGCCAGCAACAAATCAGGCTAGATTGATTGCTTGTCATTGAACAGTAAGTAGCATGATAAGCAAATGAAAATTAGAACCCAGAAGTCAGCTCTCTGATGATGAGGTTAAGACAGTCTCTTGTTCAGTATCCCATTGATGACCTAGAATGTCCTCCCATCTCATTCAAACCCTTTTTGCTGTTGTTATCGCTCACATAGGCTGCCTTTCTTAATAGGATTACTGCTGTGTTGCATTTCTAGAGCACTGTTTTGCTTTATTACAACTTTGGACAAAGGGATACCTAAAGAGACACTCATTAAGGCACTTGGGATTCATAAGCTGGAAAGAAAGTCTTTTTCAGAAAATAAAAGGTCAGAAGGGAACATGGTCACCAAGGTGACCAAAGCTAGTATAATAAAGAAGCTGGTTATACAGAAGACTACAAAATCAGTATGATCTCCTCTTCCGCCTTGATGCTCCATGAATAAAACAAGCTCATGTGGATAAATGACAAAATATTTCCAATCTCATTTCATTCACCACTATCATTGGATTAGAAGCCAGAGGTCTGTACTGCCTTGAAAAGTACATTTCCATATTAAATTAAGTCTGAACAGCCAAAGCCAAGAAGAGAAATATTTATGCATGATTTGGTAAAAAGAAAAAAAAAATGTATTCACCTCGAGCTAGCTTCATTGTCTCTCCAGATGACCTCATATTCAAGATGAAATCACTCATGGTTTTGCTTCCATTTGGAGGGGAACAGAGAACATTTTTAATTTTTCAAACTGAGGTCATGGCAACTGTACCAGCAATAGAAAGTGATAGTCTCTAAATCAGTTTGATGCTGTTTACTAATAATACCACCTATTCATAAATTCAACAGCAGGCATGGTTTTTCAGAAATCTTGTTAATAACAGGTGTGAAAAATAGGTGTTATGGGACTGTATTCTTTGGTGCCTGCACAAGAAGGCCACTAAAGAGAGCACAGCTAACAGCCCATCTCCTGACTGCGTCACTCCTAACTCCTCCTGTCCATTTACTAATGGACCTGTCACTGAGCTGTTAATTTCTTTTCTGCTACTGAAAAACAGTAAAAAAAATAAAAATAAATAAAATAAATACTAAATAATAATAATAGATGAAGTTAGGAATGATGACTGGGAGGTGATAGGCTCAGGAGCCTCCATCTACCAAGTCTTCCATTAAAACCCTCTCAAAATATTCCAATCCCTTCATTTTTCTTTTTTTCAATCATAACCTTCTTTACCATACATCGGGATAATACAGTGACTACTTTCTTGCTTTAATGACACTCACTTTTTATTCTTTTTGTTTAAAGCATGAATTACCTCTTAAAACATCATGGTAACTCTTCTGCTCAACTGTTAAATTTTGTTTTTCCTACATGTTCAGGTTTTCCACCCAATCTAACTACTATTTCCTAACCCATCCCAACACGTACATCCTCTAGGCCTTAGTCAATCCTTCTCTGGGTCCCCTGACCACGTCTTGCTCATGCATTCATTATGCTGTTTCACTTGATTGAAATTTCCTCTCTTCCCACCTCCACTTATGCTAAAAGCAGTCATCCTTCCAAATTCAACAAGATATTCAAGACAGTATTAAGTAGCTTGTTCAAGGTTTTATCTACTAAGCGGTAGAACTGGGATTCACATCTAGAGAGACAGTTTCTAGAGTCTGCTCTCCTGACTGTTAACATTATTAAAACTAAAATTCAAAACAGAACTTGAGGACTTTATTTATGTCTTAGAATTTGGGTACAATGAAGTCAGCACTTAGTGTAAACTTAAGGCTTCCTGAAATAACCTTATACATCCTACATAAATAAGTAGAACTCAATATTAATGCTAACTGTCATCTACACATTTTAACATTATGCAACTATAACCATAAATACATAAATGAAATTAACTTAGGAAGAAATATATTTTAAATGTGTGAGAAATGTTATTAATGGGATAATATTGATTTCATTTCTAAGAAAGCATAATCCAAGGCAAAATAGAGTTATGTACTTATTTTCAAAAGTGAAGTAAGATAAATTGAATGAGTGTTTGCTAATTTTTGAATTACCCATCTAGTACACAATAATAGTGGAATGTTAATCACTAAACTACAAAAAAATTATAATAAAGTTATGAGGCCTAGATACAAATATAACACCTCAAGTAAACAAGTCAATAATACCACTACGTAGTAGATTTAATGTGAATAATTATTAGCATAGAGCAATATTTGAAAAAGGAATAATCTTTTTGAATTCCCTGAAAATCATTATAGGTAGCTTAATAAATACACAGGTCATTGTCTAACAACACACAAAAGCAAAAAAGAAAATAGAAACAAAATGAAAGAAACAAACCTTGATCATATATCAGTATTTTAAAATTTAACAAAACAAAACATTAGATGTCATGTTGTCATTTCTTGCTGGTGGTCATTAGCCTGAATGTAAAATTCATATTTGACGACTCATTTCAGAAATTTTATTTTAGAAAAAACAAAAAGTACCTGGAAAAGAATCATGGCATGGATAGAGGAATTGAAAAAAGATCATGTAAAATAAGAAAGAAAAAAAAAGTATTTCATTTTGAAAGACATTTTAAACTAGTGAATGTTAAAGATGATCAATAAAATAATAAAATCTTTTCAAAATAGCTAATATTTATGGAATTCCCAGGTGTCAAATCTGTGCACATAAGGATGATTTAAGCCTTGCAACAAAGCTTAAGTTTGGTATAACACATCTCAATTTTACTAAAAAACTTCACATTTTAGAGAAGTTTTCTCAAATATATCTTATGAAAATATCTGAATAAATGAAATATAATTTAATCCTTTGGACTTCTTTGGCAGATGATAAGAGAAAGATCTACGGAAAAAAATAACTCTTCAAAACTAAGTAAGAAGAGATTTTAAATTCACAGAGGTCCTTTCAGGAATGCACATATTACCATTAGTTGGAATAACAAGTGTATTGCATCATTAACAAATATTAGTAGTGATTTAATTTTCTTGAAGACTGTACTTAAGTATAGAGTCATGATTTCAATTTAATTAAAGTAAATATTTGGTTTGATTTACTTGCTTTTTGTTAAATATATTTGTTTATTTCAAACAAATTTAACTATAGTTTGTTTATTTAAATTTATGCAGTGAGATAGTTACAGGTAGTTTTATTTTATTTTGTTTATTTATTTTTTTTGGTAGTCACAACTTTTTTATACTAAGTGGATTTTTTTTTGGCTTGTGATAATAATACATAGAGTTGCTTCCATTTTCCACTTTACTTTGACAGTGATAACCCTGACTTGAATATTTTGTCAGTAGGATCTGTTGCAACAGAAATGAACTTATATAATCCGCCTCTAATAAAGTAAGAAAATGGAAAGTGTACAGAAATAAGGTACTAATTATATTCCACTATATAAAACTTTTTGGCAGACAGCAACCAAGGCTCAACTACAACAGGAAGGCACACACAAACCACACAAACGACATACCTGGAACACCAGCTCAGGTGAACAATAAGACTACACCACTGGGCCCCACCAGACACCTACTATCTAAGGCCATTCTACTAAGACCGGGAGACATAGCAGCCTTACCTAATACATAGAAACAAACACAGACAGGCAGTCAAAATGGGGAGAAAAGAAACATTTCCCAAATAAAAGAACAGAGTAAAGCTCCAGAAAAAGAACTACACAAAATAGAGACAAGCAATCTACCAGACACAGTGTTCCAAACACTGGTTATAAGGATGCTCAATGATCACAAGGAGAACTTCAACAAAGTGACAGGTAACATAAAATGAAGATAGAAAGCATTAAAAAACAAGAACCAGTCAGAAATAAAGAACACAATAACTGAAATGAAGAATACAACATGTTGAATGAAGAATTTAACAGGTTAGATGAAGCAGAAGATCAAATCAGCAATTTAGAAGATAAGGTAGCAGAAAACACCCAATCAGAACAGCAAAAAGAAAAATGAATCCCTCAAATTGAGGACAGTTTAAGGGGACAACATCAAGGATACCGACATTCACATCATAGGGGTACCAGAAGGAGGAGAGAGAGAACAAGAAATTGAAAACCTGTTTGAAAAAATAATGACGACAAATTTATCTAACCTGGTGAAGGAAATACACATATAAGCCCAGGAAGTGCAGAGAGTACCAATTAAGATGAACCCAACAGGCACATGCCAAGACACACCATAATTAAAATGTCAAAAGTTAAAGATAATGAGAGAATCTGAAAAGCAACAAAAGAATAGCAGTTGGTTACCCACAAGGAAGCCCCCATTATACTGTCAGCTGATTTCTCAACAGAAACTTTCAGGCCAGAAAAGACTGGCATGAAATATTGAAAGAGATGAAAAGCAAGGACCTACAACCACGATTAGTCTACCCAGCAAGTGTATCATTTTGAATCGAAAGACAAAGAACTTCACAGACAAGAAAAACCTAAAGGAGTTCATCACCATGAAACCAAGAAATATTAAAGGGATTTCTTTAAGAAGAAGAAAAATATAAAAATATGAATAATAAAATGATAATAACTATGAACCTGTCAATATTCACTTTAAATGTAACTGGATTAAATGCTCCAATCAAAAGACAGAAGGTGGCTGAATGGATAAGAAAACAAGATCCATACATCTGCCGCCTACAAGAGACTTCAGATCGAAAGACACACACAGATTGAAAGTAAAGTGATGAAAAAAGATTTTTCATAAAAATGGAAACAAACAAAAAATACTGGGTAGCAATACTTACGCCAGACAAAATAGACTTTAAAACAAAGGCTATAACAAGAAACAGAGAATGATCTCATAATCTCACTTTCGGGTATTTATCGGAAGAGGGGACATGTGCATCTATATATTCATAACAGCATTATTTACAATAGCCAAGATATGAAGACAACTTGGGTATCCCTGAATGGATGAATGGATAAAGAAGAGGTGACACATATATGCAATGGAATACTACTCAGCCATAAAAAATGAAATCTTGTGATCCGCAACAAAATGGATGGACCTAGAGGGTATTGTGCTGGGTGTAGTAAGTCAGACAGAGAAAGACAAATGTCATATGATTTCACTTATAAGTAGAATCTAAAGAACAAAATAAACAAACAAACAAAACAGAAACAAACTCATAGATACAGAGAACATTTTGATGGTTGCCAGATGAGATGGGAATTGGGAGTGGGTGAAAAAGGGGAAGGGATTAAGAAATACAAATCTGTTGTTAGACAGTAGTCATGGGATGTAGGGTATGGTGTAATGAATAAAATCAATAATATTGTAATAAGGGTGTATGGTGTCAGATGGGTACTAGATTTATCAGGGTGAGGCGGCTTGGGGCAGGATGAAAAAGGTGAAGGGATTAAGAAATACAAATTGGTAGTTACAAAATAGACCTGAGGATGTAAAGTAAAGCATCTGGAATATAGTCAATGATATGGAAATTACTATGCATAGTGCCAGGTGGGTACTAGACTAGTCAGGGGGAATCACTTCTTAAATTACGTAAGTGTCTAACCACTATGCTGTATACCTGAAATTAATATAAAATACTATTGAATGTCAACTGTAATTGAAAAATTAAAAAAGGAGAGGGATGTGAAGGGGAATAGGAGGTTCAAATTTCCAGGTATAAAACAAATAAGTCTTGGGGATGTAATATACAACATAGGGAATATAGTCAATAATTTTGTGATATCATGGTATAGTGGCAGATGGTGGCTGGACTTATCATGGTGATCACTTCTTTATGTATGTAAATGTTGAATAACTATGGCGTACCCCTGAAACTAATATAATATTGCATGTTAGCTATATTTCAATAAAAGTCTTATAAAAACATGCAATAAACTGCACACATTGAAAGTTTCCCCCCACCCCCCCTTCACCCCCCAAAAAGAACACTTTTTGGTTAGAACGACTGAATGATACTTCTAAAAAATAAGCTTAAATCACTTACATTCTAAGGACAGATTGCTATTTAAGTAAAACAATAACCCAATGACTTGGGTTCCACATACATAAAGTGATAAAACATCAGTGAGTGATCAAATTTCCAGAAATCAGTGCAGCTCAGAAGGCTAGAACACATGGAGAGAGGCCAGTAGTATGTTTCTGTCCATGAGTGCTTAGAGGAAGACTAGTCTGACCTGGAGTCTACTACACCTGTATTAAGTAAATATACCAAGAACCCTATGTAAAGGGTTCAAAGTCAGGCCTAGGTATGTCTTGGGGATATGACCAAACTTACTCAGGATGAAAATTATTCTCTCTGTAGCCATTTGGATGCAAATTATTAAAACGATATAATGAATTATCTTTACCTCTGCATGAAACCAAAGTACACATTAGTGCAGCAGGTGAATTTACCAAGTGGTATTCATGTGCATAGATTGAGATAATACATTTCTAAAAATTATTAACTCACCCTGGGAGGGTATTTCTTTTGTTTTTAATTTGGAAGCCTCTGACACATGGTTTTCAGTCTGGGCTTAAGAAATTTATCATAACTGTTAAAAAATATGATTCACATCATTAAACATGATCATTTTCATCATAAAGGAAATGATTCACACACTAAAACTCATGCAAAGTACTTTACTTTTTTATTTGAATAATTCAGCTTATTAGTATGGAAATGCTTTTATCCTTGAAGGTTTATAATTCTTCATTTAAAAATGTACACAGTCAGTATTTACCTGTTCCATGTGATAATTTCTGTTTCATTCTTTCTAACAAATAAATAGACTGGGGTATGAGGGTCGGTTTCACACTGTTAAGTACACTATGAAGACTTGTGTGCATTTTGGCCACAAGAGTGAGGATAACATTATTTCTCGGAGAGCATCACATTTTAAAGTTGCCTAATTAAAGAGAAACTTATAAAAAGGTAAATTAACAAAAAATGGCCAAGAAAATTGCTTGAGAATGTATAACAGATAGGTCACCTAATTAAGATTGGGAATGGAAGGTATTTAGAATCTAAGGATTGTTTACTATGGGTAAGATGCAAAACAACATACTTAATAAATGCTCATTAGAAAAAGGTGCTCCATTAGAGTATGGAATACGTTTAGGGGAAAATATATGTAGATCTCGTGGTATTGGTGTGAGCAGATAATTTGTTGTATAATAAAGCATGCATTGATCAAGTAGTTAACAGCTATGACATATCCTGCCTATTTTCTTTCCTTGGGTGCCAACTATGTCATCAGAAAGTGGTGATGAAAACAGAGATTCTGATCTCAAAAGTGAAGTGGTGGACCTGAGCACTGTCTATCGTGTACATGAACTAACTCTGACAGTTAGGTCTGGGTGCCATCTCTTCTACCTTCAACCTCACCACAGTCAGTGGAACTGATTTCGCCTAATCCTGTGCAGAGAGCACTGTGATCAGGACTAGATCCAGTACCCGTGCAGGGATATGGGCACAGCCATTACTCTGCAATACACCAAGCATTCTCCATTCCGTAAGGTAATAGAATTAAGGGTGTATTAGAACAATCATTAATGTTGGTTACATACTCAAGAGTCCAACCCAGCTAGATTTGTAGTTTGGCATCAGACAAGCACCTTGGGAAAGGCAGTCGGATCAGACATTGGCATGATTGTGTCTTTTTCCCTTTCTTTGGGGCAAGGGGGAGATAGGTGTAGGTATGAAGTAGGCTGTTTATAGCCAGATAAGGATGGAATACACACAGTCAAACATCAGGCCTTCCCTGGAGTCCCTGTGACTCAGGCTGGGCGTTACCCACAGCCAAGGTTGAAAGATGGCAAATTGTGAACTCCAGTGGATAGGTGCTCATTGTTCATCCTAGAGCTAGGTTCTCCCAGAAGTTTAGTGGGCACATTGGTTGAAACACTATAAGTTAGTATTCATGAAAATTGGACTTTTTAATTTATGCACACACTGATTTTTCAAGAACCTGAATTGAATCCACTTCCAAAATATAATTTTCCATAGGTGTTGATACTTTCATTGAAATGCAGTAATGTGAATGCATTTGATCAAATGATTAGACAGAAAGCCAATATTTTAGGATATTAAGACTCAAAAAAATTCTGCCTAAAGTAGAAGAACAGATAATGTGTTGCAATCTCAGAAAGTCTACTACCAATTATGGTCTGATCAAGCCATACTGACAAAAAAGAATACCACTCTGAGAGGATTGATTCCGTTTAAGGAGATTTAATCTCTTTGGATTCATTTAACTATGGGACATTACTCTTTAAAATGTGAATATATCAAATACAATGATAAATCTGTGAGCTGTCAACATATATTTCATGATGCCATTCCTATAATGGGATACAGAAAGAGATCACTGATAAGTCTTATAATAGAGAAAAGATAAAAGAAACAAAATGTGAAGAGTAGAGTTATTTTTAGTTTCAGATAGTCTAAGTGTGTATATGGATAGAGTTCAACAATCATTCAAAGTCAACAGTTTGATGCATACAATCAATAGAAAGTGGCTTAGAAAGTAATGGCAGACCACACAAGGTGCTTGCATTGCTAAATATGTGACAAGGAAAGACAAGATGACTAAGGTTTGTATTTTTGTGGGTATAATCATGAGATTTAAGAAATCTTATTTCAAAATGAATATGTGATTAAAACCATCCTTCCAAAGGACTTTATTTATTAATCAATAATTTCATCTTTCTAGCCTTAATTTGTAGCTAATTCAGTAACTCTAAAAAAATTAGAAAACACAATCTTTCAAAGTAGTTATGATTCAACTTAAGAAACAAGGGAGATGAGATTCAAGAAGTTGATACACCATTAGCCTATTATGGGGAACATTCGTACTTTCATGGGTCCATTATTCACTTTTAATCATTCTAAAGCATTCTGTCAATTAACATTAGAACAACTTACCAGCATTTAAAAAAGCCCCACTCTTTAGTCCTTTTAGAGTATTATTTGAGGGTTTACATGGATTTTGAAGAAATAAATTAGATGAGCATTGATATAAATATTTTGAAATCACTGGAGATTCTTTGATAAAAGATAATTTGGCAATGAAGTTGGACTAGTTGTTGCAAGAACCAACAGACTTTCTTATCCAATGAAGGCATCAATCATATTCAACCTAACAAATACTTTAATTTTCTGTGTCTAGATCTCAACAGAACACTAACCAAATCCCTTCAAAGAGGAAAACTCTTCAGTTGTTACTTTCTTATATAAATTAGTACCACGCCTACTTCCAAACAAATATGTACTTAAAAAAAATCAACTTTATTGAGGTATATTTGACAAAATATTAAGATATTTAAAGTGTACATTGTGGTGATCTGATACATATGAAAGGTCAGACAATCAAGCTTGCGAACTTTCCACAATGTAAGCACACAGTAGAAAATTTGAGAACTTAATTGTCGAGACATTTTTGATAAGTACTGTATTAATTCTATAGAGTCCTCTGGTTATATAGACATGTTAATAATATTAACTCTACTAATACATGAGCATGGAATATCTTTCCATTTACTTGTGTCTTTTTCAATTTATGTCATCAATGTCTTACAGTTTTCAGAGGTATAGTTCTTTCACCTCCTTGGTTAAATTTATTCCTATGTATTTAATTCTTTTTGAGGAAATTGTAAATGAGATTCTTTTTAATCTCTCTTTCTAATAGTTTGTTGTTAGAGTATAAAATGCGACTGATTTTTTTTTACATTGATTTTTGTATCCTGCAACGTTTACTGAATTTGTTGATTAACTCTAAAATTTTTTTGGTGGAGATGTCAGTGTTCTCATGTCATCTACAAATAGAGACAGATTTACTTCTTCCTTTCCAATTTGGATGCCTTTTATGTCTTTATTTTGCCTAATTGCTCTGGCTAAGATTTCCAGTACTATGCTGAATAAAGTAAAAGTGGGAACCCTATCTTGTTCCAGATCTTAGAGGAAAAGCTTTCAGCTTTTTCACGATTAAGTATAATGTTAGCTGTGGGCTTGTCATACATGGCCTTTATTAGATTTTCTATTTCTTCATGATTCAGGTTTGGTAAGTTTATACCTCCAGGAATTTATCCATTTCTTCTAGGCTGTCCAATTTATTAGAATATAATTATTCATAGTAATCCCTTATGATCCTTTGCATTTGTGTGGTATCAGTTGTAATGTCTCCTCTTTTATTTCTAATTTTATTTGTTTGAGTTCTCTCTCTCTCTCTTTCTCTCTCTCTCTCTCGCTCGCTCGCTCTCCTTGGTAAGTCTACCTATATATGTTTACAAATTCCTTCCAGGAAGACATAGATTATCTGGACTGGGACAGAGGGAAAACAGTGGAGATGACACTCTCAGGCAGCAGTTTTTAAAATATGTCAATAGGCCTCTTTCAATAGGCATTTTAATCCTCTACCTCTCTGCTGAGCCCTGGGGGGAGAACCACAGAAATTCCTGTGAGCCAGATGCTACAGTCTTGGTTTCATGGACTCAAGCCCTATTGGCTTTCAGAGCTAGGTGCTGAGGGTGCCCTTCCCTCAGGTGGACGTCTTTAAAAAATTGGGGTATTAAATACAGAGTTTAAGCCTTTTGCTTTTCAGGGAGAAGCTGGGAAGTGTGAATTCTCTCCTGACTGCAGGTTGCTGTCCTGGGCTGACGTTTATGGAGACAGTGCATTTCAGTCTTCCTTACCTATACAATGGGGGTATTTTCTCATTGGCCTGATGTGCAGGAGTTGCTCAGCTAGTTTCTACATTTCTATTAGGGATAATGGTTCTGTGTACAGCTGTAGATTTGTGTGCCCAAGGGAACAAAAGAGTTTAGGAGTGTCCTATTTTACTACCATGTTTCCCTGAAAATAAGACCTATCCGGAAAATAAGCCCTAGCATGATTTTTCAGGATGACATCCCCTGAACATAAGCCCTAATGTGTCTTTTGGAGTAAAAATTAATATAAGACCCGGTCTTATTTTGGGGGAAACATGGTATTGTGGACCAGAACTCAATATGCGCATTTTTGATTGGACAAAGAGACCAGAGGGATTCTGAGAGTTTCCTACCTGTGGCTCTGTGGTAAGTGCTGTGGAGTTAAATAAACATGAGACAGAAATCATCTGCAAGGTGTGTATTATTTAATACACACAGTCTAATAGCTGGAATCAACAATTAGCAATACAAATACCATATAACTGAATGTTGGAGGTGGTGTGTAGACCTCAGCGCTGTGGAAAAGTCAAAGGAGAAAGAAACAAAACTAAAGGAAAATTTCAGAGATGAGATAATTAGACTGTGTTTTGGAGGACTTACAAAGTTTATCAAGACTAAGGAGAGAATAAAAAAGCAATAGGACATAAAATAGTGAGGTCTATTAATGTCTTAGAAGGAGATCTTTATTTTGTGTCTTTTTCCTATGGAAGACATCCTTTCAAAGGACACTCACTACTAGGTATAATGCCCTGAAAAAAGGTGAGTGCTATATGAGGCTATGGAATATATATATATTCCATAGCCTCATATACATACATACATGTATATATATATATATACATTTACTGCTAAATATGGTTTGAAAGTCACCCTACTTAAAAGCTCTCAAATCAATAGAATACATTTTGATTATTATTCATTGTTTCCGTAACATCACAATGAATGCTTCCATTGTGCTTTATTTAATAAGTCACTAATTTTGTTGCTCCCCTTTAAGCATTAGTAATTTTTTTAAAGTTTATCATGTTAATTTCTTAAGTGCTATATTTTTTTCAGGTTAAATGCAGACTGCTGTTGTGTAAATAGGCAGTATTGGAAGTATCACAAATGAGAAAGAATTTGGCTAAATATCTTTATCCTGGTGTCACTGTGGTATATATGTACTTAAAGCAATTTGCTCATTAAGTAGAAACTATTAGAGCAATAATAATCCTGCCAGTATCAGCAAAAAGTATCACTTTGGAATGCAACCTTTTCTCTCAAGTTTGGCTAAAATGTCAAGCCTCTTTTTTTAAAAACAAACAAACAAACAAACAAACGAATTTTACATGTTTTAAAAGTGGTTGAGAGTATTATCTCCAGAGTTTATCCTGCTCTGCAACTTAGTATATCTCCCTCAGTTTTCTCATCTGTGAAATGAAGATAAGAAAAGTGCCAAACATATAAGGTTTTGTGGCAATTAAAGGAGTTAAAAATACAATGTATTCAGAAATATCTAAAGTAGTCAAAGGAGTGCAAATATGTAAAGTGTTAGATTGTGCTAATTTGTAGCAAGCATATATTTAGCACCCCTATTTTTGTTGTTGTTGCTATTATTATCAAACTATAAATTAACAAGAAGAAATCAAAGTCCTTACACTATCAAGAAAATGCTCCACACATATAATTATGACAATAACTCAACAAAAGAACTGATGCAGGCAAGACAAATAAATTACCCAGTCAAGAAAACAGAGTAAAATCAATTTACTGATAAAAGACTAGTGAGTACTGGAATTATTAATAATTATCCTACATATACTTTTATGCTTTTGCTAGGCTGTATCTTTTTTTCCATATACAAATATTTTAGAGTATTGGTTGCTGTCATCTATGCATCTCATACTGAGTCAATATTAGATTTAGATGGTGGCTCCAATCATTTTTTTCATCTGAACCTGCTGTGATCCTTTTTGTCTTCTCTCAACTCATCTGTCAATCCAAGGTAAAGGCTTATTCAGCCTATTTAGAAAATCCATTATGTTACCAAACAAAATGTATCAACTTGAAGTAGCCCATATGACATTTCATAAAGAGTTCTGGAGTGGGTATTATGAGACTTGAATTTTGGTTCTAGCTCTGCCACTAATATTCTTTAGATCCTAAGCTAGTCATTTAAGTTGGCCTCAAATTTGGCCTTCTCATAATGCAGTGACAGACTACAAGATTGCTGTGATCCTTTTCAGCTCTAAAATTTCGATTCTACGTTTGCATTAAGCAAAAGAAGGCCAACACCATTCCTGACCCTGTGCCATGTTAAAAAAGCTAATGGGTAAAGATTAATTATGATTTAAAAATATACACAGACAGACATGGTACAGTATGATATAAAGTTTCCAAGAAAAGCAAGAAATATTTAGTATGTCTATGGAATGTTGTTAACTTATAGCACTGTGTATTAAGACCACAAATATCCTTATTTTATATGAAATTATTCTCACTGATTTCCTTTGAAATGGGACAGATACTATGAGAATCAAGTATATATTGAAAACTCTTTAAAGTTCTACCTGTAGGCTTCTTAAGCTCAATGAAATTCACATAAAACAAAATCCAGCTTTTTTGGTGTATGTGTGTGTGGGTTCTCCTAGAATTTATTTTAATGAGGTTTTAATATATTGTTTGAAGTTATTGTTTTCTTTCAACTCGTTAGACATAACAACTTTCCAACAAGCTTCCAAATTTACAAACTCCTGTGTAAGCTAATTATTAAAATCAATATAAATACGAAATTTAAAATACTTGATAGCACAACGCACCTATTTACATTAAAAAATTTTTTTAAAAAATTTAGTTTTTTTTCTCTGAATTAAAAAAAAAAGTGCACAGATCTCTTTTTTTTCATTCCTATAATTAACTTTGGAAAGTCTCTTAACTTCATATATCTCAGAGTCTCAATTGCTATTAATAATATAGTTTGGCTGCCTCACAATGTGGAAGACAATCTAATAATTGGCTTTAGACAAACAAAAATGTAAAAGAGCATCAGAATTATACCTCTTCTTCAAATTAATTCACTGTTTACATTAAAATATCAAATGTTACATTTTTACATTTTACTCATTTATTCATTCAGGTTCTTATTGTCTATCGGGCACTATTTTATCAGGGAAAAAGGCAGGAAAGGCTTCCTGTAATATGGAATTTACGCTTTGTCGGAGAAGATAGCCAATGACTATGATCATCATTGACTGTGATAAGTCTTATGAAAGAAATAAAATGGTGATGTGCCAGCAAACAACTCTACTTGGGAGCTACTTTAGATAATGTGGTCAAAAAATATCTCCTTGAGCAGCAGATATTTAATCCAAGACCTGTAGGACCATGGAGCCAATCACAGGACAAATCAGAGGGTAAGCATTCTAGGCAGGTAGATTGGAGAGCAAATGAAAAGTTCTAAGTTGTCATAGAGTTGAGCTATTCTAGGAACACAGAAACAGCTAATGTTATTGAAAGATGTAGGTTGACTGGAGATGAAGATGGACATGTAGTCAGGAACCATATCACATGTACGCCATTCTGAGTATTTTGGTTTTATAATAAGTGTAATATGTTCTAAGGAGAGAGTGACAGAATGCTCAGATTGGCATTCAGAAAGAAGACTCATATCCCAAAATACATCGTCCATTCTATCAACTAACAGGTTTAATATCACATTTCTTATGAAAGTCAGAAATACCCACAGAAGCCTTCATTTTTACTTTTTAAATATGTTTGAATTATGGTACAAAAGGAGGCTATGAACTATAAAATACTTGAACAAAGGCTATGCAAATGGATTAACAGAGCACTTGTTAAGATGCAGCCAATGTTCAATAATACTATCATTTTAAGTCTAATTTGCCAATTGAATATTTATGCAGTGAAGTAGAATAGTGCTCCATTGGAACACTATTCAATTCAAGACAATTTTGAATGCATGATATTGTACCTGGTGCTATGAAGGACACTAAAATAAATACGACACATGGACAACAGTTTAGTTGTTACCAGAAGGTAAAAGTGAGGAGGGGAGGTAGAAGAGGGTAAAGGAGGTCAAATGTAAGGTAACGGAAGGAGATTCGAATTTGGGTGGTGAATACACAATTCAATATATAAACGATGTATTATAGAATTATACATTTGAAACCTATATAATTTTATTAACCAATTTCAACCCAATAAACTTAATAAAAAATAAGTAAAATAAATATGACACAGTTTTCATCTTGAAAAATTCAGAGTCCAGTGTGAGGAGAAAGCTATGAGACTAAACATATTAATAGTGGACCTGAAAGGCAAAAGACGTTTAATTTCTCTTTTCCAAGTTATATCTCTGGCACTAATTTATTATAAGATCTTGATAAGGAAATTACATCTGCCCTTAAGCAAATATTTCAGGATAAGCTTCTTTACCAAATGTTAATTTTAAAGTAAACAGAGGATAAGAGATCCCCTCATGATTCAGAGTTCAATATTTGGACTTCTGGTTTCAGCTTAAGTGCTTGAGATAGATTCTTCTCATAGACTTTCTCTTTGTTGTAATTACTTTCTCCTGAATGGAAACCTTCTTATGAAGTAATTGGGAAAAATCTCATCTAACAGCTCCATGACATATGTTTTATCACCCCTTCCTCTCCAGTAAATAGATCAGGGTAAAAAAATGCAGGCATTGTAATTCTTACGGTGTGACAATTTCTAGTTTGGTATAGAGTGGATTGAAGTAGTTTTATAAACTCAAATTTATACTAAATTTACTGCATTAAGTAAAGATGCATGTTTCAGAAAATACAGACATTTACTAATGTAATTTGTTTAAGTAACACATGTACGTACACATCAGTGCACACACGCACAATTCTATGTTCCAATTCTAGCAAGTATAGCAAGGCAAAGAACAGGCATGTGTCTAAAGAGTCAAAGGAAATACCTAAAACAGAAATCAATTACTGTATTTGAAGGATGGAATTAGACTCTGTGGTTTATTTTCATCTCTAAAAATCTCATTCCTGTTACAATGTTTTATAATAATTTTCTTTCACTAGGTCATTTTCTTTAGTTTTATTTTTAATTTTTATTTATTTTTATTTTTTAATTAAAGTTTATTGGGGTGACAATTGTTAGTAAAGTTACATAGATTTCAGGTGTACAATGCTGTAATACATCATCTATATATCACATTGTGTGTTCACCGCCCAATGTCAGTTCTCCTTCTATCACCATATTTTTGGTCCCTTTTACCCTCATCTACCACCCCCCTCTCTCCTTACCCTCTGGTAACCACTAAACTATTGTCTGTGTCTATGAGTATTTGTTTTTTTATTTGTTTGTCTTGTTCTTTTGTTCTTTTCAGTTTTATATCCCATATATCAGTGAAATCATATGATTAAATGTCATTGCTCTTCAGGAAGACCCCATTAGGTGGTTCCTTTTACAATGATATGGTAGCTTACTTAGGTTTTTCAGGTTTAAACAGAAACATATATATTTTTACTCTCTATATAGTACATGGATACCCTAGACACATAAATGTTTGCCTTAAAATTCAAATTAAAAGTGAATTAAAAAATATTTCCAAATTATTTTAAGAATATATCATATTGAAAAGGCAAATTTTTGATGGCTGTATTCATAATAGCACTCTCTTTCTATAAAAGAAAAATCTGGAAAATGGTTATTAAATGCAATTTTTATGGATTGGTCCTATCATTTTAATGACAAGACACAAAATTTTAGGCACTAAGGTAATCCGAGTAGTTATTTGTTGAATTGCAAATGTAAATCAAAGCAATTAGTAACATTTACATATAGCACTGTCTTGCTTTTTTTCTTTTTTAATATTACTGCTGAATAGAATAAGAAAACCAGTTGTACACTGTTTTTGTATGCATGGCATGTGTCAGTGCAGAAACCTAGACACTAATGATATATCTAATGGCACATAAATGCACAATGAAAAATTATCTTTCTGTTTCTCTCTCTCTCTCTCTCTCTCTCTCTCTCTCCCCTTCTCTCCAGACTTTTGCTGTCTTTCCTTATATTCATTAAGCCATAATTTCTCCATTGCTTACTTTTAGAATAAACACAAATGCCACTCATTCATTTTTAGTCACATTGGTTCTTTATTCTTGGAATGATATGATTATACCTATATTATTTTCCACCTGAATGGCCTTCTCCCTCTTTCCATCTCCCAGCCACTCCCTAAAACTCTATTCAAGTATTTTTCATTCCTGCATAAAGCCTTTATGGAAATTCTAGTAACTAATATTTTTCCCATTTAAAAAATCCTATTAATGACATCTTCAAAATTCACTGTGAAAATTAAACAAAATGATGGATATAAAAGTAATTAGTTCATTTCAAAATACTAAATAAATTAGCAGGTATTTTTATAATTTGGGGTGTTTTATTTCTAATTTTCAGTTAACTGAATTTTATTTCTCCTAAAAGACAGTAAGATCTTGAATGCGGAAACTGTGCCACGTATTTCTTGGTTACCAGCACAGTGCTTTGAGCCATTTTAGTCATATCACAGTTTGCCCACAAGTATTGTTGAATCTAATGTATTTTATCAAAGTATAGAAAGATAAATATTTCTCCTGCTTCCTTCCTTCATAAACGTGTGCAGAAGGATGGAAATTCAGACTCAGTATGAAAGACCAAAATAAATTCGAGTTTTTAAGGGTTGTACACTATAAAAAATGACCGGAATGAGTCAAGTGATTGGTGACTAGTTGGTCCCAATAGATGTATCAATATCTTGAGGATAACGACTATAGTGTAAACCAGGAACTAACCTATGGTCTAAAGCAGGTAAATAAGACTATAGGTACTTTCAAAACTCAAGTAATCTTTATATAATGGCTGATCAGCAGCCAAGGAAACAATGATAGAATCTCTTTGGCTTTTTGTTTGATCTAAGATTCAGCAGAGGCTATAAAAAGATTGGGTTACATAATTATTTTCCTATGTAGGAGAAAGGTATGCTAATTGATTATCTAATCTGACCCAGATTACAGATACATTCTTTTCCATTATTTGCTTCATAGAAACTCAACTGAAATTAGTCAGAGCTAATTCACATTTTGTGGAAAGGAGAAGCAAGCTATCTGAGTCTTCTTTTGACTTTTCAAAATGATTAACTAGATCTACTCCAAAAATAAAATCCACTGGCAATTGACTGGGGACTCTAAACACTTCCATGCAAATAATTTAATTTACCTGAGAGTCACATTCTTTTTCTGGCCCATATTGTAGATTCAGCTGGGCTTAATATATGTTAGAGGCAGAACAGACAAATTACGCATAGCTATGCTTTTTGTTCTAACCTTGATTCCTTTTCTGTACCCTCCCTTTTTCTTTTCTAGAAATTTTCTGTCCTTGTTTATTATAAAGGCACTCACAATCAAGGTCTTTAACATATTCCATGATGTGCTTAAGAGTTTGGTTACGTGTCTTTCTTATTCAGTCATTTAATCACCAAATATTTGCCAAGTCCGTAACACGTACCAAGTGTTATGTTAGGCGTTTTGGGTAGAACAGGAGAAGACGGACTGAGTCTGGGCACCCATGCAACTTACATTTTAGACAAAGAAAAAGTAAACATGCAAATAAGTAAAGTACAATATGATTTTAGATAGTGATAATGCTAGAGAAAAAGCAGGATAATGGGTTATTCAGTGACTGGTAGTAAGGAACTGCTTTAGTTAGTATGATCAGGAAAGGCCTTTTTGAGGGGATGACTTTAAAATGAGGCTAAAATGAGGAGAAGGAGCTATAAGAAGCCATTAGAATTTGCACAAACATAACTCAAAATGGATAATGGACCTAAATGTAAGATGAAAAAGTCTAATAATTCTATACTATAACATAGGAGAAAAATTTAGATGACCTTGAGCTTGGCGATGACTTTTCTGATACAACATCATAAGGACTATACATGAAATAAAACAAAACAAAACAAAAATAACAATAGGTTGGACTTTATCAACATGAAAAACTTCTGTGCATGGCATTTTAAGAGAATAGGTAAAAAGATAATCCACAGAGAGAAAATATTCGCAAAACATCTATCAGATAAACAACTTGTATCTAAATTATACAAAGAACTCTGGAAACTCAATACTAAGAACACAAAGAACCCAATTTAAAAAGTGGGCAAAAGACCTGCACAGACTCTCCAACGAAGAAGACATACAAATGGCAAATAAGCATGTGACAAAATACTCAGTATCATGTTACCAAAGAGATGTAAACTAAAACAAAAGAGAGATACCATTACACACTTATTAAAATGGTTAAAATCCATCACACTGACAACAACTAATGCTGATGATGATTGGAACAACAGATAATCACATTCTATGCTGGTGGGAATGCAAAATGATACAGATACTTTAGGAGACATTTTGGCAATTTCTTACAAAACTGAATCTACTCTTACCATATGATTCAGCAATCATGTTTCTTGTTATTTACCCAAATGAGGAAAACTTATGTCTACACAAAATCCTGCACATGGATATTTATAGCATCTTTACTCATAATTGCCAAAACATGGAAGCAGCCAAGGTGTCCTTCAGTAGGTGAATGAATAAATAAACTGTGGTACATCCAGACAATGCAATGTTATTCAGCAATAAAAAGAAATGAAATATCAAACCATGAAAATATATGGAGGAACCTTAAGTGCATATTAGTGAGAGGAAGGAATTAATCTGTAAAGCCCACATACAGTATGATTCCAACTATGTTACATTCTAGAAAAGCCAAAACTATGGAGATAGTAGAAAGATCTGAGGTTGCTAAGGGTTTGGAAGGAGGGAGGGAGAGATGAATAGGTGGAACAGAGGGGAAGTTTAGCATAATGAAACTATTCTGTACAATACAGTAATGATAGATACCTAACAGTATGCATATGTCAAAAAAGCATAGAACTGTACAACACAAAGAATGAATCCTAATGCAAACTCTGGACTGTAATTAATAATAATGTATTCATATATGTTCGTTAATTATAACAAATATACAACAATAATGCAAGATGTTAATAATGGAGAACTGTATAAGGGAGCATGGAAGAGTGGGGGAAGAGCGGAGGAGGAGAGGAAGTGTATGAGAACTCTCTGTACTTTCTGTTCACTTTTTTTGTAAACCCAAAACTGTTCTAAAAATAAAGTCTATTAATTCAAAGGAAAAGTCATTAGAAAATCCACGGACAGGGGCAGGACATTCTAGGCAAAAGGATTAGCAAGCATTAGCAAAAAAGACATGTGGGATGTGCAAACCAGTGTGGCTGGATGCAGAGAAGAGAGGGGTAGATGGAGATTGGGTCCATATTAGGTAGACGCTGTCATGGAAGCTATCATAGGCCATGAAAGTGTTTTTAATTCACTCAAGGTGCAATAGAAAACCATTCTGAGGTTTAGATGAGATATTTTACCTGATTTCTCCCAAATCCTTTTAACTGTTAGGAGGAGCATAGATTTCAAGGACATGGGTGGGAGTACATACAGTCAAGGAGAGGGTTTTAGCAGAAAGAGAAATTACGAGGTGGTTTCAATAGTCCAGACAGCCATAAACATTTTTGTAGTTCAAATATGTCCCGTTCTTATAGATGCCGCTTTGTGCTTAATTTTTATGTATAGACTCAATAATGCTGATAAATTGTTCAGACTTGGTTCTGCTCCTACTTTAATTATATCCAGGGTGTCAATGAAGTAAATATTCCCCATGTGCATGCAAATAGAAATATGTTAAAATACAATTCATCATATAATAAAATGACCAATTTGGGAAGATGTAGGCATAAATTTTTGTGTTATTGTTCTCTGTTTTAATTGGGCATTGCTTATTTTCACATGCCATTCTGTTTGCATTATAGAAGTTAAAAATGATTTGGAGAAGGCATCCTGAGGGAATTTAGCTCAAAATTCCCAAATTAACTCTCTTTCCAGGCAGGTGCAGAGGAGTTGTCCATATGCTGATGTTAAGCCTGAAAGATCTTGGATTACCCTTAGTTTGTAGCTGTGCAGCTGTAATGCAATTCTGATCTATTCCATAGCTGCTAATGACTCAACACCTGAGACCTTGAAGTAAAACAGCCAAGGTTATTTTGCAATGTGATGTGATAAAATAAAGCAGGATCTCCCATGTATGCAAAATTGCAAGGCGAATATAAAAACATATGCTCCTTCAACTGCTTGGAACGTAAATGATTTCATTGCTATATACCCACACATTCACATACATATAATTATATGCAGAATTTATTGTAAACCTTGCAAACAATACAAAGTAGGTAAATAATCAGTAATTAAGAATTCACTAGGAAGAACAGGTAGGGGGATTATGCTGAGTCAAGGATCTGAAATGCAAATGTGAAATTTACCCATGTGTAGGGCCACTGCACCTGTGCCCTCACTAAACCATTCAACCAACAAGCACAGTTTAACATCAAAACTGCTGATTCACAATAGCAGGTCAGAAAGAATTAATACAAAGAAAGATTACATAATAGTACAATACTATAACATGTCATTTGGTACTTATTAACCTCACTTAATACTGTTTGTTATTATTTAATTGTTTATTAGAATCAAATACTTTTGGAGCCAGAGAAGATGTTAGGATCACATAGTCTGCCTTCTCTCAGATATGGAGACTGAGAATAAAGAAAAAAATAGCCACTTTGGCATGATATATTATTAAAATTTGGATTAATTTAATAAGGCTCTTTGAAAATTTCATCATCCTAAAAGAATTTTCAATGACCAATTGGTATATAACATAGGGGGCCATAAAACATTTACGTTAGTTTGGTTTGACTGCTGTTACTTGGTTACAGAAACAGAAATATCCTATTTGTTGGAGGAGATCATCAAGAGATGTGACAACTGGTTGACCTGTGAGCTGGATCCAGGCAAGTGAGGCTCCCCACTCCCTCCCTGTGCTAAAAATGTGCATCTAGCTTGCCTTCCTTACTCCCAGAAATTCCTTGAAGGGTACAGTCTTGACATAGAAATGTGGCATTGAGACTACCTGAATTGGGTCCGTAACTGAACCCAGTTAAGGCGTTTGTATAAACATTTAAGATTTTGGAGGCAGATACAGAAAACTACTCATCTTGCGGTCACTCAGAGCAACCCTCATTAGTAAGCTCCCTTGCTTATTAACATGCCACCTACAAATCTGGAGTGGTCTGCCTTTTTCTTCACTCTCTCTCACCGAACTTCAAGTAAGGGCGCCAATTTCAGATTATACCCGGAAAGCACCCTAGTAGATTGGGAGTCTAAAACATTATTCAGACAATAATAAAAGACTACTGTTTTTTCAAAGTATTTGAAACTTAAAAAAAATGTGCACATAAAGTTGAAATCAATTATATTATAAAAGTTAGGTAATTCAAGAGATTTTGCAATATGGCACATTTTTAAACATAAAAATTCATTCACGAAATTGACTCCAAAAGTTTTGATTTACTTATCTTCATTTCAATAATTCCCCTTTTTCTATTTGAAACATTATATTTTCTCATGGTATGGACAGTTTGGTGAAGTCTTTCTTGAGTGAAATACATAGGACATTGGAGTAAATATGGGGCAAATTTTAAAAACAGAAAGTAATTCAAAATAAGAAAAAATACAGAAGGATAATAATGATAAATTCATTAGGTTATCTAATAAATATTAGATGTGTAATCTAATTAGGTATCCAGTAATTGTGTCTAAATTTTAGACATTAACATATAGTATCTAAGAACGAGTAAAATAAAACTATTTGAAAGTTTCCCTTTATTCACGATGAAAACAAAACAATCTCCTACTTATCGAGATGCCTGTCTCATAATTAAGCATTTTCTTGGATTAAACAAATGGTCTATGTTGCCAGCATTTTTTTGTTGATATTTACATCGAAATTGCACAGAGCGCTCTTATGAAACAAGTTATTTGGCACAACTTTTATAAATGAGATAATTAGAATGTAATGTTAAATTATTGACTGTAATTATATGTACATATACATATATCCCTATACTCTGATATTTATTTTCAAGTTGTTGGAAACAAGAAAAAATTTAATTAATAAACAACTAAATGAAAATAAAAATCATAAATATATAAACACCAACTGTGTGTGGTAAGATAGTATTCCAAAATATTGATAATTTGGATATTCTGCACCTCCCAACTCCAATTCCCATCCACCTTAAAGTCTAACCCACTTCAAGCTAGACCCTGGTTTTTCCTTTAGGAGAAGGACTAAATAATTTTCTCTCTCCTCTGGTGCTTACGAGACCCCTATAATGTGAAAATAACCCTCAGGAAAAGGATGGAGAAGATGCTGAATGACTGAAATTAACTTGCCCACCTGGTGGCAGAGGCTTATAATGGAAACCAAGTAGATTTCAGAAAATTTTTCAAAATTATATTCTGTCACACCCTGGTGTTATGGGTTGAGATTTTATCTGCTTCTTGTATAAAAGATAACACTGCCCAATAATCAGAACAAAAACTATTTACCATAAGTATTTGCTTATTGATTTTTAATTACTATTACTATTTTTTATTTTTAAAATTTATTTTTCAAATACAGTTGACACATAATATTATATTAGTTTCAGGTGTGCAGCATAGGGATTAGACATCCATATACCTTATGAAGTAATCACCCCAATAAGTCTAGTATCCATCTGACACCATACATAGTTATTGCATATAAAGTACAGCATAGAGAATATCATAAGTATGCATTTATATATTTTATTAGTTACTAAGTCATAAAAAAGCACAACAGGTCCTCAAAGAAGGTCATTTGTCATAAAGGTGATGCTATCCCATAGGAACTTTTGTTAATATCAATTTGCTTATGGAAAAGTTGGTTTCATTATATGTCATTTCACTTAAAGTCAGAGAGACTATCAATGCCATTAAGTGAGGACTTACTGTAGTTTAATCCTCTGCTAAATGAATGTTTTGTTCCTTTGTGTTAAAACATTAAAATTACATAATCTTGATAAAATGGCACACTTCTTCAACAAAGGGATTTTAAAACAAACTTATGGCTGTGAATTTTCATAATAGAAAGGTTTGGTCAAAATAATAACTGCTTCAAACACAATCCCTAGCTCTCTATGTAGATAACTCATCTGAATAATTTAGCAGTTCACTCAGAAAATAAATCCAAACATACATACTGGGATTTCTGATTTGGAATCTCTCCCATCAAAACAACCAAATTTAGATTAACACACACACACACACACACACACACACACACACACACACTCAAAGGCACTGAAGAATGAAACAAAGCAAAACAAAACAAAAAAAGGTAGATATGAAAAGAGTGAACACTAGGAAGAACGACATGGCATGGGATATGTTATGCAGTTTTTTGCTTTTAGCAAGAAAGAGGCCCCAGTCTGCAAGATAGGCATGGGTAAAACACGAATACAAAAACCTACAGTTTTATCAAATAACCATACGATAGAATTTAGGTCAAAGGTATCTGTTGAAAAGTTTGTGTGAGTGTGTGTGTGTGTGTGTGTGTATGTGTGTGTGTGGTGATTCAGGAAAGAAAAGAGCCACGAAGTGGAAGACCTCACATATGACGTATGATCAAACAATGTGGTGAAAGATTAAATTAAAAAAAATACAGTAAAAGACGCATTGCTATTAATCCCCCTGAAAATGCTCCCTGTAGCTTTAAACACACTTATCCCCTTGTTCTTGCCACTTTCTGAAGCAGTTCTGGAAGTCCTCTTTTGTGAATGTCTTTAGTTCTGCTGTCCTGGCTGCCTCTATGTCCTGAATTATTTTGATTTTGGGGAAGAGCAAGAAGTCGCCCAATGCCAAATCTGCTGAATAAGGTGGATGAGGACACACTGTAACGTTTTAATTTGACAGAAATTGCTATATACCAGGAGTGATGTGTGACACTGTGCGTTGTCATGATGGAGGATGATTTACGGCACAGTTTAAAACACACCCTCTCTCAACCGTAGCTCACACTTGACTGACTGCACTGAACAACTTGAAACCTGTCACACACTGTTACTAAGGTTTGATGCACCGCTTCCCGTACTGAAGATCCCTGCTGTTTCCGTTGGGTGGCACTCAGCAGCAACATTCGCCATTATTTTTTTTTATCACAATGGGAAAAACTCTGTGTCATACATCACTTGTGGTATGGCAATTTCTGTGAAATAAAAACATTATGGTTGTTCTCATCCACCTTATTCACCCCATCTGGCACCGTGCAACTTCTGGCTCTTCCCCAAAGTCAAAATGACCATGAAAGGTAAACATTTGGAATTGATTCATTCCATCGAGGTAGCCACGACAGCACAACTACACAGGGCTTCTAGAACTGCTTCAGAAAGTGGCAAGAATGGATGGGATAAGTGTGTTTGAAGTGAGGGGGAGGATTTTGAAGGGGATTCATAGAAATGTGTCTTTTACTGTATAATTTTTTTAAACATTCACTGTATCTTTTTGATCACATCTCTTATGCATATAAACTCCACACGAATATGTGGCTGACCCCTGAATCAAGTGTGCAAAAGGAAGATTCCAAACAACTGAGCTAATGTTAAAACAACTGAACTGAGATTTGAGTTTCTTACCACTTTCAGGGGAGACAGACTTTGTAATTTGTATTCATCCAAGTAAAATGTCTATTAAAACAGAAGTAATCAACACTCTTGAGAAAAAAAAATAACAGCATTTAAAGTATCTACATCCTATTATGCAAACTTGATACACAATCCAAAATCACTCAACATACAAGGAAAAAATATTTGACACATTTTTATGAGAAAAATTAATCAACAGACTACAACCCCAAGATGATCCAGGGGTCAGAATTTGCAAAGGAGTCTAAAATAGCGATGATAATTATTCACAAAGACATAAAAGAAAATATGCTCACATAAAATCAAAATTTTAAATTTCAGTAAAGAAATAGAAGCTATCCAAAAGTCCAGATGGAAACTGTATAATAGAAAATACAATATCAAAATATAAAATTCACTAGATAGAAGTAATACCAGAATGGAGATAACCGGAATAAGAGAAGATTAAAAGAAGGAAGATGACTGAAGATAGACCAATATACATAATCTGAAGAACAAAAACTAAAAAGATTGAAAAATAATAAATAGTGCTTCAAGGCTCTGTTGTACAACATTAGAAAATCCAAAATATGCCAACAAATTCTACAACATAGATAAAATGAATAAATTCCTTGAAAATGAAAACATACAAAAATTGGCACAAAATGAATAATAAAATCTGAGTAGTTCTACATCTATATACATTTGTTGTCAAAATCTTTCCCACAAAAAAAACTAAAGGCCCATTTAGTTTCAGCAGTGAATTCTATAAAACATTTAAGGAAGAAATAACATTAATCCTATACAAAGTCTTTCATTAAATGGAATATACAATTGAGTTCTATAGTTCAGCAATAAAAAGACAAAAAAATGCAATCAAAAGTTGGCAAACTATTTGAACAGTATTTCATTAAAGAAGATATGCAAATGCCAATGAGCACATGCAAACATGCTTAACATAATTAGACATCAGGGAGATGTAAACTAAAACTAAGATTAGATAATACACAACCTCTGGAATAGCTAAATTTAAAAAGATTCACAACATCAAATGATGGTGAGAATATGGAGCAACTGGACTTACACATGACTAGAATATAAAACTATATCCTCACTATGGAAAACGTTTGGATTTTTAAAGTCTATACCAACTCTATGATTTAGCCATTCCTCTTCTCAGTGCATTAGAATGAGAAATGAAAATATGTCCCCAAAAGGACTATGTATAAGAATGTCCGTAGCAGCTTTATTCATAACAGCCAAAAACTAAGAGGAGCCCATGTCCATCAATAGGGGAATTGATAAATAACCATACCATTCCATAGAATACTATTCTGAAATAAAATGGGATGGACTACTAATACAATAACACAGATAAATTTCATATTATGCGGAGTGAAAAAAACCTTACATGAAATATTTCATTTATTTGCAGTTCTACAACAATCAAAAACTAATCTGTGCTTGAAAAATGCCCAGACAATGGTTATTGCTGAGGAATATAGGTGGAGATGGAGTAGGAAGACGCATGAGAGAACAATTTTCTGAAATAAAAGCATCCCATGTCTCACAGAGGTCAGCAAATGATACACTTAAGATTTGTGCAAAGCAAATATTGAACTCTAGTCAAATAATATACATGTTGAAGTATTTGGAGAAACTGTAATGACATCTGCAACTTAATTTTAAATGCATCAAAAAATAAGATGCATTGATGCAAGGATAGGGAGGATAGATAGATGAATAAATTAAATATAGTAAGATGTTTGTTGTGAAATGAATGTTGTGGATATATTGGTATTTAGGGTTAAAATGTTTAAACATTTCTCTCTGTTAGAAAAACACAGGGGCCAGAGTGGTCGGCCTTTGCTGTTGACAAGAGAATAAGAACTCAAACCTCTCCAAGCCACAAAACATGGTCTCCACAGCAAAGAGCTAGCTGTATTTCCAAAAGAAGGAAGTAGACCTTCGGGAGAGACAAAAATACCAGATAGTCATCGATCATATTGATAATGATTCATTGATGATTTACACTAGTAAATTTACATTAGTAAATTTGATGCACTAAAGTACTATCTCATGTGAAAGCAACAATAATAGTAATCATTGGTAATGGAAGAATGTATTAGTTTATAATAGGTATTCAAATACATTTTCCTCCCATTTTATATATGAAAGAGGTTAAGTGATTATTTTCCAGGCTAACACATGTCAAAACCTGTACTGAACTTAGGTTTTCAAATGCAAATCCAGTGCTCTTTGTACCACCATCTCACACTGCCTTTTGGAAACAGATCTGATCCCCCAAATTACAAAGAATTTAACTTTTTAATAGACTTCATCTGTACCGTAGGATATACATTTTTCTGAGAATATTTTTATGACCTAGGCATAACAAAATTGTACTTACAGAGTAGAAATCTTTTAAAATCACCCATGTAAAGGAAAAATAAAAGTATTTAAAACATCAAATTATTTAAGATTATTGTTATTTGAATGTAATTCCTTGGAACTTAAAGGGAAACATTAAATAAACTAAAGGCAGTATGTTACTTTATCAGTGTTTTTCTCCTAAAATTTTAGCAGGCAGAAATAAACATCTCTTTGGCTACTTAGTCCCTACTTTTTAGCAATTTGTGCTGTCTTTCAGGAATGAATAGTTTAACCTTGAACTGGAAAACAGATACAAACTGAAACATTGAAATACAACAGGGGCAATGAGTCAAACAAAGCAAGCAAGAACATTAGAGGAGTACATTTGTTGGACACAAAGTAAGCCCATGGGATGACACTGTTCTTGAAATTTCTGAATAAGGAAACCACAAAATTCAGTAATATGTATCTTTAGGCATAACATGCAAAATGAATTTGCTGATTATTAATTTTGTAAGTTAATTTTTACAAATAGTTTTGACACAATGAAATATAACCACACAATGTTTATCAATAATCTTTATAAATAGTGTGTGCTTTGTGCCATTGAGTCTGCTCTGACTCTGGGCTACTGTACAGAGGACTGATGTCCAAATGTCCTGTCCTCAACAGCCCTACTCAGCTCCTGTAGATTCATGCCTAAAGCTTCTTTTATGGGGTTAATCGATCTCATATTTGGTCTTCCTCTTTTCCTGTTGTTTTCTATTTTTGCAAGCATTATGGTCTTTTCTAAAGAATCCTACCTTCTCATGATGTGCCCAGAATAGGACAATTGTGATTTTGTCATTTTTGCTTCTGATGATGTTTAGGCTTAATTTGTTTTAGGACCCACTTGTTCATCTTTCTGGTGGTCCAGGGTATCCACAGAGCCTCCTACAACACTTTTTTTTTTCAAATAAATCTTTTTTTTTTTCCTTATCAACCTTCTTCCTGTCAAACTTTCACATCCATACATGGTAATTGGGAATACGAGGGCGTGGATGATCTTAGCCTTGGTCTCTAATGACACACTTTTAGTCTGAGTGATCTTTCCTAATTCTTTCATTGCTGCCCTTCCAAGTCTCAGCCTTCTTTTGATTTCTTGGCTGCAGTCTCCATTTGAATGGATGACTAAACCAAGGTAAGCAAAATTTTAACAATTTTGATATCTTCATTTTTTTCTGTTCAAATTATGTATTTCTTCCGTAGTCATGGCTAGTACTTAATATGGTTAGCTAAAATTTTCATAAAAAAATTTTTATGCTATACGAATGATAGTGAAAGTAAAAGAATCACTCTAAATTCTTCTAGTCTTTGCTCCTTTTACTTACAATTTTTTTAACTTTTGAAGTTAACCATGTTTTGCAGGGATTTTTTTTTTTCCTTTTTTTCTCTACAGCACAGTACCTCTACATTTGCTCAGGTCCAAAAGTCTGAGAAACGTGTGTGTGTGTGTGTGTGTGTGTGTGTGTGTGTGTGTGTGTATCAAAATGTACCCAAGTCATAATTTGGGAAGTATTTAATCACAATGTTATAATCTACACTGCAATGTCATATTAATATGCATTTAAAATGAAATATGTTCCAGTTCAGGGGTAAGGGGATACTTAAATATTGTTAAACTGTTCTCATTTGATATGCTAAAATAATAGTGCTTTATATACACACTGGGTCTAAAATGAGTTTCGAATTAGTACATAATCCAATGCTTGAATTTGCAATGTAGAATTCATATTGCTCAGTTGAAATATTACACATACAGTTTTCCAGTATAAAAGGTCTGACAATTAAGTTCACGAACTCATCCTAGAAAATGTGCTACATACCTCATTGCTGAATATCACTACAGTCACCTTTGAAGTACTCCCCTTGGGAAGCTATGCACCTATGCCAGCACCTAGTCCACCCTTCAAAGCAATTTTGGAACTCTTTTTCTGGAATGACCATCAGAGCTGTCATTGTATTACCCTTGCTGTCCTGAATGTCATCAAATGTCTTCCTTTCAATATTTCCTTTATCTTTGGGTAAAGAAAGAAGTCATAGGGGGCCAGATCAGGTGAGCAGGGAGGGTGTTTCAACACAGTTATTTGTTTACTGGCTAAAAACTCCCTCACAGACAGTGTCATATGAGCTGGTACATTGTCGTGATGCAAGAGCCATGAATTGTTGGCAAAAAGTTCAGGTCGTCTAACTTTTTCATGCAGCCTTTTCAGCACTTCCAAAAAGTAAACTTGGTTAACTGTTTGTCCAGTTGGTGTAAATTGATAATGAATAATCCCTCTGATATCAGAAAAGGTTAACAACATCATTGCAACAAGTTTGTGCACTTAATTGTCTGACCTTGTATATTCCCACTGTATGCGTATTTTAGTTTTTTCATGCTCAGTAGTCATTTTGTATGCCTTAGGAATTCCCAAAGAATTCCCAGCAACTAGTTTTCCTAGGTCCTGCATTTCATTTTGGTACTCTCTAGGAGGCAATCTGCTGACAAAGGCAAAAAAATTAGACTAGAGGTCAGGAGACGTTCTATTTCTAGCTTTGCCACTAACAGACACAGAGGTAATTTGGATAAATCACTGAACCCCATAGTTTACAAACTCATAAATTAAGAGGATAGAATGCTGTTTAGGTCTTAGTGCCTGTGGTAGATTGTATTTTCCTAAAATAGTCCCAACAATATTTCCCATCCAACCTGCTCTTATACAATGCGATCTTGACATTCCTCCAGTCAACAGGTGAGTTCTAGGATCCCTCCCCTTGAATCCAGGTGGGTTTGAGACTCAAGTAAATAATAACTGTTATTTACAAATGGCAGCAGGTTGCTTGGATTAATTAACACTGAGTGACTTCTGAAGCTTGGTCAGTAAAAGCTGGGACTAGTTTCCTAAAACTCTAGCATTGGAGTCCTAAACTATCCTATTAGTCCTTGCCTGCTCTGATTCCACCAGGCCTTGAAGAAGCCCAAATGAGATCACACATATTATAATCAAAATAGAATTTCAATGTTATTTATAGAGAACCAATAGAGTACTGGTAGTCATAACAAACTTCAAAATAGCAATAGATTTTCATGTAACTATTTTGAAAAGTTTTCTAAAAATTAATATTAATTGCACTATGAAGAGTTTTAATAGTAGAAAAGTTCATTAATAGAATTGTTTATTTTACCAATATTTTAACCAATGATCTTTTTTAAAATCATATAATCATATTACATCCTTACTTTGCTTCATATTAGAATCTCAGGTACTATACTTAGTTTCCTAATTTCTCAAAGAATGTAGAGAGTAATTTAAAAATCATATGCATAGTAATTTTAAGTCTTATTTTCAGAACTTCAGCTTATCATTGAAGAAGTCACATGCTGAGTGAGCTGAAAATTCTATTAATTTGTTCCACAGTAGTAAGTAAGCTTTAAATCCCAATGCCAATTAAATCTATTTATAATTGCATCTGGAGCTGATTACTATAGGACATGTGTCCAATTTTCATATGGATTATGATCCATGGAATTATATATAAAAAGTAATTATTTCAAATATATTCAATTTAAATGATTACTTTCAATATTTATTTATTTATTTATCTATTTGTTTATTTTACAATCCGAAGGTTTGTTAGAATTTCTTATACCTATAAACTGATTGAGTGGATTCCCAAGAAAGTCATTATAGTCACAGTAGGAGTTTGTGTGATATACAATGCATTATGATCAAAATTATACTTATGGAAGAATTTAAATGAATGTGAAAGTTCTAAATTTGAACTTCAGAAACGCTATTGGTAATCACATTACAATTTCATTTCTTTCTATCTGACATGTGACTTGGGGGCAAAACTTGACCGAGGTCCTATGGTGACCATCAAGATTTGAGAATTTCTTCATTCATATTCACATGCTGCCTAGAGGCAATCAGTATGTGGAAACTCTGAACTGAGATTGTGAGCCAGATGAGAAAAGCCATGGAGAAAGGCTATGGGAATAGGAGTATATTCTGCGCTACTTACTGGTACCAATCCAAACACTACATGGTTCAACATTGTATGACACAATTTAAAATATTTTTTTTAACTCAAATTCTCAGGAAGTCTTTTGCCCATAAACATTGATTGTATGTGACTGGCGAACACTTTAAGATAAATTTTGACAATTAAATACATACTCTCAAATAGGAATTGATATGTGTAAATACATATTGTTAAATTAGGCACTTGTGCCATATAAAGTATATACTGAAATTCATTATTTACGATACATTATTGCCTTTTATGTGATTATCTGCATATCAAGTATGTCAGAAATGATTTGTTATACTCATCAATATGAGATTAATTAATTAGTAATTCACATTGACATAATTAACATATGGCTCCATAAAACATTAGGCCAGGTTCTGTAGATGAATTTCAGAAACGCTTACTCCAGGGAGAGAGGTTTATTCAAAAATAAATTATGCTTTGAGATTATTTTGTAAATAAATACAGGAAAATTGGTATGCTATACTCACTTTCTTTTTGCTCATATCTTGAGTTCATCTCTAGGGACTATTGCAAAAGATGGTGAGCATTTGATACCAGGATTTTCTTCCTTGATTATTGATACCACTTAGAAAAATGCTCCTTCTGGTTCCATTTCTACAGTCAAATTGATTAAAACTCATTCATCACTACAAAGAGACAAATAATTCAAGATATTGAACCAGATTTTCATGCTCTTTCCAGTCTCCTCAGTCTTTGAACACTCAGTTCCCACTTCCATAAATTTGGACAATGCCTCAGGATCTTAGAGAGGATTTTATTATACTTGCTTTTCATTATGTCCTCAAACATTTATCTTTCCAATTATTGATTTCCCAAGTTCTGAGCTTAAGAGAATTCAGTTTTACTAATCAGCAAGTCATTCCTGAGGTAAAATTTTATTTTTTCAAAAGGATAAGACAATCGGTGTAGGGCCACATCTACTCAAATGATAATAGATCACATTTAACATCTAAGTAGAAGATGTCAAATATGTGCTGACAGAAGTCATCACATTTCTTAAGTTTTTTTTGTTTTTAATTTTATTTTAAAAGGTTTATGTATTTGAATTATGGTGACTTATGAAATATCGATTTTGCATTATTTTACACAGTAGGCCTTTTTTATATTATTAATAGTATTAACCAGTTCACGTGTTGTTTTCATTTTATTATAGCCCATGATTAAGGAGAATCTATTATCCAAAAATAGAAGAAAATGCATTCTTTTATTTTTTCGTCATGATTATTTATTTTCAAAACAAAATATTTTCATAGATCAGTGAATGCAGTTGGGAGGCTTTTTTACTCTTCGGGAAAGAAGAGATTGGAGAAGAAGCAAAATTCAAAATCATTAGGTGTAAGTCTCTGAAGGAGAAAACAGAACGACACTGTGAAGTTCCTTCTCTCTTTTTTTGATATAGGTGAATCACAATTTGCTAGGCTAATCTTAGACTTTGTGTTTTTGACAGCAAAAATTGTAATGAGACACGTCTACTCTTGCATATATCTTCCTTCGGTATTAAGCGTCCAGCCTGCAGTATGGCAACTTCAAGAGACTTGTGGGATAATTGGGTGGCTGGCCATTCAAGAATCTTGCTTTCTGAGCAGAGGAAAGTTACAAGATAGTTGCCAAGGTTAGAAGTAGAGGAGTAGAGTCTATGACCTCAGAAGAAGGGGAATCCAACAGGTTGAAACGAGAATTAGACCTGTGACTTTAAATTCATAAAGCTCTCATTTTTTAATGGGCTGAACAATCTAGTCCAAGAAATAAAGGATAATAGCCATAGGAGGTTGGATCCATTTTCCTAGTTTTGACTAATTTATCTCCTTTCCTCTAGGCAAGAGAAAGTATTAGGCTTTACCAGACGATTAATTACCTGCATCTTTCTTTAAACATTTTAGAACATGAAAATCTGGATGCTTAATCTAGGAATTTCTTTCAATACTAATGACAAATTCTAACCAGTAAAATGCTTCTTTTACACAACTTACATCTCTCTTATGGTAGGTTAAGTCTGTTTCCTTGTCCTATACTTAGGGAAGATGAAAGGCAGTTAGCATGTCTTGTAAAGTAATCAACTGAAAGATTATTAAACTGTTCTCCTCCTTCTTCCCTTCCGGTTTAAATGATATTTTTTAAAACCTTTGCTACATCAATTTTTAATGAATGGATTTTATTTCTTAGAACAGTTTTAGATTATAGAAAACCTTGAATAGAAAATACAGAGTTCTAGTCATCAATTTATTTTTTTTATTTAATAGTAAAAACTTACTCTTTTGAAAATGTCACTAAAAAAATTACTTTAAGTCAAACAATGGAGCCATATGTACTATACTGTGTGAATGTTAAAACAACATAAAAGAAGTTAGAAAAATGGGGTGGTTGTTGCTTTCAAATAATAGTGCATAACTAAGTTGTACTAGCTGATAATATAAAAGTCTATAAAGGTACAGTTAAAGGTTAGAAAAACCCTAATGGCTTCACTAAGTTTGCAGAAAGATGTAATTATCCATCTCTATGTACAGCTGAAGGAAAATAAATTATCTATACCTATTTTTAATACATATTTCATAGAAAGAGTTGGGACTGTAGATATAATTTCTAATCTACTCTTGAATATTAAGACAGATATTAGAAGGAAAGGGTTGCCAAATAAAAGTAGTCCATCAAGATATGTATTTTTCATGATTATGAGCCTTTTAGCATACATTTACCTTTAATTATGTATGTGCTGTGGAATGTATTCCTCTTTCATATAAAATAAATGCTTAGAAGAACTTGCATAAATTCTGGATCTCTATTATTCATTTCTAATGATGACTGATTTGCATTATAATCTCAGATGACTTTTACCTGGCACAATCGGCCAATTTCTAAATAGCATGTAGAAATCATTACCTGAGATAAATTGTATAGGTAAATTATATAAATCCTTAGAGAAGTTGTAGATAAAATATAAAGGAAAACTTCATATTTCTAACTTTAATATGTCTAGCTTGCTTTTTCATTTTGAGTCACTCTTCCTAAACATCGCCTTGGTGGTGGTATGTACGAGATACAGAATCTATGCAGTTGGAACAGAAATCAGATAGTGTTTCAGGTATTCTACCTGGAAGCCAATTATTTGTCAAACTTTCTTATCTACCTACAATAAGTCAGATACTGAGGAAGCCTGAGGGATACAATGATATATAGGACATAAACCCTGCCTCCAAATAGTCTGCATTCTCTTCACAAGTGTGCCTAAAAACACATGAAATAACAAAGCATTTCATTTGTTAGAAACAACTGAGCATTTTAGTTATTTGGCTTTGGAATTCTTTCCATGGAATTAATATGAAATCAGAAAGAAGAATTCAGTCTTCTGAGGGCAGATGTGTGCTGCTTTCAGACCCCTTGGCTAGGGTGTGAGGGAAAGCTTCTCCAACATAGCAAGGTAGAAAGAATACTGAGGGATGAGGGAAATGACTTGAATATGAGTCCCAGTTGCGACCCTCAGTAATCAGGTGAGTTTCAGGAGACACTAATTGATTTCTCTGGTTCAACTTCCTCATCTTTCTTTAATTACACACACACACACACACACACACACACACACACACACACACGGGGGTGGGGAGGGCACACAGTGCTTATCTGGTTTGGGTACGGGCTACTTGGACTGGGTGGCGAAAGGTGTACCTGTGTGTAGCAGTTCTCACTATATTTTTGTTGCTGTTGTTTTTGTTTTCTCTTAATGAGAATTTTATGAATTTTAAACTGTCATGGTAAAACAGAAGTTTGCCTATGCTTCCCAGTTTATGATTTAAGGTGTTTGATAATAACTAGATTCATTATGTTTCCAACCATAACAACTGTCTTCTTGCAGGGATTCTGAGCATGGACATGAAAACCTGAGAGTCCTCTACCCCGTCTCAAGCACGATGCTAATGCTGCTCTATCTGTGTGAAAGGAACTGCAGGGGGAAAAAACAAAGAAATACTATTTGTCAAGCTGCCCTGCAAACTGAAAACAGCTCCATGAATTAAAGGTTGCTCTTATTATTAATATGTCTTAATACACATCCATTAAAAGGAGTGTTTATATATTTGTTTCAATTTAAAAACCCACTCTCATGGAAGAAAAGGGGAATAATGAAGAAGGAGAGAGCTTTTCCAAATCTAGAAATGCATCTAGTTTTTAAAACGGTAGTTCATTGTTCAATGGGTATAGAGTTTCAGTTTGGCAAGACGAAAAAAGTTCTAGAGAGCTACTGTGCAATAATGTGAGCAAAGTTCACACTATTAAACTGTACATTTAAAAATAGCTAAGACGGTAAATTTTATTATTTTACAATAAGATAAATAAATGAATAAATATCAGTTCAATAAGTAACTATATCAGAACTATGATGCTAGTAGTCTCAAAGAATATCTCAAAATTAAATTTCAAAATAGTGTTTTACGGTGAACAGTCAGGTATGGTGATTGAATGCCAATTTTCAAATTACAAAAACCATTCACTCCTAAGAACTATTAGCTGCAGATATATTTATTGTTAGGAATAAAGATGTTTCCATCCAGCAAAATAGTAATTTAAAATGCTTATTATCCTCATGAGTTAAGTTTTTGGAAGTCAAGTACATAAGGCCGTGAATTTTGTGGAAGAGGACACTAGCTAGCACATGAAATCCTAAACTATCTCAGTGATCTAGCATTTAATTTAATTCATGCAATATTCACATAATAGTGCCTTGTGAATAACAGCTATAATGTTAATTTAACAAAGTATCTTCAGCATATATAAAATTAAGTTTTGTGATTAAAATGCAGTTACAGTTTTGCCATCTGAATTTGGCACTCTTACTGATGGAACATATTAACACTGGAAAATCTAATTCTTACATCATTGAAAAGGTAACAGTAGGATTATTTATAATGATATAAAATGATTCAAAATTTGATACGGGGCATGAAAGTAATTCCTAAAGAAAAGACAGCTTGATTTTAAGGTATTGACAAGATTAGAGGGGCAAACTCCATAGAAACTGGACAGTCTGAAATGAACAGTGGTGAAAGAGTGATAACTTAAGAAGATGGAAAGTCAGACATAAAATATTATCATATCTATCCAGATTATACAGCCCTACCATTGGCAACTTGAATTTGGGGTAACATTAAAAAAGCTAGAAATAGTATATTTAAGTTGCTAACCTATATGGAAATGTTGCATTTTATGAAATAAAAACAAATTATGTAATTAACTAAATTAAAGGTTGTTAATGAAATAAGAAGTCTTCTTGATGTTATTGACAATCTAAATTACAATAAATTTCTGCAGCATAAGATCTTGTTCATACATCAAATGTTAGTTTGAGAATTAGATATAATGCTCTAATCTCTATTATAACAAGTTTATAGAGTTAGAAGAATGATACTGTAGTTTCTAAGTGTGAAACACAGCAATTATAACTACCATAATTGTTAGTTTTAATCTTCATATACAGAACCTAAGTCATATTGAAGTTTTTCCTTCTACATGTTCTCTCAAAAACATACTTTTACACTATATATATATTTTTTATCCCAGGTAACATTTTATAAGGAAAATTCGATGAACTAAAGAAAATAATTACTCCCAGGAAGGGAATTATAAAATCATAGAAGCAGAATTATATTATGCATACTGTTATTTGATTTGGCAAGTGACAAAAGATGAATCAACAGAATATTGGTCCCCATTATTACTGCATTTTACAAGAATGTAAGAGATAAGTACACTTTGCAATTGAACTTCTCCCATTTTCCAGGAGGATTGTATGTGTTAAATGTTTCAGTAAATTTATTATTAAAATTTTAAACAAAATTCAGAGCTGTTTTTAGAAATCTAGTAATGCAGTAAAGATAACATCTCAGAAATATATTCTATAAAGACATTTCTCCATGAGAGGATAACATTAATAATTACATGATGCTATTTATCTTATGAATAAAATACTAACAGCAATTCATGAATTAAAACATATGTTTTTTTAATGTGTGATAGCCAGCTCATCAAACACTATCATGTTTCCCCGAAAATAAGACCTAGCCAGACAATCAGCATTAAGCCATCTTTGGAGCAAACATTAATATGAGACCCGGTCTTATTTTGCTATAAGACCGGGTCTAATATGATATGATATGATATGATATGATATGATATGATATGATATGATATGATACCCAGTCTTATGTTAATTTTTGCTCCAAAAGATGCATTAGAGCTGACTGTCTGGCTAGGTCTTAATTTCGGAGAAACAGGGTATTAACTCAAAAAACGCTCCTGGTCTCTTAGGGACCATATCTCAGAATGCTCTTAAGAAGTGCATTCTTAATCTTTAGAAATACTTCCTCATATCTGGATCCTAAATCCAGAGCATGAAGAGAAGAGTAATAGAATCGTTGTCAACACATAAAATTGTGTTTTCCTGTAGCTACATTACTTCTGACTACATAAGGACTCACAATATTCTAACTCTTGCCTTTTATGAAAAAATATCCCGGTTCTTAAAATAAAGTTCCATCTGTCCTTTCATGATGAGATCCAAGGATCAGATGTACACATTATGAATATGGAAAGAAAGTGTCACTATAGGAGAGTAAGTTCCAGGAATAAAATGGGTAAATTCCAGGTGGAGGATTCAAAATGGACACCATGCTATTTTTCTAAGGAAGGTAGCATAAGCTTTGTGATTAGCCTAGTGGTTATTTCTCATTCCATAGTCACTTTCAGGAGGCAGGATATGTTCAGGGGACTCATTTAAATCCAGAGAATGCTTAAAGCTTCATGATCTATGCATGATCATCACATTATTTGGTAAGTCATGATGATAAATGCTGGGCAATCAAAATATAGGAGGTGAATGAAAAATTATATCTTTGAAGACTTTATTAATATCCAGTTTCTTTTTACTAGTAATTTTTTATAATCACCTACAATATTAATATAATTTTCATCATATTAAACTTGAACAGCTTAAACTGTATCTATCACCATGCTTGGCACACAGGAAATAAATGCTCACTAGATGTAACTGTAATTATTACTGAGCTTCAATTAAAAGTACTAATTGATTTGAGTTTGCTAGTAAGCTACCTCATGGGAATTACTCAATAATGTGGTCTGGCAGATGGTTGGGCTCTATTTATCAAAGTCATGATAAAATAAGTATATATAGACTCCTACCATATTCCTTTAATAGAAGATGAAGAAATTAATATGCATTTTCTTCTGCAAAATATCAAATGATTCCCATCTCAGTTCACTCTGCACATTGTATTGCTATATCCTTAAAATTAGTTCAAAATAAAAAAAAGTTAAAAAATAGACAAATAAAAGTTCTAATTGCACTAGTAGTTGTAGAATGTAATGATAGATTTGGGTATACATTGTACTGCTGTGGTAACTGTAATACAAGTAAACAAATAAACAATTTAATTGTGTTGCGAGAAGTAAATGTTATTGCTGTGACCAAAATAAAACTAAATAAAACCTAAATAGTTTAAACACTGTAATTTGTATTACTTTGCCAATGTGCGTGAGGATCAAAGACAAGTGAGTTCTTGGTAATTGTTAAAAACCATGGAGACTACAGACCACTCTATCCCACTAGTGGTAAGATATTAAGTGGTGTAAAAGGGGAGCTAGATAAGCATTTTTCAATTCCATTCAACTAATATTTATTGAATTCATTCTATTCAGGGCACAGGAAGGGGTCTTTAAAGCTTTAGGTATTTGGTGGGAGATATGATAATGCTCCAAGGACAGGTATAATGCAGTATTTATTTAAGAAAAGTATGGTGCAATATCTCTTTGAAGAACATTTATTTGAGAAAGGTATAACACAATATGTATTTGGGGAAATATTTTTAAATCAGAGAAATGTAAGTCCAGACTTGCATTTAATAAAATAAATGTACATTTTATTCTGATTGTACAAATTTGTTTTTGTCAAATGTGCTGTTCAACTCTTAGCTTGCTATCAAGTAAAGCCATCTACATCAATACTACTAAAACATTCAGATGCAGGCTTTCTACAAATATCACAAAATCTAGGTATATGATAATTTATTAATCCATCAGTGGCATTTAAATGCAAAATAAGTTTATTTCTAAATTACTTGAAAGGATCATTATTTGAAAGGATTTTTCATAATTTTCAGGATTATGACCAAAATATTTCTGAAAACTGGTTCTGGGTCATTAGTTGGTTCTTCTCTTCTCTTGGCATGTTTAAGATAGCAAACAATTTAAAAAAAAATAGTAATTAAAAATTGCTTCTTTAAGTGTATGTGTTTGAGAATGAGAGATGGGTCAAAGGAGATAGTCTGCTCTACTAGAATCAGAGAAATCTTAAGTGAGATCCGGATTCTGGCATTTATCCTCCATGAGTCCTGGGAACATCACATGACCTCTAGGAATCTTGATTTTTATCTGCAGTATTGCTGGGAGATTAAATGGAGTATTATGAGAGAAAGTGTCTAGTACAGTGCATGGCACAAAAGAGGAAGAGATGCTTAATAAATATCAATCATTTTTCCTTATTCTACACGTACATATTTCACAGTTAGGTTGATACCTATAATGCTGTATTCCTTTGCTACGTTCCTATAAACAGGAATGACACTAGATGAATCCCTGTTAAGAACCACTTTGCTCTTTTCTACTCCTTGATGTTTTTTTCCCAATGTGCTTAGCTCTGACAAAGGATAGAGGCAGATTGTGTGTGTGTGTGTGCGTGTGTGTGTTCAAGTGAGTGTCCTTGTGTGTGTGCAATAAAAATGATAATATCCTTTTCTTTATTTATGACCACAATGTCTTGTTTAATGATGTTATGTTGAACAAAAATCTGAATGACTGTATGAAAAATGTAAAAGTACTTCATACATTTTGGCAGTTACAACTAGGATGTTTTTTCCACATCTTTATGCATAGGACTGAGGATTTGCAGTGAGAAGAATGAAGACAAGGCTTTGATGATCTAAATAATTTTCATAATCTCATTGAAATTATCTCCCACATTTCTCTTCTCCCAATCTGCAGATAAAAACTTTAAGGATCAGAGAACTGAAGTGAATTTTCATGATAAACAGAATGTAAGTGTATAAGTACAGAATTGGATTCAGAATCCAAGTTCTCAGTCTTTCTTAGTCTTCTTTCCAAAGTACCTCCCATGACCCTTGCTTTCTACGGAAGTCGAAGTGTGTCCCTTGGATGAAACAGATAACACATCAAATACACAGGTTTTCTTGATTTTAATTTATCCCTTTTCTTTTATATCAATCAATCAATCAATCAATCAATCAATCAATCACCTATCTATTTATCTATGATGTTTATTTTATTTAGAGACTCAGGATACACATACAAAGACTATACAGATTAATAAACTATTGTGAAGCTAGCGCCTGTGTAACTGCCCCCCCAGGTGAAGACTGAGAATATAGCCAGAACCCCAAAAGTGCACCCCCTTGTGCCACTTCCTGTTTCCAATCCTTACTCTCCTTATTCTCACATTTATAAACATTCTTTTCTGTCTTACTATTGAGTTCTGTATAGTATGCATCTTTAAATAACATAAAATGGTTTTGCCCAATGTAGAACTTTTTATAAAATAAATCATAGATTATGTATTCTTCTTGCTTGATTTCTTTCCCTCAACATTATGATTTGGTGTGTGCTCATTCATTTTCATCATTGCATGAATATATTAAATTTTATCTATCCATTCTACTATTGATTGATGTTGGGGGTTGTTTTCTTAGTCTTCTTAACTAATGACCTTGGCTTCCTATAATATCTATTCAACAGAGAAAAATACAGCACTTCAGAATTTTACGATGCTATTTGTATTTGAGGTGATCTAAAATTATCAAAGAATTAAAAGCAGAATGATCCCCAAAATGTCACTGAATGTACATTCAATTATATTTATTTTATATATGATAATAATTATATGATATTTAAAGGAGTTTAAAATGAATTAATGTTCAAATCTTCATTTAGCAGGTTTCGAATAAATTGAGCAAATGCAATATAACAAGAAATAACCTCTCCCCCCAATTCAGAGGTGATTGGTGATTTCGTTATTAATTGAGTGTAACCCTCTAATTTACACTTCTTTATATAGCTTAAGGATTTGTAATATTCTCAAAACTTTTCCGAGAATTATCAATCCCATGACTAACTGGACTTTCCACAGCCACTGAGAGCTCTAAATCAAATTCACCACCAATGTTCTAGTCATCAAAAGAGAATATAAAACAGGAAAATGAAAATAATAAAAGTGAATCTTATTTCAATTCTGGATGAAATTGTAAAATATTCCATACCAATTTAGAATATAGTTAAAGTAAAGATATTACAATCTGAGATAATTCTAGATTAAATTCTAAATTTGACTTTTCTTATTTCCCTAAAGGAGAATAAATAGCATCTACCATATGTTTACTTTTCTCCTACAACTTCTTTCTTGACTACAAGAACAAGAAAGTGTATTTAAAATTTTATGTAACAGAAAACAGATGTCAGTGCAGGCAAGTCCACTCCAATGCCAGTTTTATATGACATTACATGTTCCTTCTATTCATATTAATATATATTAGTTTAATTTTCAAAAATGTATCTACCAATGCATAAAAATGAATTATATATGTCTAGTCGATTATGTAATAATTAAACAGATATAAAAATTATTTGAATAAATCTGTAATACTGTCTCCTTTTTTACTTTTTACAAAATAAATCATTTAAAATTTTACTCACTCACTGAAAAAACAAAAAGCATGTTGAATTCTTAACTTTTAGTTTAGTATTCAAAATACATGTGCATATTTTCACACTCTGAACAACAACAACAACAACAACAAAAACCAGAAAAGAGTCCCCAGTGAAATCTGATAATTGGTTTCTAAAAATGTAATGGCTCTGGAAGTAAAAAAAATAAGTGTGGTTTATTTTGTGAAAATTTTCTTTGCTCTTTTGTCCCATCTCACTACCTTTCTTCCTTCTGGGGCTCAATATTTTCATAATACCTCCTGGCCACATGGGGACCCCTAGCAAAAATCATGTAACTTTTCTTATTTTAATAGAATAAATTATAATTAAATAGAACTAGTAATACTATTTAAACAGAAATTTCAAAATTGTAAATTAAAGAATACTATGATTTTTTTATACTGATGAGTATGTTATATACTGCTTACCACAGGTTACATCAGTCCATTCTGAAGGTTAATAAATGATACAATTTCATATGTAAGATATGAAGAAATGATGTCATAACACACTGCTCTATTTAAAACTCCATCTATATAGTTAATTTTGATAATTTTAATATCTATTCTAGACTTATTTGTCCACTTTTTTATTATAGGCTGGATTATATTTGAAATACATTTAGCAATATATGATGTAAACTATATCAAGTCTTGATTTAATCCTGCGTTTATTTCAGTTGTTTCCATTGACCACGACTCTAGGACATGGTTGGTGGTTCCAAGCTTATCTAGATCCAATGAAGTAGGACTTCAAAAATTATTACAGACAACACTGAAGATTGTAATAGGCTGAGATGGGCTGGAGCTAGTCAATCAAAGAGACATTAGAACCCCTTGACTATGCTTCCAGTTAAGTCCTTTTAGATCAACAAAGTTTCTCAATAACTCTCTGTCCCCCAATTGATACCCAAGATGGTAGTGAGATGGTTTGGGTGTGTGTGACTCATCTTGGCTTCAAAATATTTGTAAAACTTAACCCATAACAACTGCCAAATCTTCTGTTTCTGAAATATATGTCCCTGCTCAATGCCTTCGCCATTCAACATCTCCACAACCATGGCCTCTCACTTGAATATCAGACACCAAATTAGAACTGGACTGTATTTTCCTGCCTCTATTTGGATCTAGTCTCAGAATTTTGGTGTTCTCTGGAGAGTCCTAATATACACTCCACACCTTCTGTACCAGCACATGCACAGAAGTGTATTTTAATTCCCTACTGGTAGCAAACTACAGAATTTATAAATTTACAATAATTTATGAGCTAATTTTTAAACTATCATAATATTTCTCCCTGAGATAAACTATTGTTTTTAGCACTTAAAAGTTTAACATAATAAATATTTAATATCACTGACACATTTATTTTTATCTCACGTTGCAAAAAGAATTTGAGGCATTGTCCGTCAGACTGCTCATTGACATTACTTGACAATAGTGAAATTAATGTATCCTTTAGATATTCTAAAACTCAGTATTTTTATGGACTAACAAAGGACTAGGAATGTGTCTTTTCTCTTGTCATATTTTATGGTCTATTAGCTACTTATTTTGGTTAATGTAGAAATTAGCTAGCTGATGTAAATATCATCCAGAATCAGGTAGTAATTGTGTCAAACAATATAATTTAATACACAAAATACTCTAATCACCATGGGTTCATTGTTGTAGAATAATTGCAATGAAAAGACCATTGGAAATTAAATCTGCATTTTCATTGTCTCACATGGTGAAAATGTAGGGAAATCATTCTGATTTAGCTATATTTTATTGCATCTGCTCCAAAATATTAGGTGTTTGCTTGTTTTTTCTATACTCTTCATGTATAATATTAAAAGATAGGAGAAAATTCAATGTAAGGTTAAGTCAGGAAAAATGGAATAGGTCAACATTCCTGTGCTGAACTTAGCTGATTCTGCTATGGAAAGGAAATACATTGATTAACACTATATGAACTCTATAGCAGAGCAGAAGTTCATATAAATTATAGCGCTTTTATTATAATTTGTTCTACAACATGTTCAATGCTTACTCCCTTTTTTGCACTACATAAATATTTTCTAATGGCATCAAGTCACATTTTTTGTCTGATTCTACCAAAATATGAACTAGGTACTGAACTATTATTTTTTGTTTTTGATATTCTAAATTATAGAGTGCTTTTTAAACAGAATAAGTATGCTTAATTTTCATGCTGTAATTTTTTTATTTGTTGTATTCTAATTAAGAAACTCAATTCAAAACTTTTCCCTGGATTTTAAACATATCTATGGACAAAGTTCCTTCAGAATAACAACGCTTGAAAATGTATACACCCTTCTTTAGATAAAAATTGTCAGGCTATGAGAATTCATGCCTGCAGAAAAAGCATTTGACAAGATACACATCCACTTCTGATTGAAACAATTAATAAAACTGATACAGAAGGAAAATACCTTAACATAATATAGGCCATATATGACAAACCCTCAGCTAATATCATAATTAGTGGTGAAAAACTGAAGCCCTTCGCTCTGCGTTCAGGAACACGAAAGGGCTGTCCCCTATCACTTCTGCTTTTCAACATAGCATTGGAAGTCCTAGCCAGAGTGATCACGCAAGAGAAAGAAATAAAAGGCATCCAAATTGGGAATGAAGAAGTTAAATTGTCACTTTTTTGTAGATGACATGATGCTATACATAGAAAAACCTAAAGACTCCACCAAAAAGCTATTAGAAACAGTAAACAAATACAGTAAAGTTGCAGGCTACAAAATCAACATACAAAAGTCTACTGCATTCATACACACTAACAATGAAATCTAAGAAAAAGAAATTAAAAAAGAATTCCTTTTGCAATTGCAACAAAATGAATAAAATACCTAAGAATAATCTTAACCAAGGATGTGAAAGACCTATATATTGAAAACTATAAGATATTTTTTTAAAGAAATTGAAGAAGACACAAAGAAATGGAAAGACATTCCACATTCATGGATTGGAAGAATGAACATTGTTAAAATGGCCATCTTACTCAAAGCAATATACAGATTTAATGCAATCCCCATCAAAATCCCAATAGTATTTTTTAAAGAAATAGAACAAAAAAATCATCAGATTTGTATGGAACCACAGAAGATTTGTATGGAGCCAAAGCAATCCTCAGAAAAAAGAACAATGCTGGAGGTATCACACTCCCTGACTTCAGCTTGTACTACCAGGCAACAATAATCAAAACAGTATGGTACTGGCAGAAAAAAAGACACACAGACCAATGGAATAGAATTGAGAACCCAGAAATAAACCCACATAAATATGGATGGATACTTTTCGACAAAGAAGCCAAAAACATACAATGGAGAAAAAGACAGCCTCTTCAATAAACGGTGCTGGGAGAATTGGATAGCCACGTGCAAAAGAAAGAAACTGGACTGCTATCTGTCACCATGTACCAAAATTAACTCAAAATGGATCAAAGACCTAAACATATGACCTGAAACAATAAACTGCATAGAAGAAAACATAGGTACTAAACTTATGGACCTTGGGTTCAAAGAGCATTTTATGAATTTGACTCCAAAGGCAAGGGAGGTAAAAGCTAAAATAAATGAATGGGACTATATCAAACTTAAAAGCTTCTGCACAGCAAAAGAAACCATTGACAAAATAAAGAGGCAACCAACCGAATGGGAGAAGATTTTTGCAAACAGTGCCTCTGATAAGGGGCTAATATCCAAAATATACAAGGAACTCATGAAACTCAACAACAAAAAAACAAACAACCCAATTGAAAAACGGGCAGAGGACCCAAAGAGACATTTCTCCAAAGAGGATATACAAATGGCAAATAGATATATGAAAAATGCTCAACATCACTAATCATCAAAGAAATGTAAATAAAAGCCACAATGAGATATCACCTCACACCAGTTAGAATGGCTATCATCAACAAGCCAAATAGTAACAAGTATTGGAGAGGCTGTGGAGAAAACGGAAGTTGCATACACTGTTGGTGGGAATGCAGATTGGTGCAGCCAATATGGAAGGCAGTGTGGAGGTTCCTCAAAAAATTATGAATAGAATTACCATATGACCCAGCAATCCCTCTCCTGGGTATCTACCCAAAAATATCTGAAAACATTTATCCATAAAGACATATGTGCTCCAATGTTTATTGCAGCTTTATTTATGGTTGCCAAGACATGGAAACAACCAAAATGTCCTTCGATAGATGAATGGATAAAGAAGTTGCGGTATATATACACAATGGAATACTATTCTGCCATAAGAAAAGATGAAATACTGGGTTTCCCCGAAAATAAGACCTAACCGGAAAATAAGCCCTAGCATAATTTTTTTGGGATTACATCCCCTGAACATACACGCCCTAATGCATCTTTTGGAGCACAACTTAATATAAAACCCAGTCTTATTTTCAGGGAAACATGGTAGTACTATTTGCGACAACGTGGATGGGTCTTGACTTTATAATTATAAGTAAAATAAGTCAGACAGAAAAAGATGAGAACCATATGAGTTCACTGATATGTAGTATATAAAACTGAAAACAAGAAAAGAACAAGACAAACAAATGAAGAAACAAAAACTCAGAGATATAGACAATAGTTTAGTGGTTACTGGAGGGTAAGGGGGGTGGGGGTGGTAGATGAAGGTAAAGGGAATCAAATATGTGGTGATGGAAAGATAACTGACTCTGGGTGGTGAACACACAATGTGCATATAGATGATGTATTACAGAATTGTACATCTGAAATCTATGTAACCTTACTAACAATTGTCACCCCAATAAACTTAAAAAAAGAATTAATGCCTACTTTTTATCAAATTGTTTGCTATTTTATGGGTTATGATCTTTTCTCCTCTGCTCTACTGATAGGTTCTGTAATATACCAAGACGTGGTCTCTGAATCGCTTGTCAACCCTTCTCTCAAACTCAGAGTGAGAAGTGTTTTTCGTATGTCCTCATCATGATATTCTTCATATGTTGTAGCATATTTTGTTCTATATTGAAATTACTCACTTTTGGGGTTTCTCCCAGTACACTGCAAGATCCTTGCTGGCAAGGAGTGCATCTTGCTTATGGCTGTATCCTCTGAGCCCAACACAGTTACTGATATATGATTTGTTAAAGAGAAGTAAAAAAAAACAAATATTCCATGGCAGGAATCATACAATTTTTTGTAGCCTTCACTCTGCCAGGGAATTCCTCCCCTGTGGTGTATGTGTATATAATAGTGTAATGAATATTAGTGTATTGATTGTCCTCCCCCTACTTTCAACAACGTGCCAAAGTCAATGTCTTGCCTGACTGAGAGTTTCCTTTTTCTTTAATTTTTTTGTCTAATTAAATGGAAATTATGAGTTTGTTAATGGAGACAAATATAAGTGAAAGTTAAATCAGGTGCTGGTTCTATCATCGATCTAGCTGTGGAACTCTGAAGAATTTAATCTTAATCTTGATGAGATTCAGTTTCCTCGATTGTTAAAGGTGGATGATAATATTTTGCCTTTCTAAATGCAAGTTAAATGAAATTAGGATTGAAAGGGTTCTTGAAAAGAATAAATAACACGATAGGACAGGGGTTGCCCAACTTTAATGTTCCACAGAATCACTTTGATGTCACTGTAAAATGCTGATGGCTGGGCCCTATCCCTAGAGTTTCTGATTCAGAAATTCTGGGATTTGAGATTTTCATTTCTCCCAAGTTCCCAGGTATTGCTGATGCTGCCAATGCAAGGATCACACTTTTAGAACCACTGAAGTAGAAAATTGCTATATAATGGTTAAACAGTTTTGCTTTTTCCTATATTGTTATTATAATCCTTTAATATTCATATATTTTATTCTACTCTCCTAGATGAATATATTACTTTCTATGTCAATATATAGTTGTTTGAAAACGTACCTTTAAAATATGAGGTAATATATTTCCTACCCATACATTTCAATATATTAAAGTGACATACTATTTGATCAGCTGAGATATAATAATAACAAAATGAAAAAATGCATTCAAGAAAACTTTCTCAATGGTATGCATATTGAATTATAATTTAAATCCATGAGTCATCAAATACAGTTGTAACTTGCAGAAAGTTAACAAACTTGAGTAACAATTAACACACAATTGTACTAATTTCTTAAGGAAAAGTAAGTTTGGATCATGAATTTAAACAATTTAAGACATTAATCTAACTTGGCCCACTCTACTAATTGGAATGCATGCTTGCAGCATACTATGTGACAGACTTGGTGAAAGATTATTTCTTTTCCAGGGCATATTCAATATTCAATTATTTTCTTGTTAATAATTTATCCTGTATAATAGAGAAAACACTGTAAATAACCATCTGTCTCCAGGAGCAGCTTTTATATTTACAAACAGACACAGCGCAGAATCTTAGCAAAAGTCATGTAGAAAGAAAGAAAAAAAAAAATCCAGGTTAACTGCTTAAATAAAGGAATTTGCCAGACTTACATCTCTAACCTATTCTTAGCTCCTGGTCTGGGTAAAAGAATGGCAGATCAAGATTGATCTATAAGAAAAAGAAAATAATATGGTAGGAACATTAAAGGTTTTAAGGTATATACACACACACATGCATAAATACATACATAGTTTTCACAAGGAAAACATTTTGATTAATGAGACAAACCTTTATCTACCCATTGGGTATTGGAATTTTCAAAATGGCTGCCACCTATGGCAGAAAGAGAGCCTCAATAGAGAAGAGCTACAGAAACTATTAGAGTTAACCAGGGAAAGAAGAGGAAGCTGCATCATGATACCCAAAAGGTGGGACTCTACAAAGTCAACATATTTGTCTCTGGGAGATGGGTAAGTATATATTGCAGTGCTGACTGGGAAAGGAATCTAAGCAAGGATGACAGGAGATAAAATATACGTAGCTTTGGGGAATAATAAAATAAACTATTCATATCATTGGCTTTTATTTATTTATTCCTATCTTGTTTTGAAAAATATTTTAGGGATATTTGGCAGCAAATGTTGAAACAGTTCCTAATACTGATTTTAGTTTATTAATTTTGACATTATTGCTGCAGCAAATTACTCAGATCATGGTTTATAGTCAGAATAAGTTACAGAGAAGATTCAGAATTTCTAAAACTTCCATAATTATTATTTGAACACAAATTAATTAATTATCAGGAGGAAGACAGAATTTAACAAGTTTCAGACATGAAGTTTATACTTCTATTACTCAATTAAAAAATTAATAATTTATGTAAATAGCTCTTTTCGAAAATCACTTTATTGGACTTATTTATATTTTCTGGATTATTTTCTCTAGACCAGTATATTGTTATGCCTTTGTGATGCCCTAAAGATTTTAATCATCTATCAATTGTTTTTATTCATACTTTATTGCCAATTTAGCTATTATCTAATATCAATAAAGGTAAGTATAAAATACTAAGATATACAAATGTATAAAGTGAATCTTTCAAAGATATGATTATTGAAATTTTAAGAAACCAAACATGTTTTAAAAGCCAGGGAATCAGTCCTGGCCAGAAAGCACCGTTTCTTTTCTCAAAGACTGAAATGTTATCTGAATAATCTTTGAATTTCATGTTGTTCATCTCTTAGTTTTCAATGAAGTACTCAAAAATGACCTTATACAATTCTGTTAATGTGTTTACCAGAGTAAGACTTGGGGAGAATGTGTGCAAGTGCTTTAAGTAGCCTTTAAATCATTTCGCTGCTCTGGGCATAGTAATCAGATTTTAGTGAGCAGCAAAGGGTCAATATTGGATATAAGACCTTAATCAAAGTTGCTTGTCTTCTAGACTTGACACTTGAAAAAGAAATGGTGGCTGTAATGCTTTCTGTGTTGTGGTCAATGCCATTTGTTTTGTTTGCCCTTTACCTGAGACCTTAAGTTTTTCTTACTAGCTCTTCTTACTACTTGGTCAGAGCCTTTTTTTCCCAATCCTTACATCTGGGCTTGGTCATGTCACTTGCTTGGCCAAGGCCAATAAATAGAATGTTATCAGACTTGTCACAAGTAGACGCTTCAAAAAGTGCTCGTGCTTTTTTTAAAATTTTCTCTGTGACTTCTACCATCATTATGAGGTAAGAATCCTTGGCAAACATCTGTAAGATGAGAGACCACAGGGGCAGAGCTGAGCATCCCAGCTAAGACCATCCTAGACTAGTCAGCCGCTGCCAGCTCACCAGTAAACTGCACACAAGTGAAGTACAGCTGAGATCCACTGAGTCTTGTGAAAAATAATAAACAGTTCATGTATTAAACAAATACATTTAGATTGGTTTGTTATGCAGTGATTCGCAAATCAAATCCTTTTCAGATTCTGTCTCCTGCCTACATTTAAGTAAAGAATGCCACTGTTGGCATTCTTCCATGAGTTATCAGACTCTGTAATTCAAGATGACTACCTAGCTAGGTAAAAAGCATATAATTTCTAGACTGTGTAGGGCCAAAATATAAGGAACGATGTTATCAACTTATTTGTAATTGCTTCTCAGTATCTACATAGGCATTTAACTGGAAATTTTTATTTTAATAATGTAGTCAGTTCAAATGATTGGAACAAAACAAACATCCTACATTTATCCTCACTTTTTTTTTAAATCAGATATTATATTATAAGCAAAATGAACTTTATGGGCCAGTGCACAGATTCAATACTCAAAAATTATAAAGACAGCTTTGTTTTTCTCCTTTTTACATTTGAGGCCAAAGAAAAATATATGAAGCATTGTCTAATCTGTTCTCAGGTGGGGAATCCTCTGTGTTTGTTGAGATTTTGGTAATATTAAAATTTTGCTACATGTAGGAAGACAATTTTAATACATAAGTAAATATTAATTCAATATTTCAAATATTGATATCCATGTCTTCAAAATATGTCCAAAATATAACCATTTGTTTCCTATTTCCACACTGGTCCAAGCCTCCATCATCTCTCTTCTGGGTTATCGCAATAGACTCCTTATGCTCTCATTCTCCGTGGTCTCAGGAGCAGTCGTATTGGTTCTTATAAAATGTAAGACACTGCAATGGATTCCTATCTTAGTAAAGAACCAAAGTACAGAGAATAGCTTGCAAGGCCCTACAAGATTTGGCCCCATCTCCCTCGCCCCATGCATTCTCACATTTTGTCCACATCTGTCATTCACCCTAGCCCTGGCTCATTCTCTTTTGGCTGCATTGGACTTTCTTGCTTCTTGAACATTGGAAACAGGTTTCAACCTTAAGTTTTGTTCTTGGTCCATAGCCCATCTGCATGGCTTAACTGTTACCTTATTAGTGAGCCCTTCTCTGATCATTCTATAAAAATTAGCAATTTCATTCTTCTGCCATAATCCATACCCTTTTGTCCTGCTTTTAAGTTCCAACAGCATCCATGGTCATATGATATATTTTGCATTAGTTCATTATTATATAATTATCTCTTTCCCCCTGTTATAACAACTGCCATTAGAATATGACCCCTGCTAGATTAAGGTTGATTCTACTCTGTTTCATTGCCGCATGTTCATACACAGAACATTGCCTCACCATATTGGGTGCTTTATAAATAAATATGGGATGAATAAGTGTTTGTTTGTAATATTCCTTTGTTCACTTTTAACAAGTAAAGCACTTCAAAACTAAAAATTTCCCAGTATAACATAAACCTTAAGACTAAAGTTGTTTTCCTTATCAAAACAAAACAAAACAAAAAACAAGCAAACAAACAGAGCTCTATTCTCAAGGTTAATTATTTGTATAGCTTTTCCTCCAAAAACCCTTAGTTTTGCAATTCCTTCCTCTGACTTAACTCTCAAGCTTTTCATATGATGTATGTATTATTTATTGGTTGAAAAATTGCAAGGTTATTTGAATGCCTTTGTTATAAAATAAATTTGTATTTGACACATGATTACATTTTAGACATAACAAAATTATACATATCAATGAAATCATAAACCTCAATCATAATGTCTTAGCTTTAATAGAAATAACTAATATGTACTAATATATATCTTTATGGGACATTCATTGTTTTGTTTTAATTTTAGAGAAATTGATTCACTTTTTTTGTGTGTGTGTGAGACATTTTAGTAATTTAGCAAATTGACTAACGAGAGAAAAAGCTGAAAAGTATGGCTGTGGGGAGACAGCTTGGTGTCAGGCCAAGGAAAGTAGCTAAGAAATCAGAAGTCTTAAACAACTCAAAATTATATTGTGTGGATGGCGTTTCATTGCTCCTGGGAAGAAGACTAGAACCCTTAGCGTGACATTCAAGGTTATTCGTGATCTGAGGTCAAAATGACTGCAGTCCCACTGACAGCGGGTTTTTGCACTTGTACTTTAAGATCTGGACGTGTGGAACAGCCTGCCTTTCTGCAGATGCTCGAAATTTTATTGATTTCAAAATATTCATTCTGCTCCCTGTGGAAAACTTCTCCCCATCCTTTGAAACCCATTTCAAAATGCCTCTCCCTTTGGGCAGCCTTGCTCAGTGCCTCCCAGATGAAACATGCCTTTTTCTGATCTCCACACTTTGTTAGTGCGGGGCCTCCTATATGCAAATCTTAGGCAAATGTATGTCTATGTCATCCACAAAATGGTTAACTAAGGGCAGGAACCATCTCTTATTCATATTTATATCTTGTGGACAGTATGAGAATAAACTTGGCACTTAATAAATATTTCAAAAATTGTAATTTGGAACATTGTATTGTAATAGAAATACCTTTTCTCTAGGGAGACTATATAGACTGTACAGTATATTCCATAGAGACGACTTAATCTTAATTTATTTTTAAATATGATTGCTAAAATTATTTTTATTGCTTTGATTTTTGGTACTGGACAACTACCTCTTAAATTAATAAAGCATTCTATTCTAATAGTTCGCATTTTATTGTTATGAAGCAAAAGGCTGGACCTAAATTTTTTTGTCTTTTAAAAAAAATCTTTCTCTTGTTCTGTGTTTATTATTACCTATTTGATTTTTTTTATATACTATATGTATTCAGAAATAAGTTTAAAAGGCAACCTACTATAATAAAATATTGCAGAGTACCCATGTGGGAGAATTACTATTCTAGGAAAATAAATCTCATAATAATGTAGTATTCATTATTATAATGGATACTTCAGTGAATACTTCAATTTCAGCTTTTTGCTAATGACCTGTATGCCGCAAAGCTTTCTGAAGAGCTTTCATTTTTTGTATTAAGGCTAAACAGAGTTTTACCTCCAAGAGAGATAAAGTCCCCCAGGAAGATCTGAATGAGCAAAAATAGCTCACAACAATGGAAATCTTCTAAAATGTGGATGTTTGTGATGATTCTGTAACATATTTCATGTTAAAAAAAAACAAAAGAAAAAGAATTGACATTATCCATCAACACTAAGTGGTCTTTTTGGGAGAAAACAGTACCCAACAAATGACTAAAAATTGAATAATAAGATTTGGAACATCCATTTGGCCCAAATAAACGGCATTTCACCTTGTTTGTACCTGTTAAGGACTGGGTGGTGAGGGGAGAGGGGAATATAATCCAAGGCTGGATCTCCAAAGATCGCTATTTAATCGTTATGGGGCATGTCCAGTGGTCATTGTATATACGCTCCAGGTAACTCAAAATGCAGTAACTTAGAATATCCCAGGGTAGATGCCTCCTGAGGTGGATCTCTTGAAAATATATGTTTTAGCTGGGTTAGTCACAGTACTTCACTAAAAAATAGATGTTCCTGACTGTTTCTGATAATTATATTAATAGGAGTGAGCATTCTACATGGTAAGCAGTTGTGTCATGATGTACACAACAGAAAAAAATATTTATTTTTTAAAAAAAGCATTAACTTGGGTTCTGTGATTCACAGACTGAGTGAAAATACTTATTTTTTTTTCCTGAAAGAAAAAATTCAAATTATAATTTGAATGAAACAGGTTAAGGAGTTTGTGTGGATATTGAGATTATTTTTGGCTCAAAATAGGTCATCTTTCCACAACATGCTAATGGATAGAAAGTGTCTTAGTTTGTTTATGCTTCTATAATAGTATACCATAAACTGATGGCTTATAAACAAAATAACTTCATTTCTCACAGTTCTGGAGTCTGGGAAGTCCAAGATCAATGCACTAGAAGAATTAGTGTCTGATGACGACCTACATCCTGGTTCATAGACCTCTGTCTTTTCTCTGTAACCTCACATGACAGAAGTGGGGTGGGAGATCTCTGGGGTCTCTTTTATAGGGACACTAACCTCATTTATGAGGGGTCCATTCTCAAGACCTAATCACCTCCCAAAGGCTAATACTAATACCATCATGTCAGAGGTTAGAATTTCAACATATGAATTTTGGAGTGACATATTCAGTTCACTGCAGCAAGGAAATGAAATTCTTAACACATATTAACATCTTTGTTAGTTGGTAAAGAATCAAAATTATTAGCTATGAGAGATGGGTGTACCGTGTCACATTCAGTATTACTGAATATCACACTGGGTATCAAAAGGCACAAACATATATTTTTATTTAAAATGAATATTCAGATCTTATCCTATCCATATATATTGCAATTAGCACTTTACTAATTCTAAAATGATTCTTAAATAATGTTGGCTGATTTTCAAAATCAAACTAGCATTCTAAAAAAATAATCATAGTACTACACTCACCAAAAGCAAACCAAGGTGATGACTTTTTAGATAAAACACCAAAGGCACAACCTATGAAAGGAATGATAAGCTGGACTTCATTAAAATTAAAAACAAAACAAAAGAACAACTAGAAAAACAAACTTCTGCTCTGTGAAAGACAATGTGAAGAGAATGAGAAAACAGCCACAGACTGGGAGAAAATATTTATAAACCACACATCTGATAAGGGAATGTTATCCAAAATTTACAAAAGAAAAAAAACAAACACCTGTTTGAACTCAGCAATAAGAAAACAAGTAATCTGATTAAAAAAAAAAAAAGTGAGTCAAAGACTTTAACATACCCCTTGCCAAAGAAGATATATAGGTGTCAAATAAGCACATGAAAGGTTCTCCACATCGTGTCATCAGGGAAATGCAAATTAACACAAGATGCCACTACATACCTATTAGGATGGCCAAAATATGGAGCACTGACAACACCACATGCTAGGAAGGATGTGGAGCAGCAAGAACTCTCATTCTATGCTGGTGGGAAAGAAAAATAATGCAGACATTTTGGAAGATATTTCAGCAGTTTCTTAAAAACAACAACAAAAAACCCCGAACATACTCTTACTGTATAAGCCAGTAATCATGCTCTTTGGTATTTACCCAAAAGAGATGAAAACGTATGCCTACACAGAAAGCTGCATGCAGATGTTTATAGCAGCTTTATTTAAAATTGCCCTAACTTGGAAGCAACCAAGATGCCCTTCAGTAGGTGAATGGATAAATAAACTGTGGTACATCTACAAATGAACATTATTCAGCATTAAAATGAAATGAACTATCGAGCCATGAAAAGACATGGAGGAAACTTAAATGCATATTAGTAAGTGAAAGAAGCCAATCTGAAAAGGCTACACACTGTGTGATTCCAACTATATGACATTCTGGAAAAAAGTAAAACTATGGAGACAGTAAAAAGAGCAGGCGTTACCCAGGGTTGTGGTGGGAGGGCGTGACCAACAGTCAGAGCACAGAATATTTTTAGGTCAGTGAAAATACTTTGTATGTTTTTATAACAATGAATACATGTCATTTTACATGTGTCCAAACCCATAGAATGTACAACACCAAGAGTGAACTGTAAGGTAAACTCTGGACTTTGGGCGACTATGATGTGTTAATGTAGGTTCATCAATTGTAACAAATGTACCAATCTAGTGATGATAATGGGGGATGTTATGCATATGGTAATGGGAGAAGAGGGCACATGGAAATATCCGTACCTTCTTTTTAATTTTTCTATGAACCTAAAACTGTTCTAAAAACAAACCCCCAAATCTAAGATGAATGTGTGCTAAAAAGCACATAACTGAAATGCTAAAGTGAAAATACCAAAGATAGAATAAAACAATCTTCATACTTTCTGCTTCATAAAGAGTTCTAAAGCCAGTTTGGGATGTACATAGGCTCTGGTATATAAAAATACCATCTTTTCCTTGTTTTGAGGGATAGGTGGAGAGGAATTAGGAGCTAAAGAAATATATTCAAAAAGAACAAATATCTGCTCTTCAGCAGTTTCTTTAATAGAGTTAAAAAGAAAGATAAGACCAATTACCAATATACATAACATACAGTAAGACATCTTGCTTTAACCATTATGTGGGATTCATTTAAAGGTGATATTGTTGAAGTTTGATAGAGATGTACCTTTGGTTTTCTCTATCTTGAATAAGAAAAATAGGCTGAAAAGTAAAATCATTGGAGATAATAGAGATAAATGCCAAGCATGAGAAAGAGAATGAAGGAGGGAAATCCTTATTGATGACACATTCAAGGAAGAAATGAGACAAGGTACAAAGAAAATTTGCCATTCTGTAAATTTGGTTCTGCACAAAATATTTGAAAGATTGTGAAAAGAAAAATAAATAAAAACTAGTTGTGGGAGTTGAAAACTTACTGTAGGATGAGGCAATAAAACATAGCATTGCATATGCATATAAAACTGTAGTTAGGCAAGCACTAAAGAATGTGATCTTGATGAATATTTCCGATGGGAGAATTCTAAAATACAGACAGTGTTTTAGCCAGGATGCGCTAAATGTGTTTGTCATCCAGCTGCAATTATCTAAACCAAAATAAAGGAGTACATTGGCTCTCATAATTAAAACATTGGGGTGGGGAAGAAGTGCCAAAAGACCTGATCATATGACCACCCCTGAGCTGTGGAGATGGTGTCATTCTTTTTCAACCACATGGAATAAGAATGTGTTTGGCGTATTACCCCAAAGATAAATAAAATAAAGAATAGCTAGAAAATAAAATATGTCCATTATAAGACATATATCTTTTTTACTACGCTAATTTTATGTTGCTTTTAATTAAGTAAAAAACAGAACAACAACAAGAAAAACACTTGAAGATTAAACACTCATGGAGGGTTTATTATTTCTCTGTCACTAACCTAAGCATTAGAATAAACTAATAGAAGACTTTAGTTCCCAGAAATTTACAATCCAACATGTTTGACTATAATATATAGTTGAAGATGTCTTAGCATATTCAGCTATAACAAATTTCATAATACTAGTATGAATAAAGTGTTATCAGAATACAGAATGAGTGTTTAATTCTGCTTGGGTGCGAGAGGTGTGAATGGGGATTCTGAGAGTCTTTGAGTGGGGAGGCGGGGCAGTGACATAACATTCAGGTTATATAATAAGTCTTTCCCCACTGAGAACATGGGGGATTTCACTGCTTAAAAATTAACAAGCTCAACTGCAACTGAAATCAATCAAAGATTAAGTGCTTTCATGCTTCCAGCAGACAGTATTTTGATAATCTCCAATATCTGAAACAATTTCTGAAAATAACTAGTCAGAAAAATCAAGTAAATTTTAGATGGCTGTGGGCAGGCTGAGATACAAGACTGATTTTTTGGTAAAGGTTCTAACAGCTTAGATAAAAGACCATCTGGATCAAGGATTCAAGGCTTTCTAAAAATGTGTAACCTTTCTCATTATAGAGTTTAAATAGTTACTGGTGATAAAGTTTAAACTAAACTTGGTATGAAATCATATTAAAGTCTTCTCTTTTTAAACATTCCAAATCTTGTATTCTTTTAAAGTTAACATGTGAATGTATTGAGTGTTTTTACCTCGATATGTAAAATTTGCTTATAAAATAAACTATCAGAAATGAAGGAGTAACAATGAAAAAATAATTATGTTTCTCTAGAGGTTGAACCTACCAGTAGCATATTCTAATTTATCTGTGCTCATGCCTATTAAGTTTATGAATAAGGTTCATACTTTTTAAGCTTGTATCATCTGTTAATGGCAACTAAAGAAATAGTTAGCCTAGTATTTCAAACAGAATAATTACTTCCAATGAGAGTAAATTCATGTAAATTACACTAAACACAAGATAGAGGGAAATTAACAAGAATTTTCACTAAGAATTTGGGAAATTTTATTTATGGAATAAAATTTTGTGTTGTGTAACATACCATCCAGTTATATTCTAGGCTCTTTATCCCTAATACCTAAATTAGTAAATGGCACAAGAACAGGCACTCAATAAATTATGTTTTTCTTGTCATCTTTTTTTTTTTGATTGGTATTTGTATGAAAGTATAAAAATAGCAAAAACTTATATAGTGCTTTATATATGCCAAGCAATTGTTCCAAGCCTTTTAAATATAGTCCTTCACAGATTACCTTAAATTATAGACAGTACAGAAAATTTTAAATAAGAAAAAAATTATGTAAATAAGCTGGCAATATCTCTATTTGATAAGTGGCTTCTGTCTTACTTTAAAATGTTTTTATAAATACTGTTAAATATAACTTATAATACTGTTTAGCTTCTCCTAATGATTAGATTTTAACCAATATTTCAAAACCACACCAAACAGAGAATTAAAAACAATGCTGATTATTCTAACATTGAATTTAAATATTGATTTAATATAGTTGGATCTTGACATTTTCAAGTGCCCAATTTGTAAATACCAAAATTATACATAATTATCATAAAATGCAATAAAGCTTTAAGTTATATCTTTGGATGCTTAATTATTTCATAAATATTAAACTGAAGTACAATGTGGACTTATTTTTTAATAAACACCATGCTTTAGTTTCACTTTCTGTTTCCATTACCAAAACTGATAGTTGGCTTTTCAATTTCATAAAGCCATTTTTCACAAAATAGTAATATTTCCCCAAATCCCAAGTCTTTCAACCATGACGTTAATTATTCTAGGAGCAGTTCCCCCAAAAAGAGTGGCCATCAGTAAATTCCATTGGGATGAAAATTCTGGGGATCAACTAAACCCACTTGTCACGTGACTCACTTACCCTTGCACTCTAGTATGGGGGACTGTTCCAAACTTATGCCTCAAAAAATTTGCAAATAATGATATGCTGTGCATCTTCCTGACCATTTGTGAAACAGCAAATGTTAAATTTGCATATATCAAAGATATGCAATATTTAATAATAAATCAAAGCACATTTCCCCCCAAAATGAAGTGTAGTAAAACCTTATTACACAAGTAGCTCTTGTCCTCTCTTCTTATGGTGTCAAATGAATGCAAGCAAGAGTTCTGCTCATCCTGGCAGGAGCAAAGCCGGGGTGGGCTTTAGTTGAACAATGGACAGACAACCAGGTTAAAGGCAGCTTGAAGGCAAAAGTTAGATCCCCAAGTCTCTAGTATTCTTCTGTCCAAGTTCCCTCCATTTGGCATGAAGCTAATGTTGAAAACAGTCTGCTCTACTACCCTTTGCTGCTATTCCCTGGGACAGTAAGTAATTCTTAAAATGTGGTTTCAAGACTTCTGGGGGTCCCCAAGACCCTTTCACGTAGATCTGAGGTCTTCCCTTTTCCAACTACAGATCTGTGTAAGACCTGATATTCTTTCTATGCTTCAACAACAACAAAAAACGTATCACAAAAGATTGACTGCAGAAGCAAATATTAGCATCTAGATCTCCTATGCTAGGCATTAAAAGAGGTTTTAAAAAATGTAAACCAATGCAAATCTCCATTTTTGTTTGTTTTGGAAAATATAGATCTCTGTAAAATGTTTGTTTATGTTAGGGTATAAAGACTTTATTATAGTTATTACATAAATTAATAACTAGGATTTTAAAAATTATGTATATGTTTAAATTTTAATTTAAAATATAGTAAGTATTAAAAGATATAATCTAAATAAGCAAAATATCTTTGGCATCCTCAGTAATTTTTAAGAGTCTAAGAAAGATATCTTAGAGTCTAAAAAGGTTATTCGAGATGTTTGCGAACCATTGCCCCAGAAGCAGCTTCAAAACCACTTCTGCAGGCATGCCCAGATATTAACTTTTCCTTTATTTTCATAGCTGTCTCATAAAGTAGCTCTCGCCATTCACATTTTCAAATGATAAAACTGAGGTTTATAGACATTAAATCATTGTAAAACATAACCCCACAAATTTGTGGCCTATTCTTTCACTGTGTGGAAAGGGTGTACAGCCCAGCGGGAGTTGATTCAGGTAGTCTGATAAGGTTATTGTATGTATTAACAACTCTTAAGAGCGGTGAAATAAACTTTCATAAAATGTACTTAGGTTTGGAAGCAATAATGTAAAAACAGGCTGATTGGGAGCAACAATGTCATTTAAAGCATGGGCATAATATAGTCAGAGAGGGTCACTTATATGCTTTCAGATATGCAGAGCCTTTTCTTTAATTTTACAACTTCTTTTTCTTTTTCCCTTTGCTTTTCCCAAGTCAATTAAAGTGCAAACAGGAGGTCTGATAAGAGACAGCAAGACAAGTGAGACATAGGATAGCACTAAAATATGACTTCCTAATATATGCAGGGTAATAGGAATAATTGGATTTTTAAAGCCTGAGCATTGCATGCTTTACCCCTTATCTCCCATTAAATCGATTGGTGTCTTGCTCTTTTTATATCTGAAATGTTAACCTTTTTGAATTTTTAATAACTAAAACTTTGTAACACTCTTATTAAAATGTGAGGTTGTATTAAATCTGCCACTTGGCTCTTATAAATCATTGCTCCTTACCTGAAATAATGGATTTTAATGTCTGATGAAATTTGTATTTGTTAATCTATAAAATAATGATTGTAAAAATGACCCTATAATTTAACAGCATCTTAATTACATTTTTATATACTCTGTGTCTATGTAGGGTGCCTGGGCAGAATTTTATTACCCACATCTCTTTAACACAATAACTTCAACCAACCAAATAAGTTCAAAACTATACTTAGTGTAGCTAAGTGTTCTCAAATGCTAACTGTACTTAAATTTTCAAAACATTTAGTGTTAAATATGCTTGTCTACATCCCACAATTAACATGAAGCTGTAAAATCAGTTGAGAATTCAATTAACATATTTTACGAAAGTGAGAAAATGCTACAATTTTTACCCCAAATTTGGGAAATACATTTGTACTGCAAAGGTATTCTTACTCTAGAATTTCTTTTTAATAACCGTACGACTTTTTCAGTTTTAAATGACAGAACTCAAATGTCTCCCAAATTATAGTCCCAGCTCTTTTTTATTCATTATAGGATAGTACCATTTGTGCATTTTGACAATATATAAAATTTCACACATTAAAAAAGAGAGCTCATGATATGTATCCAATCAATATCCATTCCAAACATGCTTCTCTTTTTATCAACCTTGTAAATCAGAATCCAGATTACCACCCAGCTTCCTTATTTCCTCAGTTTGTATTTTATGTATGTATGTATGTATGTATATATGTATGCATGTATGCATGCATGTATGTATGTATGTATTTGTCTATCCTGCTTGCCAATCTCTTCCTACCTCCACTCAACCTAATATCCATTTAACACTGTTTAGGAACAGTTTTATCATGTCCCCCGCCCCCCACAATCAAGCATTTCACTATTTGGGTATTTTGTATGAAGTCCAATCCTTCTGTCCAATACGTAACTATTGCCTGAACATCATCAACCTTAGTTCTCTCATCAATCTACCAAGTTCAACAAAAATTAAGCTATTGTACTCAGGCATGAATTTTTAATTCCAACCTCCAAGACTTTACATATAATTGTTTGCATCTGTAATGGCCTTTGTCTAACTTTTTGTAATTGGTATCTGATAAGACTTTCAAAACTAACTCATCTCCTCAAAATTGCAGAAAAGGGGTCAGGTCTTCTTGGGAACTAAGCCAGGAAAAAGCGTGAATGGATTAGAATCTAGACTGAGTAGGTTGAAGGTGAAATTTAAGCCAAAATGAAGTTAGAGGTCAGAATTGTTTGATGATATTGACAAATTAAGCTTATAGTTATGATTGATGAAAAGTAGATTCTAACAGACAGAACAGTGTCACATGGGATCAGGAGGAGAGTGACAGCATTATCATTACAGCCATAGAAATACAGTTACAAAGGAAGTTGGTTGCTTTGATAGAAGTTCACCTTTAATCATTATTATAATTATGATGATTATTATTATTTTGGTCAGTAATTCCACTGTCAAATAAAAAATCAAATCTGGACTTAGTAGGGAGAGACTGTTCAAAAGTCTGAGGAAGGAGATTTCCTCCAAGGGTGGGGAAAGGGACAATTGCAATAGGGAACATTTTGTGACCATGAGAACTGTAAGCTTCTCAAGAGTTGGACAAAGGGATTTTATTTTATGGAGAAGCTTAAACAAAGCTAGAAGGAACCAGGTGTGGGCAAGAGGGAGAATGTTTGGCATGGTAGGATAGCAGGAGAAAGAATGTTTTACCCTGAGGCCAGTCTTTTCTTAGGAGGGGCAGTATGCTGGCTCACACTGAAAGTTAGCCAAAATTTTAGGTCCTGGAGGAAGGGCAGAAACTTAACCAAAGTTTGATTAACAAGCATTTTGTTCTAAGTAACCAGTAGCAACAAGAAGTTCAGCTAGTCATTTCTGAGGCAAGAAATGGGAGTTGGTGGATCTGTGCCTGGCCTTGTCTTATGTAAACAAGGAGGGCATCCATGAGTCTTAACTAAGTCACATTGAGAAGGAGGTTCCTAGAAGTAAGCCTTTTTCTAGAACACAAAATGGTGAGATTTCTTAACATTTAAATAAAACTCAACATCATTACTACTAACATTTATTAAGCACCTTCTATGTTCCAATCACTATATTGGGCATTGGAGATATAGAGATAAATTTTTAAAAAGGTAGATTTGCCATAAAAGATAATCAGTCTTAAGCTCTGGGGCCCCTGAATTATAAAGAATTTTTGTGAGATGCTGAGAGCTGCAGAGCATTCTAAATGGCAGGGAAAGCTATATTGCTATTTCCATGTATACTTTTCTGGTAAACTGACTAAAAAGATCTTAGAAAAAAGGAGCCTGAATCTTTAAAATCACAGTCATTTGTTGTAATTTCTTTCTTAATTCTAAATAAATAGACCTGTAAATAAGATAAGATCCTCAAGTGCCTCATGGGAGATGTGGGGAAAAAAACCAAAACAACAAACAAAAAAACAAACAAACAATCAAAAAACTCTGACATTTACAGGACAAAATGACCACTATGATTTGATGAATCAGAGAGGAGAGTAGCCTACTGGCCTGAAAGGAGGAATGTCAGGGAGGAAGAGTAGTTGATGAGTTTTTCAGTGTTATAGGAACTAACATGTCAGGGAAAATGCGAAAGATTGAGAAGAATATTTTAGGCAGAGGGAACAGCATGTATGAATAATGTGAAGGTATCAGAAAGCATGTTTTCCCCATAGAATGAAAAAAAGTTGATCTGTCTGGGAAGAGGGGCACCTGCATGGAAATAATGGGGGTTTCAGTAGGAGACGTGAGTCTGATCTTTATCACAAAAGTCACTGTAAGTGAGAAAAGAAACATTAACCTTAGACATGAAATAAATGGGGCTCTGAAGAAAACGACACCCTTTTTAGAAATTCAAATCTATAGAGCACATTAACCTACTAGTTTTATTCCTAATAGATCCTTATTGAGTTATAATGGTCAGGACCTGTTAAAACTGATTCAACTCTCTTATGAAGAAGGAAGCTTTCACCTACTTAGGACCCTTACTGCTTATTTTAAGGGGATAATAGTATATCCCACGATGTAACTAATTATTTTTGAGTTCCCAAACCACTTCTTTCGCTGTACACAAGTAATTCTCAACTGGGTACAATCCTTCACACACACACACACACACACACACACACACACACACACACACAACCAGGGAACCGGGGAACAGTTGTGAAAGTCTGGAAATATTTTTGATCATCACAAAAGTGGTGTTAGGAGTATCTAGCAGGTAGAAGCCAAATACCGAATATACAGCCCAAAATGTCAGTAACAGTGCTATAGCTGAGAAACTGGCCATACACCTATACCTGCTCCCTTGGATTTGAGGTGGAATTCTGGCAGTTGGTCTCTGGCTCTGGTCTCAGCTCCCTGTGGGTTCAGACTGTCTTATGATGCTACAGGCGTGGTTTCAGGGTGCTCAAGGTACATGGTGTTCTATGAAGTCAAACTCTTTTCTTGAAATGCAGAAATAAATGGTAGCTTCCTGTGAACATTTGTATAAACAAAATCAAGGTGAGGATAGATAGAAACCAGTCTGATTTAAGACTGGATAGAGATGAAGCTATTACAGAGTATGGTTCATATATTCTTTGATTGGTGTGTGGGAAGTAGACAGAAGCCAAGTGAACCCAATTTTGAGAGTTAATAATTTCCTTCACAACTCTGAAATGATCTGCAAATCTGGAAGGGTAAAGGAAGGGTTAGGAAGGGTAAGAAGCTGCCCAGGCTGAGTTGTTCAGGCAGCAGATGACGAGGATACACAATCACATAAAGAACAAAGTACTCAATAGCAGAGAGAAGCTCTTTGAATATATTGACAATGATGATGGCCCATGGTGCATCCAGAAGGTAATCAGGGAAATAAAAAGTTTGTGCTGTGTAGAGTTCTACATTGCAATCTTCTGAGCACTGAGTTGTGGCGTTTCATAGATTTCCCCCCAAAATGCTCTTGGGTCCTGCAATTGAATATTCAGCTGGCTCTTAGGTATCTTTCAGTTTCAAGTGACAAAAAGCATATTCAAATTTACTAAAGAGAAAAGGAAGGCCTTTTTGGCTCACCTAAACAAGGGATGGAAAATGGAAAGGGTAGAACTCGCTGGGATGATTCTGGGAACTAAAGTTCTCACCCTGTGCTCCTCCCTCTGCTTCAGTCTGTCCTTCAGCAACCTGCCCTTCGTCATGCAGTGAGGATCTAATTCAATGAACACTTAGACAGCTGGAGCTTTTACCACAAGAAGTATTAGAGGGATACACCATTACTACCACACTCCTCATGGTCTCTTCCAAAACAAGTGAAAGCTCATAGAGGTAAATTTACTGGGAAATAGGCTATAATTCTATTAGCCATCTATCATCCTTTGATGCCTTAACATTATTTCACTTGGTTCTTACAAAGTTCTGAGAAGCTAATATTATTATCTTCAAAGGCAGTGGTACCCAAATGCCAGTTTCTGGACTGATATGGGCCTGGCCATTTAAGGATCACTTCCAAACCACATTAAAAATATAGTAACAAAACAAAAACAAACAAAAAATGCATTTTAATTCAGCAAGTCAAGGGAAGTCTCAGAATTTTTTAAAATGTTGCCCTGGTGATTCTAATATACAAAATGACCTAGGTTAATAAGTACCAATGCAGGTTTATTTCCTTCTTGCTGGAAATATTTTTTCCCCTTATTACAGTTATTTCATAGAAATGATAAGGAAATGGAATATATGTGAGAGTCGAGCAAAATTTTAAAAATTTCTTACAACATGATTATCCATATAGTCATGATCAACTTCAAGGTTGATATGACACAATACATATTATCTTTGTTAATCACTTAAATATGTTGACATCTTTCCTTTGTTGTTCAATATACTACATTCATATTGTTTTAAACAGTCAAATAATCTTTTATATGAATGTCATAACATATCTACATATAAATAAACACACTCATATTTATAAATTCCAAAATGTGGCTCTTTTTGTTATTTCCTTATTACAAATAATGACCCTCCTATATATAACCTTGTACTATGCTTAATTATTTCTTTTTGAAAAAAATTCCTATCAATAGAATTCTTGGGTCAAAAGTATATGTATTTCTAAGGTTTTTGATACACACTGGTTCCCACTCACAAAGATTATCTTACAGTACTCAGTAATAGTGGACAAAATGCTCATTTTCCCATAAAAATAGAGTGTCATTATTCTTGAGAAACATTTTACAATTTAACTGGGGAAAATTTTTAATACTAAAGTTGAATTTTTCCATGTATGTATAATGTTCATTTCTGTTCTTCTCTGTGACATATTGGCCCATTTTTCTATTGTAGTTTTCTTTCCTATTCACTCATAAGGGTTCTTTATAGATTAAAAATATTTGCCTCTTTATATATTTAGGATTGTTACTTTTCTGTTATATGTTACAAATAAATACTTTTTACCGAGAGTATATTTTGCTTTTAATTTTATTTTTATTATATTGTTTGAAATAAATGTATTTTAATTTTATGGAGGCATATCTACTACTTTTTAATTTTATTTTTTTTTAGAATAACCAACCTAAGGTAATATGAGAATTCACCATTATTTCTTTTGAATGACTCAAAAATTTATTTATTACATTTAAGTCTGTACTCCATTTGCAAATCTTTTGGTGAATGGCAGAAGGTAGGAATTCATTACTACTACCACCAACATCATTACGGCCCCATATGAGGGGTACCCATATGTCTCCAAATCATTTATTTAATAATTTTTCCTTTCACCAAATATTTGCAATGCTTAGGAGGTGTATTTAGGGTCACATAAATATGTTAACCTCTATTTAAACATGTCTAGAAACAGTTTTTTGGATCTATTAAAATAGAACTAGTATCCTATGCAGCAATATTAAAAATTATCATGAGGATCTGAAAATACAGTCTCTAATGCATACTTTAAAAGTATCTAATATTGACTGGGGATATGACCCTTCTCCTCTTCTCTTCCTTACCTTCTGACCCTGTCCTGGAGTTTCAACTTTTACAAATGACACTTACTCAAGCTGATTAGACAGGTGAAGAAAACTGTAGGAAGGAATATTGATTTCAGATGATGATCTTGTTCAACACCTGGTATTTGTTGCAAACATTAAATTCTCCTTTTTTTGACAAGGAAAATAGTGAAAGAGTAGAGTTGGTAAAGGTGAAGTGACAAACATAGTAGATGGATTTTAAGAACTTCCTTGGGGTTATCTCCATTTAAAAGAAAAATAAATACAAGTACTTTACTGGAGTATAGGCTCTTGGTTTCAAATTAATAAATCAAGTAATAGTATTTATTGTGGAAGATTGTAGGTTAATAACCTCAATTAGGCTTAGAACAAGGTGAAGTGGTAATGTTTCTGGGCAAAGCCAAGACATCACTACTATGGCCGCTAGTACCAGTAATGGACCGAATGGAGAGACTGATTATATTGGTAACAATACCTGGCATTAAGGATTAGGGTTACCTACTATCGTGGTAAGACTAGGTCAATTGCAAAGACAGATCTCTTCCTATGACTGGTAATACTCTGTCAAGTTGTTGAAGGGAAAGAGAAAATAGCAGAGGACTTCTCCCTGTGGCTTACTTAATGAGTGCATATGTTGTTTGAACAATTTTCCCAGATTATTTAAACAGCGCTTGGATTACACACATTCTGAAAATTTGAAGTAAATCAGAACCTTGCTTACTGTTATTTTATAGCTGATGCAACAGGAATGGTAGAGTATGAAACACAAGAGAAATCCCTGTTTCTGAAAGATTCCTGTGGGTTTCTATACAATTAGGCTGGAAAATTTCTGCTCTTTCATCTTATTCAGAGTTTCTGGTGTGTCCCCAGGACACTGGGCGTGAACAGATAAAAGAGAAACACCCCAAGTTACATAGTGGCTACAGCGGACTATATCCAGCATGGGGATCTGTTTTGAGTCTAGACTCTAGGTAGGAAATGATCCTCTCAATTAATGGAATTTAAACTTTTACCATAGCTTTTGGAAAAATAAAGATCTATGTAGGTACTATAGCAACAAGAAGATAGAATAAAAAACAAATGATAATAAGAAAAACAGAGCAGTTGTTTTCAAGAAATAGAAAACATTATCCCATAACCATAAAAACAAAATCAACAACTAGCATAGATTTATTTAACATTAACTATGTGCCAGACAATGTTGTAATCACTTGTTATTTCTTCCTATCCAAAAAAGCTTATGACATAAGTATTATTATAATCACCATTTTATAAAATAAGAAACTGAGGCACAGGAAGAGTAAGTACCTTGCCCATGGTCACATAGATATTAATCCAGCTAAGAAGTTGAATTCTGATTTAGGCATTTTAACTCTCGAACCAATGTTCTTAATCACTATATTATTCTAATGTAACCAATAGTTTAATGGGCATATTATGCAAAATACAGCCTTCAACTGAAATAGTTTGAACAGACTCAGTGCTTAGGGTCTCTACTTGGAGCATGTTTTTAAAGAAAAGCTAGGCATGAAAAATAAGGATTTTCAATGAAAGGAAAACCACCCTTTTGGAGCTTGTATTTGAGAAAAGCAATTAGAAACACATGAACTGATCAGCCCCACTGGTGAAGGGGTAGGATCCATTTCTTAATGATAGATATTGAAATTTTGAGTCAGAAATCACTGTATATATTCACTGAACACATAAACTATCACTTTTATTGGTGGAGGACGTAATGGGATGGGAAGTGGAATAGGACAGACAGGAAAGAAGGGGACAGGCAGTTACAATAAATCCTTTGTTGCTTTGGCGAGTTCCACATAGAACAATCTAGTCAGAAATGGTTTTAGAACAAGCATCTGAACCAGGTGAACCCTGTTTGATGTTTAGAATCAGAATTCTATCTCCCAGTGTGGGCAGAAATAGACAAATGACACCCCTTACAAAATTCTGAATTGAAGGTAATATTTTGGCCTATGTCATGCTACACAATAGACCCAAGAAGCAGAATGACAGGTTGAAGTCCAAATGTCATAGAAGTTCATAAGGATCATTTTAAGGAAAATCATCTTTTTCCGATAAGGCTTTAAAGCAATTAAGGTTTTCTGTTTTTCTGTTTTGTTTTGTTGTTGTTGTTGTTGTTGTTTTAATCAGCAGGTTAAGGAACAAAGATATCTCAGTTTTGAAGAACAAGGGCTAATAAAACCAGTCTAATCTTCAAAGGTCATGGTGGTTTCCAGGATAGGGGAAGAGAGGAAAGGGGAGTTACTATTTTTTGAGTATAGAGATTCAATTTTTCAAGAAGAAAAAAGTTCTACAGATAGATGATGGTGATTGTTGCACAATGGTATGAATATTCTTAATATCATTATACTTTACAGTTAAAGTGATTAAGATAGTAAATTTTATGTTATATGTATATTATCACAATAAATATTGAAAAAAAGTGCTAAGGGACTGGTGAAGAAAATGACACGCATTTGGAGTAAAATAATATTAACTGTGGATCTATGTTCTATATTTGCTTTGGAAAGCTTAGAATTTATTCTGCTTTTTCAAAAATTCTGAAAAAACTTTGTTTTTATAAGATTATAATTTTTGTGAATTTATATTCTTATGAGACCTTTTAAAGAATTACAGCCATGCGCTATATAACAACACTTTGGTCAATGACAGACCACATAAGCAGTGGTGCTCCCATAAGATTATGTACATATGAGATGATCAAAAACTACGGTGAACGTTTAAATTAAAAGAAAAAACATTACAGTAAAAGACACATTGCCATTAATCCCCCTCAAAATGCTCCATTTTACTTAGAACGCACTTATCTTATTGTTCTTATCACTTTCTGAAGCAGTTCTGGAAGCCCTCTTTCATGAGTGTCTTTAGTTGCGCTCTCATGGCTGACTTGATGTCCTGAATCGATTAAAAACCTTTACCTTTCATGGTCATTTTAACTTTGGAGAAGAGCCGGAAATCACATGGTGCCAGATCCAGTAAATAAGGTGAATAAGGACACACTGTGATATTTTTATTTGACAGAAATTGTCGTACCAGAAGTGATGTGTGACATGGAGCCTTTCATTGTGATCACAAAATATAGTGAATACTGCTGCTCAATGCCATCCAGAGGAAAGGCAGGGATTTTCAATACAGAAAGTGGTGTGTTAAACCTTAGTAACAGTGTGTGACAAGTTTCAACTTGTTTGGTGCAGTCAGTTGGGTGTGACCTACAGTTGAGGTGTGTTTTAAAACGTGCCACAAATCATCCTCCATCATGACAACACTCCGTGTCACACATCGCTTCTGGTCTATAGCAATTTCTGTCAGATAAAAACATTACGGTACATCTTCATCTACCTTATTCATCAGATCTGGCACTGGGCGACTGCTGGCTCTTCCCCAAAGTCAAAATGTTTCAGGACATCGAGGCAGCTTCAACAGACAACTAAAGACACTCAATCATGAAAGAGGACTTCATAACTGTTTCAGAAACTGGCAAGAACGATGGGATGAATGTGTTCGAAGCAAGAGGGAGTATTTTGTGGGGTATTAATGGCAGTGTGTCTTCTACTGTAATAATTTTTTTTTTTAATTTAAATGTTCACCATATTGTTTTATCATACCTTGTAGCTTAGGTGTTTACTGGGCTATACTATCTAAGTTTGTGTAAGTACACTCTGATTTTTGCATGACGATGAGATCACCTAACCACACATTTCTCAGACTATGTCCCATTAAGCAGCACATGACTATATAAGAAAATACATAATTGTTTTATAATCAGTTTAATTTTTGTTTCACTTATGATTTAAAAGTAAAACAGTACAAATGTTTCATATTTTCAAAATGAAAGATTTGAATGAATTGCAAATTGGTTTGTGATTTAAAAAAAAATTTTAGCTTGCATATTGATATAGGTTTTCATTAGTGTAGTTAGTTGACTTATGGTCTACATTTTAAATAATTAAGTGATAGGTCAATTCTGTTATCAAATTAGAAATGAAATGGAAGTTAGTTATATACTAGATTACACATGATTTACACATGGAATCACAGAATATTAAAACCTTGGGCCATTTTCAACCAAAGACCCGGTTAAAACTCAATAGAAAATGTATCCCAAATATTGTCTTTCACTGACAATAGAAGTGAAAATAAATGTGATAATCCTTATTTTATAATGTTAATATGATTAATTTTTAAAAATCAGGGTCTTCAATATTTTCATAAACACTATGAATTAATGGGTTGAATCAACAGAAGAAAAACACCCCCAAAACACAGGTCATTTGTCACATAAACTGATATTACCACACGCAGCTGTCACATGAATGTCAATAAAAAGCACTAAAGTATAAATAACAGTAGAGCTCTAATGACACAGAAACCTGAAAAAAAAGTTTTGTGAACTATGTTATATGGAGTACCTAAAACAATTTTATCAATAATGCCAATGATTTTTGTTTGTAGTGACAATATTTTAACTTTTTCAGTAAAAATGTAGATTTGTGATTATTCACTACAGAGATTTACTATATATTCCACTCATATTATAAAATGTGTCCAAAAGAACGAAATTTTATTAAAATTGAACTTCGTTGATTCAGAAATGTTGTTATTTCTAAATAGGGTTAACAACCTTTTAAAATAATACTAATGTCAAAACATGACTACAAATGCAGTAAGGATTTTTCCCATTTATTATGTCTGTATAAATTGCATGTTCAGATTTATTGATTTCTAAGTTATGATTGAATGAGGATTAATTTAAATATGTGTCAGAACTCTAAACAATATTGTAAGTCAATTTCTGACCTCCATTATTTTTGTAACACTTATTTGTGCTCAGAAATTCAGTGGAATGCTGTCAGATTAATTGCCTCAATTTTATCCAAGTAATGTTCTAAAGCTTCATATTGACAGGTATACCTGTCTTCTGTTAACTATATATCCCAGGGCCATTTAAGCCTTTAACTATTATTAATTGTGGCTGTTAGAGTTATACATTATCATATAAAGCTAGTATCAAGTAGTTTTCCCTAAACTTGGATTTCTCATCACTTATCCGTATAAGTGTATACTCTGAAGTCATTTTTCAATCTAATATAAAAGAAGAAAATTGTAGGCTCTGTGGTTTTGATGGATTACGTTGTGCTATATGATTCACTGCATTATACTATCCTTCAGCTCTCTCTTACATTATTTTTAGCCAAAGCCTAAATTAATGTTCTGGTTTTGATACTTAAATATTAAATCCAATTAAATTAAGGAATTTACCTAGTTTGAATATGATGCATCTTGTTTTTATTCAACCCTAATAATGTAATAGGCATTATAGATTGGTTTTGTCTTTTCATCTTTCTTCTCCAAAGTTTTTCTACACTCGCACAGTTTCCGAGCATCTTTTACATTTGTCTTGGTTTGTAGTGTCCCTTCAGTTGTGTTTAGAATATTCTGCGTCTAGGTGGTATTTTACTATAACTCTAGCATTCTGAATTAGGCAACGGTATGTGTCTCTACCTGCATTTCTTTAAATATTAAATAGACACTTAGGCATGTGTCTATTTGGTGGACTCTGTGTCCACTATCTTAGGACAGTTTTCCTTTTTATCCTACTTAACTGGTGTCTAAACGATAATGAAGCTCATCTAAATATGGAAGAGAAATGGCATTAAGATCCTTTCATGTTTAAGTCCTGATGCTAAAGACCATAAGATGCCAAGGTCTCACCAGGAAAAAACAGTGGAGTTCGAAGGACCAAGGGGAAAGGCTGCAGTGGCAGGTTGATTTCTGTCTCTTCTGATATGGTGTCTCCCTTCTATCCTATATCCCCACCTCCCCTGGGCCTATAAAGCTGGGTTATAACATGCTGTGTGGAGCTAAAATGAAAGAAAGGCTGAAAATCTTTCTTTCAGAGCCTAATTGTATCCTTATTATTAGACATGGGTGATTCTTGCCCCAGTAACATTTTATGCTTATTTTGAAAATGTTTATAGGAAAGCAGTATGACACCGTAGACAGACCATTAGGTGTTGATGTTCTTCAAGCTCAGTCCTGGGCATTTTTGTTAATCTCTCTCTCTCTCTGTTATGCTAGAAGATACTATTTACTATGTTTTCCCAAAAATAAAACTTAGCTGGATAATCAGCTCTAATGTGTCTTTTGGAGCAAAAATTAATATAAGACCTGGTCTTATTTTACTATAAAACCAGGTATAATATAATATAATATAATATAATATAATATAATATAATATAATATAAAATATACTATACTATACTATACTATACTATACTATACTATACTATACTATACTATAATATAATAAATACTGGGTCTTACACTAACTTTTTCTCCAAAAGACGGATTAGAGCTGATTGTCCGGCTAAGGTCTTATTTTCGGGGAAACAGGGTACTTACTTGACTTTAAGTGAAACCTTAACATTGGTGACTTCAAATTTCTAACTGCACTACTAGAAACTGTCCTTCACAACCCACTCTATATCATTAGCTAGTTTTCTACTTGAATCTTCATTTGGTTCTCATACGGCTCTCAAGCCTATCAAGTGTAAACATGAACTGCTAACTTCTCTCCTGAATCTGTCTTCTACATTTCCCTAATCTTTTTCACCTCGATGATGGCACAGCACACCATTTAGTGACTGGGACAAGTCAGAACCTTAGGGTCAAGTCACTTTCCTTACTCACTCCCATCTCACATTCCCATCTACTATGTGTCACCTCATTCTGTCAGTTTTACCTCTAAATTTTGTTCAAATGTATATTATTCACTTCTGTCCACCTCCATTGCCCCACTTTGTAATCTACTTTTGCACTTCTATAGTAGCTCCATCAGTGGTCTCTCTACATCACTCCTAAACCCCTCTAATTATTTTCCTACACAGTGGGTAATCTTTTTTAAAAAACATAAATTAGATCATAACACTTTCCTCTGCTGGAAATCTATCAAGCCTTCATTTGAACTTGGAATAACATTCAAACTTTTTAATGTGGCACCTGTCTATATTTATATCTTTCTCTCTCCATGTTGGCATCCATCACTGGTCACTATGCGCCTCTTACACTTCATTTCTGACTCCTCTTAAAACTTTCTGCCCCAGGGCCTTCCTACAAATCATTCATTGTGCCAGGAACTGTTACCTGTTCACCTGGCTGATTCTTCCTCATTAAATGTTATTTCTTCAAGAGGCCATCCCTGTAAGTTCTGCCAGTTATGCTCTTCCATTCTCTGTTCTTTTATTTCACAGCATTCAACATTTGCGATAATTAGTTTTGTGTCTACTTGCATTGTGTTGGCCTGCTACATTAGACTCTAAGCTCTATAAGGGATGGGGCATGTTAGTTTTATTCACCACTGAATCCCTACTGTCTATTACAATGACTAGCACATGGAGATGCTGTGTAAATAAATATTTTAGTATTGACTAAAATATATATACAGTGCTGTATTTCAGTCCTCAGAGTAAATGTGTAAAATTTTTTCCTTTCATCAAATGGATTCCAAAGCAAGGCTTTCAGAGTTATGAAAAAAAAAAAAAAGAGAGAGAGAAAAGGTTCTTCTTCCTTAAAGTCTAACAATACAATGCACACAGCCAATACATGGACCTGTATTTGGATCTGAAATCCATTATTGCCATTTACTAACTTTGTGACTTTGCAAAAATCAAAACCATTCTGGGTCTTTCTTCACATGTAAAATGAGAGTCTTTATTTGACCAGCAAACTCTATGGTGTATTATAAAGGTATAAAGTGATAATGTGCATAGATGTATTTTGTACTAGTAAAATATACAGAAATTTGAAAAATTATTGCTCTGGGGCTGTTAGATATCAATGTGAAAATATGTATGTTTATTGTTGGTACCCTTCTTCTATCTCATTGCTCTGCTTCTAATGCATCTGTAGTTTCAGACACCAACTATTTAAAGCATACTATAACAGTTTGCAAGGTATGAATATAGTTTCCTAAATGAGAATGAGGGGACCTAGTAAATATTTACTAGTAATATATGAGTAAATATAGGTGTATTAGTGTATATACTTTGTGACAATTAGGATCCAGGTAGGTGGATTGGCCTGTAGCTGATTTTAAAGACTCAAGGCATTACTTTTATCTTTAAACAAGTCTGAAGTGTACGTTTTATATATCACCATCTAGTGGTGACCAGTAGAACAAACAAAAGCCCCATTCATGCCTACGAGTTATGTAACAGCACACTGGTTTAGAAAGTGTCAGTGACCGTCTTAAATATCTTGCCTGTGCAAGTTGTGTTTACCATTTGCTGACTATAATATTTGAGCATTATATAAAGAGTAACTTTCTTTAGAAATCTCTACAGAAAGCCAACCAGTTTTGCTGATGCAACGGTGTATTTGAATAGTGCATTATTTTATCCACTTCAGTAGCGTCTAAAGAATGTATTATTTAAAATAAAAATGTAAAATTAAATGTTTACATAGAAATGATACCCAGTGTTGAGTGTTTTCTCCAGTAAGATGACATTTGTACTGATACTGCAACACTTTCTCACTTGTTGTACTTTTGGTTTTCAGAGGAGGTATCTGAGGTCATGAAATGTAGGACAATAAAATAAACTGCACTATAAAAAAAGGAGCCACCATTTTGTATCTCCCTCTGGTTGGCAAACTGACATACATGTTCTCACAGTAACCCACAGGTAGGTATATGACTATAGTTGCAGAGATGATGAACTGGATTCAATAAGTTACGTGACTGCCCAACTTTACAGAGCAAAAAAGTCAATCTATTCGTGACTGAGAACTTTATTTTTTAACTGAACCACTCTGCCTGAAACATTGGCAGTAGTACTCCTGAGCTCTACCCAATGAAAAAAATGATACTCCTCCCTCATACACACACACACAATCTTTGGATTGAATGTTAATTAATTTTAATAAAAGCTCTTAACATTTTAGTTCCACAAATATATTTGACTGGCTCAGCAGCTGTAGCAGAGGCTGTTGGGGCTTCAGCCAGGTTCCTTTTTGTGGGGATGTTGCAGTGCAACATCCATCCCCCAGCTGCTGTCAGTGTTGGCTGCAAAATCTGCACGGGTACAATTTTCTTTTTCTTTTTCTAAATGTCATGTTGCCTGGACATGTCTGTGAAATTATGCCCACCTTCTACCCCCTGGTAGCCCTCAGCAACCAATAACTGGCTAACATAGGGGCACAAAGCTTGGTGGTTTTGCCTCAAGGTGGGACAACTCTACTGTGTTGATCATGTTCCAGAGCTCCCCGTGGGTCAGGGTGATGCTGAACTTGAGCTGAAACCTCATCACGACTTGACTTCTGTCCCTTCCCTATTCTCTTCTCTCACTCCAGTATAAGTTTCTCCTACTGGCATTCCCTTGCATAAGAATCCTTGTTTCAAGCTGTCAAGCTCTTTTTCTAGAGAAATCTGATATAAGAGAGCAACTTGTGCAGTTTCACTACTTATTTTTAAAAGCGCATCTTGGCAATGGGGCAGCAATTTTACATAGGTACAATTTGGCAAATGGAGTATTTTGCTTACCCATGGGTCCTTGTTAACCAGATAAATATTACATGAAAAACACTTCAGGAAAACAAAATCCTCATAGTATAAAATGTTAGAACTGTCTCCTTGGAAAAGTGAAAAAAAAAAAAAAAGGAAAGATAAAAAGGATTGTACAATGCCAGTAAAATATAGCAAAATGTAGCTAACTAAACTGTGTAAACAAAACACAATTTCCTCCTTGAATTTTGCTCCTGGGGATGGCAATACCATCTTAATAGAAGAAACAAATTTCCATTTCTCCTTACGAAATAGAAAATAGAGTGCTTTACCAGATTGTAAAGTTACTTAGTAGCAAATTTAATGTTATTTATTATTTCACACAGACCTTATTTTCTTAAATCATCAGGAATAAAAGAAACATTAAAGAAAATAGAGCACGAGGGAGAAAGTGAATTTTTTCTACATCAATCATTTATGTGTCCTCCATCACATTTTGTAAATTTATCACCAAATGAATACCACCACGGGGAAGGCAGAATTGCTTGGTTTTTGGAGCCCTCTAATTATTGTCCAAATTTTCATAAATTTCTACTTAGAAAGAAATCACGGACTTCGATGTCTTCACAGAGTTTCAGTCTCTGTTGTAAATCCTTCACTTAGTTTCTCTTAGAGTAGTATTTATTTTTTTTTCCTCACCTATTCCTTCCTTTACTGTAGTCCTGCTTTCTCAAAGTCAAGTTCAAGGATTCATTCAGACTGCTTGAATAAGAAACTATTGGAATTGAAGCTCAAGAATCTGCACATTAAAAACACTTTAAGCCCTTAAACTTGCACAATGTCAATTGTAGCTTTTTTGAGATGGTGTCAGTGATCTTCAAATCAGTGTACATGTTCCCTTGGGAGTCACAGAGACTGTCCTTGGGTACGTGATCACATAGCTGTATGGTAATCATTTTCTAGTATCTCAACTTTTACACCGACTCTTTCCTAAAATTGGTTCACATCATTCTGGTTCACAGCACTCTGTTTTTCCCTTTCCAAATTCCTTTTATCATCTTTTTCCTACTTGGCTAAAGAAAAGGATATCACTACCCTGGGTTGAACCAAGTCAGCTGTGCCCAAACAAGGGGCAATTAGGAAACCCTTGGCCTCTAATGGAAGAGTCTTATAGGGAAGCAAACAGCCTTGACAAGGACCATTGTAGGTAGTTGTGTCTCTTTTTCCACCAAACCAAAATCGCAGGGCAAGGTCCCATGCTTCTGTTAGACGATCTCTTTTTATCTATCATCTATCTATGTATCCATCTATGCATCTATCTATCTATCTATCTATCTATCCATCATTCTACTTTTTATCTCTCTATCCAGAATTCCAAACAGATGATCATGTTGAGAACGCATGTTGACAATTTTATTTGAATTGATAATGAAATACGCCTAATTTGGCTGATTGGTTTGATAATAATGACTGGCTTTTTACCATTTATCACAAATTGAGTAATTTAAATCTGCAGATATAACCTTTTGTAAAAATATATTTATGGCACTCGTACAATATACAAATGTTGGAGATAACATCCTTTGTGACTATGTATTTTTATGAAATAATTTGAGATACCAACTTTGTGTGAGAGTATATATTATTTTTTGAAGTTTTCAGGCATATGTGAGGGAAAAGAAGCACTTTGCTCAAAATTTTCACACCATCTCTCCTATACAATTTCCAAAGCAAACAATAGACTCTGCAAAATGAGCAAGTCTGCAAAGGATCCACTCATATTCTCTTTTAATCCTTGTTAGCTACCATTCAATCCAAGAGGAGTATCAGAGAGTGTCTGTATTGAGATAAGCACAGCAGAAAAACCTGGAGAAAATTCCAATGATATTGTAGTATGTGTGTTTAGAGAAGGATTGATATTTGACAACATATACCTACCTATATGCATGAATCAAGGTAGAAAAAATAATGCAAAACAGGGAAATGGAAGAAAATTTCATGCTATGATGGTCATTTTGAGTATTGGTTTACTCAATTAAAAATCTTAACCATTCTACTATTTCCAACTATAAAATCCAAATTTGTGAAAATTCTAAGTGGCATTAACAATTTTTAAAAGAAGATCGTTAGTTTTCATAATTCAAAAGATAAACTGTTAGCTCAGTTTTTGATAGAGAAACACACAAGTCTACTTTAAATAGTCACATAAATTAATTTACATGTAAAAGAGTTAACTGTATAGTTAAGTTGATTTTTTAGAAGAATCTCTTACAAACCTCTCTCTTCCCCTGGAGTATATTCAATCACTATCAACATATCATGGAGAAAAATGTAAAGACAGTGTTTATGCATTCAATACAGAAAAAATACATTTAGCATTTGCTGGTTTTGTGATAGTCTCTTAGGATCACATTTTACCGTAGTCTTAAAATATTCTTCAATTCAAGCCCATATTTTAAAATGTTCAAAACACCCAGGGAAAGTATAGGATTCTATCAAAAGACAGGACACTGTTTATATGATTGGCATTTAAAAGTTATCAAAAATTCTCTGTAACATTACTTGTAGCATGAAAACCATGAATGTCCTAGAAGAGACAATGAAAACACTAGCTAACATGAAAAATAAGATGCATTCAGTGTTCAACGGCTTTTGTGATTTTTTTTTTTTTAATGTGAACTGCATGTTTTATTTACAAAAAAAAAAAAAAAATCCCTTTTAGTTTTCTAGTCTCAAAAGCCAGCTCTCCCATTATTATTCCGCATTAGTTCCATTTGCTGATTTGATGAGTAAAGGCCTGGTGGCCAGATGCAAATTTTGCTTTCTGATGTTAATTTAACAAGCAGAATAGCTGTGAGTGTGTCATTTGCCAGCCAAAAGCTTGGAGGAGTCCGGAGAGTGGTTGTGAGAAGTCCTGCACAAATCTAAGCAAGAGAAGGTATTTATATGGATTAACTTTTTGGTTCTGCAAGTGAAAATTTATAACTCAAAGGGAAGAAAACCATGTTTTTTTTGTGTAAAAAATTGAGCTCTTTCCTGGTCAAGGGATGTTGCTAAGGATAAAATAGTACTCCTAAATCACACCCAGACCCATGAGAGATGAGGAATCCCACATTTGAATCAGAGTGACTATCATAAAATTAGCTGACTTTGATCTGAGTAAACATCAAGTTACAAAGATAGATGTGTTATTTAAGAAGTATGGGATTAATTGAATTAACAGATTTTCACATTTGGACAATGTTGACTAATGGGAGTTCAGTATTCCTAAAATTAGTATTCAGGACCATAACAGGGATACATAAGGCTAAGGAGAGACTTAGAAGTAAAGCTGTCTTTCCTCTGAAGACTGAACTATTACATTTGTAAAGCCTTTGAATTTTTATGAATATGAAGAAAAACTCTATGTGGATTAGATGCCAAAGAATGTTTAGTTTTTAAATATAAAGAAATCTATACGTATCTAGCTTAATGAGCTCCTTTGATTCAAAAACATGGAATTTCAATATATTTAATTTATGATTCGAAGAATCACAGATAATTAAAATAACTGCACCTAGACTTAATTTTTAGGCATTGCATTTTGGTTATACCTAAACAAAGACCAAGTAAAAAGGACACATACTTTATCATGTAGTGCTTGACACACAGTACTTGCTTTAGAAACATGTATTGAATGACTGAATATACCACATCTTTGAAAGATTGAATGGGACAAAAATAAGTCTCCTTATAGATCCTTATTATACTTTCAAATATACTTAATGGCATGTCTCATTAATGCTTTATTGGCAGTGTCTCTCAAATTTCAACTGCAGATTTTTATTCTCTAGCTTTAGTGAACCAATCTCACAGGGTCAAGTCAGAGGTTGAGCCACGTGAAAGCTATTTAGGTAGGAGGGGAGACAAAGGAAGAACGTAATCTGTGCAGAGGTACTGGGGCAGACACTGATCTATTTAGTTTCTCATAACTTGAGTGTCTCATGGTTCTAGATGCAGCTGCTAGAGCAGAGCCTCTGCTTTCAAAATCATATATTCTAAAGGTCTCTGCAATCTGCAAATCTCTTAGAGAAAAAAAATGCACTATGATAATAGATGGGAGGAGTCATGGATAGAGGGAATAGCTCAAAGTACACTTTTGTAATTTGTAAAAAAGTTTGGAAACCATATCATTCGCCTCATTTTATTTTCTCTTTACATGATTTTCCTCTGTCCAGCAGAAAAATGGGGAGGCTAAGATATATGGAGTCACAAGAACAATCACAGAGAACTAGAAAGCTAAGATTTGGTTAGGCAGATTTCTGTTAACCGGAGGTTCTTTCCATTATTTATTATGGCAGACATTGTTATTTATGTAACAATCCCCAACCCTCTTCCAAGCTGCCTTCTCCTATAGAAGATAAAAGACCCTCTTTCCCAGTTTCCCTTGCAGCTAGGGAAGCATACTGGTCGTATCTCAACAATGAGAGGTAAACTTAAATTGCTGATATTTTCTGGAAAAGCTTTTGCTTTCTGATAAAGTAACAAATACCAGGGGTGTCAAAAAAATGTACACATTTTAAGAGATGTTATCTGTGCATTACTTTTCGAAGTTGAATTGAATTACAGAAGCAATGTATAGTATGATGTTCGCTCAAAAGATTGTGTTAATCAAATGAAAGCTACTGTCACTTATTGTATTAAAATTTTAATACAGTGTTTTCCTTTCTTAAGACGTGTATACGTTTTTTTGACATCCTCTGTGTTGTTGAATGAATGATGGGTGGATGGATGAGTGCTGAGGTTTCATAATTAGAACAAATGGTAAAACTGGATTGCCATGATTTTATTTTGCCATTTTGGTGTGATGTAAAACACTAATACAACAGTATAAAATACTGATAGATACCTTACAACATAATACCTCTCACCTGCTAAGAGGCTTGGTCGAGGTCAAGGAATAGCTGAGAGGTATTTAAAACAAGAGAATATTCTTATTGATTAAAATATAAATATAATAGAACTCGGTGTGTGTGTGTGTGTGTGTGTGTGTGTGTGTGTGTGCATGGGGTGTATATTGATGAATGCACATATATTTAAGATAGAGCTATTTTATGCCTATATAGTGGTTCCTGAAAGAGTAAACCTTGAAACACTTCTATTTGCTCTTCCATTAAAACAGACTGTATATTGCATACATTTCTGTATTGAGCTCTTTCCCATCCAAATAAGGGAAAACTCCATTTTGGCCACTCATAGTAAACGAGGTCAGCTTAGTATTCATTCCTTCCATCCATCCCTTTTCCACGTGGCACATATGTTCCAGAGCACTTCATGCAGGTTACTACAATGGGAGGAAGGGAAACTGTGTGGTTCTAGGCCACTCTCATTCTTCATGTAACATCTACTAATGTGTCTGAAAAATCCCTTCATTCCCTACCATATATTTTGTAGAAGAGTCAACTAAATCATTCTGTCACAATCCTCCCCCTTCCCACCCACGGGACTCATCTACAAGTAACTTCTTTTTCTCTCTTATAGTCTCCCCTCCTCCTGGCCCCAGCCCATAGATTATTCATTTAGCTAAAAGGAGGGAAGACCTCAAATAATTAGATTGTCACAAATCTTTGTGTTTTGTACCCAGGCCATAGATTTAAACTTGAATAGTAAGAATCAGATGCTTTATACTCTGGCTTCATTTTGAGCTATGGCAATTCTTCCTTGTGGCAGTAGAGAGCTCACTGAGAGCAGTTCTATGGTGAAAGACAATGTGGTGGGGAGAAGATGGCATGGAATTCTTTACTTAACATCTGAGAATGTCGTTCCACCATTTACCCAGTACAGTTCATTAAGAGAATTAATCCCTTAATTTTCAGTTCATAGTCATTAATGTATTAATTTAGTTTTTATTTTTTTAAACATTTGCTATTTATTCCACACCTGGTACAGTGCTAGGTATGTCCACATGAGTGCTAATGAAGACAGACCAGGACTCTGCCTTAATAGAATTTATACTGTAGTCAAGGAGAGAGATTGTAAATTAAATCAGTAGGAAAAAAAAACCATAATTACAGACTGTGCAGGTTGATATGAAGGAATAAACAGAGCGAAGGGACAAAGGGATGATCGTGGTGTGTGTGTGTTGCAGGGCTACTCTAAATACAAGGGAGACGTGCCTCTGCTCCCTGATTTCCATATAACTCCACATCTGTCCCATTCAGCCTTTTGCCCCTTAGTCCTGCATCACACAGGTGCAGTTGGTTAGGTCTCCATTAATTCTGTCTCCTTCATCCTGCCAGTCTGCCTGCTCTGTGAAAATTTCTCAGACCACTTCAGTTTTATGCAGCTCCATTCTTTGGAATAAAATAACATATATGCTTTTTATATATCTGTTTAATGTTTAAGGAAATACCTCAGTAATTTCTCTAGTCTCTTGTCTCTATATGCAATTAATATCATCATTCTGTAAACTCTTCTTATTAGATAGGAATTAATTCAGGGACCTTTAATACAGGTATATCTGTTTGTGCTAGTATGTTTTGTTCTTTTTGCTATTTTGCTCCAAATTAGTATTCTCATTTCGAAACACAAAGTAGTTCTACCCAGTAACTAAGAAATAAGCTTCTCTACAATAAACAGAAGTTATCAGATACATACTATGTGGTAGGAATTGTACTCACTAATTTACATAAAGTGTATCATTTTTTTTGGATATAATAACTTTAAGAGAGAGGCAGACTCACTAGAACTGTCTGTACATGCTGGATTAGAGAGGAATCTGCTTATAAAGCAATGTTGCCTCCAAAATGACCACTTTTTGAAGCATTTTTCAGCCTCTGCATAAGTCAAATTTTGTGTGTGCGCAAATCTACCTTAATTGACAATCAGTATGCATGTTAATTTTTTGATGTTAATAAGCACAACTATTGATGTTAATAAGCAATGTGGTCCTAAAAGCTCCAGCTGCCTCTAATTTTATATCCATAGCAATGTTCTAAGTGAAAATGGAAAAACTAGATTTCTTTTAAAGTCTTGAAATCATTATATTTATTTTGTCATTAAGTTATTTATATTTTAATGAAGGCTTTCTATTGGAATTAAAATTCATTTTACAGAAGCCTATCTCCCTAAGAACTCAATGAGTAAAATGCAAAAATTTGAAAGCTTTAGGTTTTCAGTGATAAAAAGTGATTTGTTGAATAATATGGCAATTATTACACATATAAATCCTACTATGAGATCAGCCAGCCATATGCTGCCCTTTAAAAGAATCCAAAACTGCTGACAGATATCTGAGCGGTATCAGGCAATAGATTTTTATCAAATTATGCCCTTTTGTTTCTGGCTCTGAAACTGGCTGCAAATTCACCCTTACGAAATGTACAGGTAATATCCACCAGTATCTGGCCTTATAAAATACTGCAGTTCTTCCAGAGAACATTGTGGAATTAAAATAAATGCTTACATTTTTTTGCTGTTATGTAAGGCAAAAGAAATGAGTCCAAACACTCATCTGTTATGGGTTAGCCCAGCTATCCCAATTTTGTTAACAGCAAACTAGTGAAGATTAGCGATTACAGAGAGAATATGTTGGGATGAGTGGTATCAATAAAGCTTGAAAAGATTTCAACTAACCTGATATTTATGTGATAAATAAGTTCTTGTGGCTTTTAATATCAGATAATTATGATCAAATTTTATTTAAATAGTAACCAGGAATCAAGCATTTTATCATCTATGTGAAAGCAACATATATATGTATCATATGTAAATGTAAAGTGAAGAAGAAAATATCAGAATTCAGTAGTCGCCCCCTTATACACTGCTTCGTTTTCCATGATTTCAGTTACCTGCTGTCAACTGCTATTTGAAAATATTACATGGAAAATTCCAGAAATAAACAATTCCTAAGTTTTAAGTTGCACACTGTTCTGAGTAGCGTGATGGAATCTTGTGCTGCCCACCTCTATCCTGCCCAAGGCGTGAATCCTCTGTTTGTCCAGTGCATTCATGATGGATACGCTCCTCGACCATCAGTCACTTAGCAATTGACTCGGTTATCAGACTGAGTGTTGCAGTATCGTGGGCAGTGGCAGTGCTCATGCTTAAGGAACCCTTATTTTACTTAAAATGCCACATTCACACAACTTTTATTACAGTAGATTGCTATAATTGCTTTGTTTTATTACTATTGTTAATCTCTTACTGTGCCTGTTTTATAAACATTATCAGAGGTATATATGTATAGGAAAAAACATAGTATATATAGGGTTCAGTACTCTCCATGGTCTCAGGAATCCACTGAGGGTTTTGGAACACATCCCTCATAGATAAGGGGGGATTGCTGTACAGGCATATTTATTTTATTTGACATGTTGTTGCAAAGCTGGTGCTGATATGTCCGTTGTTTTTTTGTTTTTTTGTTTTTTTGTTTTTTTAATTTTTGCTACTAGTCCATGATGAGTTCAGTAAATAAATTGAAAGCAAGCATTTATGAATTTGTACTATAAATAAATGTATAGTAAATATCACATTTAGAATAAGTACTGACCTAGACTATACTGAGATCATGTGGCAGCTTTTTTGTGGAAACCTTCAAGTGTTTTAAGAGATGTACTTCTCATGTGGCTTATACTTACCTCAGCCACTTGTGATTGTTTCTCTATAATCTCAGATTGGGTATTCTACCCATGGAGGGTCAATGAAACCTTTGGGCTTCATAAAAGCATGTTTGAGGAAAGGACAAGAAGGCTCTATTCCTTACAGTGAAAAAAAAAAAAAAGTTAGGTATTGAGAGCTGACGCTAAAAGCTCTGACTACATGGGTGGAGAGAATAATATAAACAATCAAGACAGCTTCTGAGCAAAAATAAGGAAAGAGTGAAGAGCTGACCTATCCCTTCAACCCTTTTCCCTGCCCTCCTTTCTACAAGGGCTTGCTGTGTAACAAAGTTCAAGTCGATGAGCTGTAAACAAAAGTCTGTTAGTGTTTTTCTGGGAGAGTTTTCGCTTTCTTTACTGAAGGGTCAAAAGCTGCTCTTGCCTCTCCTCTGCCCTCTTCCTCTTAAGCCTAGAGCTGCACTGCAGCAGCCACCTTTCAGCTAAAGGGGAGCAGAATATGCCACCCTAAAATATGCCACTTTGGCATATTATTTTGAATGAAGTTACTTAAGAAACAGCCTACACAAGGACACCACTCCTCTCTTTTGTGGCCCTGTGAGCAGGAACTAAATCTCTCATGTGAAAGGTACCCTTCCTGTAACAGGAGGGTAGAAGGCGTCCTTATCACCAGAGACAGAATTTAGGGCTGGGAAGCTGTAGAAACAATCCTTATTACTCTGTCCGTCACTAAGTTGTTACCCCAAGCCCAAACTCCTTTGTCTGGTCATTTCTTCACAAATTTATTGTTTCCTTGTCTAAAAGGTATAAAAGCGGCCTGATTTGGTTACCTCTTTGAGTCTTATATTTTAGGGGCTCCCATATATATATATGAAGTTAAATTTGTTTTTTTCCTGTTAATCTGTTTTATGTAAATTTAATTATTATACCAACCAAAGATCCTGGAAGGGGAGAAGGCAAAAGTTTTGCTCCCCTACACAGCCAAGAGAGAAAGGTCGAAAGATTTGCAGGGGTGTATGGCCTGCCATCCTGAGCCTCCATACCAATAGGAGTAACTTCGTCTCCAGAAGTCCTGGACAGGAAAAAAATAACTCTTTTTTTTTACTTCTCCTTACCAGATATTCTACTATTTGTTCCCAAGTGAATTCCTTTCTGATAACAGGACACAGTAATCTCAAGAAGAAAATTTAGGCAACATATGGAGACAGAAACGGACGTGCTTATGATTAAGCCTGAGCTCAGAGAGCCACGATTGAAAAATGTGTAGTAGATGTTTACACTTCCACATTGAGAGAAACAGGCAGCAATTCAAAAAGGGATGGGCCATCTACAAATACAAAATCATGTTTTTGAAAAGAGGAAGAAAAATGAAACTAGAGATTACCACCAACCTGCTATATTAGGAAAATACTGAAAGGTTAGAGTCACTTATTCCGACAAGTATGTGAATATTTACCATATGTCAAGCACTTCATTGCTATAATTTCTTCTAGAGTCCCTAATTATTTGGGATATTAGAAGTACACAACCAATGGCCATAGTGATAAAATAGCTTAATTTTTAAAGTGTATATTTTACTCATTTTTCAAAATTTTTGTAGAGAATGTGGAAAGGATCTGAGCAATGGATCTAGTATTTTTGTACAATAAGGTGACATGATCCTGGCACCCTATAAAGAGATCAATCCTTAAAATGGCTAAAAGGCAAATTAAGTGTGAAAATTACAGAATTTACTGAAGCACTTGATTCAGGTTTGATCCCGATGCAGCACATGAATACTTAGATATCTTGTAAATCTGCATCACTATAGTTTACAAAATTATGCAGTAGCCATAAAAAGACTGAAAGTTAAAACAAACAAACAAACAAAAACTAGCCATTTTCATCCTTATCATGAAATACAGATATCTAATGCACACATCTGTCATCTTATAACACTTACATTGAACAGAAGAAGGAATTGCAAAACAGGTTTATTATTTTTTAACCTTGGTTGTATAATGTACACGTTAGTCTGGTATATAATGTATATATCAATCTATCTGTTAAATAGTCTATCTAAATTATTCACAACTATTTTAGATTATACTTTCTGAAAAGTTAAGGGCCAACATTATGAATGCCCAATATACTAGTAGAATCATTGGTATATTTACTTTTAAAATGAGGAAACAGATTACCTATACTCTCATAAATAAGAATAATAAAATGAGTAAGCTGATAACTACAGAGCTTATTATCTACTGTGAAATATGTCTAGATTCTTAAGTTTAAGTTTCCTTTTGTCTTGTTACAGTATTTTTTTTTTTCTATCTCCAGCAAAAGGTAGAAAAGAGAAAGAGAAAGCAATAAACTGTCAGTTCATTTAACTCCATGAGCAATCTAGAGGAAAATATATAGATCAGAGACCATGAACATAGGGTTTTAAATCATTGTTGCATTTCCTGTTCTTGATGACTCTGTGTGTGTCCGGGACTGTGTGTTGGTGGCAGCACGCAGTACTGATTTTAGGTTTCATCCAAGAACATACTTCAAGTCACGTGATAGAAGAGGCATGGCAGTTAGAGACGCTCTTAATCATAATCTTGACCAGGCTGGAACCACTTTTTAAAACATTTCTTATAGGTTACATATTAACGTAAAAATGAAAACCATCTGCTTGACTATTGGATACTTGTTTTGATGACAATATATAATTTTACATCTTATGAAAGTCACAGTAGCAGAGAATTATAAGACTTGTTTGATAAAATTTAAACCTAGGTATGTGAAGAAGGAAGTGAAAGTGCTAGAGCCAGACTCTAGCAATTTGTGTGCTCTTTGCAGAGATGCCCACGAGTGGAGCTGTTTACGTGCTCCTTCCTCCGTTGTTTCTTCACTGTGTTTATACAGTGGTATTGGTAGCCATCAGAGGCAGGGAATGAGAAGAAAGCCTGCTCAGAAAACAGAACGCTATGTGAACCTCCCCCCTTCTGGGAATCACCACGATAGAGAGAAGCACATGGTATTTTCTGCCATGCCAAATCAGAGACCTCTATTTTGTATTACTACCTTTAACCAAGAAGTATGACACCCCTTCTCTCTGCTCATTAGATCATGTTAGGTTGACATGCTTCTGTCAGCTTAGTATTGGAGAGAGATGCGTTATAAGCACATAAATTTTAAGTATAAAAATCACATTTCTCATTTTTAGATAGTTTTTTGTTATATATGCTCACATTTATTGCTTTTCCTCCTTCCTAGATGTTCTCTGTTCATCTATAGTTTGACTATTGCTAACTTAATGCCTTTCAAAAATATTTCTGTCATGTTTTTGTAAAATTATTTCTAAATTTAGTTGGAAAACAGTAACTAAGTCAGTAAAATTAGCCAGAAGTCTTCTTTACTTTTGGATAGCACAAAATACTTGTATTTTTAATAAAACTGATAACTAAACCAGCCAGAGATGACTGAGAGAACATAGATTTTTAAATGCAATCCATTCAGGCCAAATGTGGCCTCAGATAGGTTTGGCTTGAGTTATAGAGTAGGAAAGGTTAAAGGTCATTTTGCATTAGGCTAATATTATATTAGAACTTGCACATTCAGCCTGAGTTATTAATTATTCCAGTAAATTTCTTTAGATATAAGAAAAACCTAATCCTGGAACCACCATCAGAGACTAGATTGTGATGACACCCATCACAATTTGTATCTATTCAACTTGTATCTATTCAATTTGTATCAATTCCGAGTATCCAGACCTCTTTTTTTCTTAGTTTTGTGATTATTCTATATTGTCACAGTGAATGTTGGTTCCCTGAAAGATCTTGTTTATACTGAATTAACTGATTATTCAGAGGGAGGATGAATGTTGACTGAGAAAAAGACGGTTTGTAATTAAATTGGATGGACATCATAATCTATTTAAGTTTATTAAAACTTATTTTGGGAATACCTGGACTCTGAATGCTATTCCAGGGATTATAATAGGACTACATACTAATTCTGACTTCTGGCTTCTTTTTGTGGTCAATTGTCCTTTTATACTGAGGTACTACAGCGATTGCTTCTTTACTCATTGCAGACCACTGTGGCATCATATGAGAAAAGAGGATTAGAACAAAAAATTCCTACTGTGCTCTGGACAAGTCTCCTAAATACTATGAAATATGCAGAAATATCAAGCATGTTTTATTCTTCCCTCAGTATGTGTGAAGATGTAGAAACTGGAGTACAGACTGTTGGGTAAATTCCTAATGTTCCCCTAAATTACTCTCCAATGGTAGGCAATGCAGGTACTGTAGTCTCTGGTGCTTTTATAATATGCACCCTCATATTTAGTAAAGCTGATATTAGATTGTCATGAAATGGCAGATGAAGGATGCTTGACATTATTTATCGGTACAGTTTCATATACAACTGTGGTATTTATCTAGGGGTATTTATATAATAAAATTGACAGTCTCTTCCTGTTAGAAAAATTGCTAACTGATCTAAAGTATTCTAACACCAATTATATATTTTTCTGAAAAATAATAACAAATCCAAACTGTTAAATTCTAGGCATATGAAACCATTTTTTTACTCATAACATTCCTTATGATTTCAAACTAAGTTGAAATATACCAGTTTTATGTAATTGACAAATACCAGTTGGCTTACTGCTGCTGAGAAACCCAGACTCACAAGTACATGTAAATATTATCTGATAGTTATTGTCCATAAGAAAGCTTCCCGTAGCCATAAATCTTTCTAAGCACATTTATTGTATGCCTGTTCTGCTGAGGGCATTGTCTGTCAGATTTGTTTTGTTTTACTTTTTAAGTTATCTCGGACCACTTTTGCTAGTTCTATAATAAACAACCCAGTTTAGAAGGAACAAGGAAGAAGTCGAGAAGACAGGAGAGGCCATTCTATGGGGAGCATATTTTGACATAATGGAGCAGTTTTTCATGGAAGAGGAATTGCTCCTTTGGGAAAAGATGTGGCTAAAAACAGATGGTATTTGCTAAGTAAAATTGACGTATGCAGGTAATGAGTTGCTTCTACAAAAGAAGCTGTTTATCCACTGAGGTTTCAATACTATGGGGCCTAATTATTCCTGACACATTGCCCATTTCATACATTTACAATATTATGGCTAAATAGGAAAAATAATTATACAAACTGTTAGCACAAAACTCAATGGAAATGACACGGGCTATAAAAACATTATCAGAGAATGGGATCCTTTTGAATGCAAATCCATCTGTTTTTCCCTAATTTTGCAAATGGTGAAAGGCAAAATACTATTACAACAACCTCCTAGGAGCTAGATTATTTTTTTTTCTCTTTACACACTTAACTTTTGTTTTACTAAATTTTTCTACTAGTAAGCAAGTGATTAGAGCTTGAAAATATTTTCATTATTCTGATGTTGTAACTGTAATATCTTCTTGTCCTGGACACACATATTATTTGTTTTGGTGGAAGCTTAAGAAGGATGGCATAGTAGGTCATCTTAGTTTGTGAAAGAAATGTTCATAAGTCAAATTAAAACTCTCTAAGCATTCCACTATATGATGGGCACAGCTGTGCATTTATTTAATGTTACACATAATAAACAGCATTCTAGAGGAAGGACTTTTAGAAGAATATATTACTTCAGATACTGGGTATTAGAGACTAGAAATATTACTTTAATATTAAAAAACTGTGTGTGCTATAAAACAAACAGTTGTGTGTTCACATATAACATATTTGTTAGCAACATATTTTCATACATGGCTGATTCAAAAGCAAGATAGACTCGAAGATCACTTTAAAATTCACTTTTTTGATTCAACTCTATTCACTCAAGAAATTTCTTGATTTTATTTCTTGTTAGCAAGTTTTATCCTAAGGATAACACACACATCCAGATGTTCCTTTAGCACAAGACTGCTGAACCAGGGCTATATTATTTTTTGTTCAACCACCTGTGTATTAGCATCTGTTTCCAATTTTATATATGCAGTTTTCTACATTGATTACCATCACTTTCAGCATTTTACAAAGTACATAATGCAGCAACCTCAAGACTGCTACACTCCAATTTTCTAGATTAGTTTATTATAAAAATATACCACAGTGTTTGCAGAAATCTAATATCCCCTGCCTAAAGAGAGATAATTCAGTTAAACAAGAATGTTTTATTCCAAAAATATCCTAATTACATCCAATTAGATTAGATTTAATAACATATTTAAGTAAGAATTTTTGGGGTAATAAAAATTAAATATGGCCATTATGGAAAATTTAGAAAGGATAACCACCTACATTTTCTCTCAGTTTCTTCTGTATGTATGTATATGCAAATACATTTACTTAAGTATATCTATACACATACATTACATATATATATATATATTTATATATATATAAATTGGAAGAGACACACACATATCTATATCCTGCTTTTTTCACTTAAAATTTACCTTGAACACTTCTCTATAATTAGGGAATTATTGTCATATTAAATATTTGCTTATAGGAAGAAGCTCATGGTTCTTAATAACTATTGTGAAACTTCATTATAATGTTAATATGACACTAGCAGAAATATTGTCAATACTCAATTAACTACAATAATATTTAGTCATACTATAAACGCATCAACTCAAGCTGGAAAGCAAATATAATGACTTCCACAAGCAGCTTTTTTTGGACAAAAGGCCTTTGGCATAATTCTTACTGTATTCCCAATGATCTGATTTTCTGAGTCACAGAAACTTCCATTTCTCTCTAGGGAAGGTGAAGTGAGGAGCTCTGAAATTGAAGAATCAGTGTCCTGGTGTTTTAGATTTTACAACCCTGAATGTCTCAGGCCACAGGGTTCCAGAATTCTTTCTGCTTTAACCACACCTATTTCAGCATTAAATTAACCTCAAAGTAATTCCATAGACATGTGCTGAGCACCCACACTAAACCAGGCGCAACGTCAAAGATGCAGAACATGAGGGTGGGTAAGGTCGCCTTTCTCCAGTAATTCTGTACTGTAAGGGCGTGGCCAGCGAAACCCAAATTCAGGGTATGCAATTTGATAAGCAATAGGGATGTGTACACAGTGCAAAATAAAAACCTAGAAGAGAAAAGAATTTATTCTGCTTGAGGAACTGGAGCTGAGGGGTGGAAGCAATATTAGAAAAAGTGCTGTTTGAAGAGAACATTAAAGGATGAATAAGGGGTTTGCAGGCAGAAAGGGAGAAGGCAGGAATTCTCAGAGCAAAGATGTAGAATCGTTCCATTGCTGACAGTGCCTGCAATGCGAAAGAAATGGCTGGTAGAGCAGTAGCGCCCATCGAGGATTTTAAAGACGGGAACATAATCAGGTCAGTCTTTTTAAAGAAAATTCTAAGGGGGAAGATTTGGCAGCTATTTCTCAAGCAAAGAAGCACTTGGTGATTAGTCTACATGGTAAGAAAAAAGGAGTTAGAAAAATTTCAGGTGTTTTGAGCTTAAACAGTGCTGTGAAAGAGGCTCCTTTCTGCAGGAAATAGGTATACGTGTCTAATAGGACCATGACTTCATATTCCTTGGCAAGAAAGATGGTTTTACTTTTTATATAAATACAATTAATACACACTGGGAGTGGCCATTAACAGAATGGTATTCCAAGCATCCTTGAAAATAGACCTTGATTAATTTCCTAATAATTGTTCCATATTTATGAGCATTCCTGGAATTAGGATATAGTACTAACTATAAATGAATGATAGATATTCCACAAATACACGTTAAGAAAATAATTTAGCATAAAATTCTAGCCCCAGAGATCTGCTAATAATGTCTAGAAAAACCATTGTGACTTCAAAGAAAAACATGGTTTTTTTGTTTGCTTGTTTTTTGTAAAGAACTCTTTTCTAAAATTGTATGTATAAACACACTCGCACAATAAATCCCACTGGAGTCTCTCATGAGAGTGTGAGGAAGCCCAGGGATCTTTGACCATTACTGTACCTATACTGTTATATGAAAACTTGAAGAAAGATTCAGGGGAAGATTGTCTTACTGAGCTCCCAAAGGAAAAGCATGTACAACTGTACATTCTTTGGAATCAAAGGTAAAAGAGAAGAATCGTTTTGTTAGCCTACCTTTAAAAAAATCTACAAAATTATAGGCTTATTTTGCTTTCTTTGTGCATAGATGGTATAGCCATTTGATAAAATGAACCTTTGAAAGACAACTTAGTAGCCTACTCGGAAAACTACAACTACAGGGTAGAGAGTACACTGATAAGAGGGGCATAATAAAACCTGTTTGGAGAACTTTTTCATTGTAATTTTTACAATTTTCCCCAGGTCTATCCTGTAATTTCTTAACCTTGAATTCCTGTTTAAGGGATAACTATCTATAGCAACTGGCCCTGGTAATAGAAAAGATTTATTTTACATCTGGGTCAAGGTGGTTCAGGAGAGGGCTTTCTATTTTTTCCTTTCTTCTTTTGTCTACTGGCTAGATGGTCACACCCAGGGTGACCTTTGAAACTGCATGCTGAAAATGGAAGAGCCTTTGCCATCTGGGACCATGTCTGCATGGAGGAGAGGTCTCCACACATTGGACTGATGTGAGCAAGAAATTAGCATGTTTGTGTTAAGTTACTGATTTTTGGATCGATTTTCCCCCATCCACTACCATTACACTAACTAATTCGTGCAGGTAACAGAAACTAAACTTTTTCAACACTAATAATTTTTCACTTATAATATACAATATTGATTTATTTATTGTTCTTAAAGAACTCCAGTAACCCTTGATACACGGGTGTTAGTTGCAAATCAATATTTTCAAACCTGATTCTTCAACTAGCAATTTATGGAACCACTAAGTGTATGGAACAAGACAAAATCTTTTTACTGAGTAAGAGTAGAGCTCATGAAATAGTGAACTATATTAGTGGCAGGAAGCAAAATTCTCCTTTAAAAGTGAGGCAAAAATGCTGAAAAGTATACTACTCAAATTTAAACTTTAAAAGAGTTTAATGGGCGTTTTTCAGAAATCATCTGAAAAGTTCACAAAAACGCAATGATAATGACTTAGGGTTACAGGCCCTCAATACACATTTTCTTTGTAGATATCAATCAACAAATATTTATGGAAATAATCATACAAGGGGAATGCAAATAACACAGTAAAGTACAACAAAATTACAAAACGCATTTTGTAAATTAGAGAAAAGTACACTGAAAAAGGAAAGCTTTGACATCCTAAAAGCACTTATAAACTATCTTAATGTAAAGGAGCCAAAAATTAGTCTTCCAGGTTTTTCCCATCATAAATTAAGGTCCAACACAACTAAAGCAGTGGCCTTAAGGAAAAGTGACTAGACCTGTAAATTAGGATTTTCTTACCTTATTTTATTACTGTGAAAAATGTATCAATTTTGGAAATATCTCATTGACTCTCATTTCAAGCGCTAAGGAGTCACAGAATGTTGGGATGCTGTGAGGCGCTCTTGGAGATAAAGGCAGAAGAGCAATTTTCTGACCCTAGATGTCTTTGAAGAAGCCCCTCACCCATCCCTATTACTCCATCTCAGCGCCACACAGAAGCATGCCCAGGATGTCTGATTATGATTTTGGGACTGGAATTATGAAGCTGTTGGGTTGGAGATGGCAGTCATTTTTAATTTCTAACACATTGAAGAAACGCATACAATTATATCACAGGTCCTCTCTTAGTAAACTGGCTCTCGGAGTTTTCACAGGTTGATGATGTCAAATGCACGGGCAGCAAGAACAAAGAGGGTGCAGCGACATGTTATATAATCAAATGCCCTGTTTCAAAACACAGGACGTCATCATGAGCTTATAGAATGCGTCCAATTGACCTGAATTTGATCAATACTTGTGTTATCCTGAAGACAGACCACCTGAATAGTATAAATAAAAGGCTTATTTGATGACAGACAGCCTTGTTTCCTAAATCACACACTTTTTATTACTTTCTCTGAATAAAAATAATATTCCTTTTTATGTATGTAAACCAGCAAGGGACACAAAGGCATCAGAAACATGCTAAGTTGTTAAACTTCAAGGGATGCTTTCAGAAAGGGAAGGATATATGACCTTCAAAATGTTGCAGTATCTAACTGATTGCCTGTAGCAGCAAGCTAATCAGTAGATGAAGCTCTTGTATTTAAGCCAGACAGTGGATAGAGCTGCAGCACTGGAATTCAAACTATATAAGTATTTAAATATGTGTGTGTGTGTGTGTGTGTGTGTGTGTGTGTAGTTATACATATATAGTATATATTAAAACTATATAAGCATAAACGTATATATATATAAATATAGAAATATATAGTATAGTATATATGTATATTCATATATAAATCTATATACTGGGGTACCAAAAAATGTATACAAGTGGACACTTTAGTCAACGTTGCTCAAGCAGTAGTTCGCCGTAATCAGAAGTGTCTGGATGCTGATGGGAACCACTTTGAGCACCTCTTGTAATTGCAGAAGTCAAACGTGACTTGTATTCATCTTTTGTTATCGGTATATATTGAGTTTTACAATTTTAATACAGTTTTCCTTTCTTAAAATGTGTATACATTTTTTGGCACCTTCTGTATATTTATACTTTTTAAAATCATATGTATTATATATATATACACATTTATATCCCTTTCCCACAGAAGACTTCTTTTTAATGACAGAAAGTCATTTGAATGGAGATTTTGGTAACTGAACCTCTCTGAAACAACAACCACATGATGTATGTGGAGTCATCTGGCATAAAACTTATATGATTTATATGGCTTCATCAGAATTGTAGCAAAGTGTAACATTTTTAAGTCAAAGAAAGTCATCTTTGATTGAACTCACACAAGAGATACAGGCCACAGTCCAGTTAAGTCCTACTGCATGGGCAGATGTCCAAATAGTTCATTCATGTATTTTTCATTCTATTGCTGGCAGAAATCATGCCATTTTCCCCTCTTTTATCCCCAGGATAATTAACTTGATCATCACCAAGTTCACTGGCTTAATAATAATACAATCCAGGCTATACTCCTTTTAATGATATTTTCTAGGCAAATGATACCAAGTGTAACTTTGCAGGTTCAGATAAAATTAACAAGTCAGCATGAGACTCCCAATCATCTTACAGAACTTTCTAATGTTCCATATATGTCTTTGAGAGGAGACTATTTAATACCATACTATCTGTTAGACAAGAGCAATGTCTATTCTACAGCTGTCTGTCTACTCAAGGGAAGGCATTTCTCTCCAAAAAATGAAGAGAGTATCAATGGGGCTAATCTCTTCAAAGTGCTTAGAACTCAAGCAATTGCCTGTGGTTGTAGAGTCCCCACCCTCATTATCTCAGCAAAAGAAAAATGACTAAATTGCAAAATACTGCCTGGCCTTTGGGACAGAGATTCTCAAAAGAAGTTAAAAATAAACATTCACCAACTCATTTCTAAGCTCGACACTTTAACATTTAATTTACTTCTTTAAAACAAAAGAGTCAAATTATGAACCTGTTCTTTATTATTGCAAACTGAGGAGTTAAAGTGCACAAAATTAAATTCTATTGGTCCACGTCAAATAAAGAGAATAATTTACAATTCAGATATGTACTATTATAGTTCAAAAAATAATGATTTTCACAATATAATCACAAATGCCCAAGGATTATCAAATTATGAGTTGCATGATATAACTAGTTCTTTCCTAAGCACCTTATTTCATGAGAAGTTACTCAGTATTCTAACCTACCAAATGGTGTTTCTAGAAATCACTAACAGAAGAAACTGGAACACATCTTATAGCACCATGATTATTTATAGCTTTACAAATGACATAAAATGTTTAATTATAGTATCCTAAAGGGAAAACTGTTCTGATGAGGTAGCTACCTTTGGTGTAACGCCAGTTGCTCATGCTACTTTGTCACAGTTTCTCATGATTTTCATTTTCCACCAGTAGCAACACATCCTTTAGAGGTTTACTGGTATAGAGGTACCGAACCTGCCTGGGGGGCTTGTTTCCCTTTGCTCTCGAGCAATTCACTAAGCATACATTTCCTCAGGCCAACTCCTGCACAAACCACACAGAGTAAGTACTAAATGAAGAGGCAGATCAAGCTACCACTCATTTTATAAACTGGATACACAGAATTATCAGCACAAGGGAAGATTACTGAGGTGTGGTACACACTGACCTGAGAGAACTGCTAGACCAGGATATTCGGAATTGTAGTTTGAAACCAAAAACCGCATCATGCAAAGTAATGTAGTACAGCATTAAACATGTGATAACAGAAAATATCAGAGTGTATCACATGTAGTAAGAATAAATACTGTTTTGTGAAACTTTTAATTCAGATATAAATAATATATATAAAATTTTCTATTTATATAATATAAATTATTACATTATATATAATGTTACACACACACACACACACACACACTCATAATGTATGTTTGAGATTATGTTTCAAGGTTGTGATAAAATCAATTTTCTACTGTGGGTTGTCCTTATAATAACGTTCTAAAGTCACTGCTTTAGTTTAAATTGTTCCTGATGCTTTGGTTTTCTCTCCTATCCATAGCAATGTTCCTCCAGTCTCCCCCAAAACAGTTCCAGGAGCAGATACTCTCTGCCTCCTGAGTTACTTTCATGTTGCTCTAGTAGGTAGACCTTCCCCTGCTGCCTAGTTCCTTTCCTTTCTCCTTTTCTCCTTTCCCTCTCTTCTTCCCTCCCTCCCCAAACACACACACACACACACACACACACACACACACACACACACACCCATACCCAAGGGGAAGCTGACACCATTACATAATATAAAAGCAATCATTTCCCTCTCTTGGCCCTCATTCTGAGATGTGCTTATGAACCAATCCTGGCCAAAAAGACATGAGGGAAGTCTACTTGGAGACTTGAAGAAATAGTTTGCACTCTTCTGAGAGCCACAGGAAGAGACTGTCTCCTCCCTTCCCCTGATGTTTTGTTGCGGTATAATCTGTGACGATCCAAGGGCCACCTTTCTGCCAACACTGAGGATGACAGAACAGGGAGAAAGAACCCGATTCCTTGAAAATGTCTTAGATTTGCTGAATCAACCAAATCTGAAATTGGTCCTACCTATGAACTTTCTCTTATATGAGATAAAAAGGTTGCTTATTGTCAGTTCCAGCTGAGGTTTTTGATACTTGTATTCAAAAGCATCTTTACAAGTGAATTAATCAATAAATAATAATCAATAACTCTTAGAAAAATAATTTAATTAAATGGTACTTAATTTATGTAATATTGAAACACATGACAAAGAAACACAATTAATATAGTGTAGAACTGGCAAACTAATTGAAAGAATAATCTACTAACTGTAATCTACTAACATATCCTAGGCCATATATGAATTTTATCATATACCTACTATATAATATATAGTAAAGGCTGTATCACAAACAGTACCATATTTCACCTAAATGTTGCAGGAAATATGTTTGAGATTGCATTTGCTAACATGTTAGATCCAATTCATCAGCAAATTCTGTTGACTCTTCCTTCAAATATATGATGGTATATTAACAGTTTCTCAGTTGTCAGCTAGGTTCACTGGCATGAACAGGGTGGGGAGGGGCAACGGAAGCATTTGCTCCTTTGGGGACAAGTATTTAATCACTGATGTTTAGAATTGCCTGAAAGCATGGTGATAATAAAAAGCAGAATTTCTTTATGATGATTTTATCATGGTCTTTGAATTTTCTACCAACAATGCACCGCACTTACGGTTCTCTGAAAGCCCCACTTTTAGTATGTCACTGTCTTGGACCAAGGTCTTTAATTCTGGGTCATAACATGAACATCCTTACTGTCCTCTCTTGCCCTGGATAGAGTGCTGGTTTACATAGTCGTCAAATGTTTTTTTTTGTTTGTTTTTTCGCTTGTTCCAATGTAAATAAAATCCCATTACCTCACTGCTTAAAACCGTCCGATGTTTTCATCTCATACTCAGATAAAATTCAGTCTCTCTTCCATGGCCACTGAGGTCCTTCATGATCTCTCTGCTGCTTATCTCATCAAAGTCATCTCATGGCAATCGCTGCCTTATTCATTTTGCTCTTGTCACATGGATCACCTCAACCGTATTCTAACTCAGGTTCTGTCTACGTGAGCCCTCTTCCTAGAATGTGCTTTCCCAAGACTTATGCGCGACTTATTATTCATGGCTTTATTTTTCTTATACCATTTGTGTGTGTGTGTGTGTGTGTGTGTGTGTGTGTGTGTGTGAGAGAGAGAGAGAGAGAGAGAGAGAGAGAGAACAGAAAGAGAGAGAGTTAATTTTCTGCTTCTTCCATTAGAATGTAAACATGGGAGGGTGGAGACTTAAGCCTATTCACCATGTTTGTATAGATTATCTCCTAATGCTTACGAACAAACATAACAGGTATTGTTTTATTATCCTCATTTCATAGAGGTGGAAATTTAGGCATAGAAACATTAAGAAACAGTGCCCAAAGTTAGAGAACTAATAAGTGCTAGAATCTGGATTCAAAATCAAGCACTGTTACTCTGGAGGCTGTTGTTCTTAACTGCTCTACTGCCTCTGAAAATTAATTAAATTGAAGAAAAGGCCCAACCTAAAGTGTAAGATACTGTATTATTAGAACACTGTAGGAAATAAGGTTGGATATGTGAGAACATTAGGTTATAAGGTGTAACCACTATGTTGTTGTATATGTATATTTTTATTTTACTTAATTATGTATTATTTTAATATATTTAGTAATGTATAGTATTGTACATTACATAGATAATTATACATAGTAAGTTTACATAGAGTTTCAGAAGAAATATACAATTTTTAAACTCCAAGTTGTGTGATTTCATGATTCATTTTTCTTTTATATATTTTCAACATTGCTTTTTGAAAATGTCGGCAATAACCACATAAAGCATTTAGAATGACAAAACATACACATATTAAAAATAATGCCTCCTGCGGGCATCCAAAAGGAGTCTGAATGGTTTCCGGGCTTGACAGCATCAGTAAAATGCTCTTTTCTTTCCTGCTCCAGTTTGGAATCACTTGAGGAGTAGATGCAGGAATTATAGGGACAGAGATCAAAATATCTCCTTCCATGGGATAAGGGTGAATTTAAAACATGGCATGGATATGCAGCCTCATCAGTGCCCTACCAGTTCCCATAGTTAGTTAACCCTGCACAGCAGCGTTGCAAGAACTCAGGCTTCTGCCATTGGAACAGTCTGCTGGAAGCAATGGAGATGATCAGAGGATGGACCTTCCCAAGGAGAAGGTCACAGGAGAATTTATTTTGTAGGACTTGCCTGGTTCTTTCTGAGCTCTTGAGTTAAGCAAAACACCCCTTTCACAGAAGGAGGAAGGAGGGAGGGGAAGATGGAATAGAGAGGGGCTAGAAATATTCTAAATCCCTTTGGTCCATGCAAAAGTGAAGACTAGAGGGATTAAGTGTTAATGTCTCATACAAATAAATGCCACCCTTCACTTGGCTTCAAATGAATATCTGCTCCTTTCTTTCCGGCTCATTTTGGGAGGAAGTGAGTAGGACTTCAGCTTGTATGTAGGACATCATTAGGATTAATATAGCCAACTACAATAAGACATTTAAAAGATACCAGCTCTTCATTGTTTCATATCAGTTATTCAGCTGCATGTTATTTTTCTCTTTCATGTGTAGAAATTTTTTTTACTTTACATTATTTATATTAAAAATGATGATGTATTTACTTGAGAAAATTTAGAACACAGAAAAAACACCTCACAAAGCAAGGCTGTACACATTTTGGTGGTTACAGTGCCAGGCTTTTTATGTGCATCTCTGTCAGTTAGGGTCCTGGCAGGAAACAAAGATCACACACACGGAAGGAAATTTTAAAGAGAGTTATTAATGAAGGGACTATCCACAGAGGGGAAAGTAGAGGGAAAATTAAGGCAATAAATGCATTAATTATGAGCAGTGGGAAGTTGTTAACCTACACTAGGCATGAAGGGGCAAAGAGTGGAAATGACCTAAGTGGAATCTGGTTGAGAACTACAGCCGTACAAGCAGGGCTGTCTGGCAGGAGCTGCAGCTGTCAAGCAATGACACCATCACCACAAAGCATCCAAGGTGGGAGCAGAAGGAATAAATGCTTTAACCTCTCCTCCTGCCCAATCAGCTCCTGCCAGTACCTCTCATTGGTCGATTCCAAACATAAGTCAATGGGCAAGTCGGCTTCCCCAGCCAATAGAGGAGGGCAGAGAAGAGCAAAAATGGATGAGTGGAGGGGGAGAGCCAGTGGAAAAACAACATAATATCCATCTGCTAATCGGCCTATCTATCTATCTAGCTATCTATCATCTATCTATTCATTGAAAAATCATGCTCTGTACTCTGTTTTGTCACTACATTTATTTTCACCATGTACCATGAAAATCTATTTGTGTGATTCATTATATATACATTTCTGATATTTTAATGGTCACATGGTATTCTACAGTAGGAGATATTTGATCACATCCTATGCGTACATATTTAATTTATTTTAAAATTGTTTTCAGTTATCTTTTCATGATTGGTGTTCAAAGATGCCCTTTTGCATTATTTTTGAGGATTATTTTATAATTAGTATGAATAATGTTCTCTTTATTTTATCATTCAACACAAAATGAGAATCTCTAAAAATTTCATCACACGAGAAAGCTAATTGACTTTGAATTGTAGCAAATATGGCTTTGTTAACCCAAGTTCTACCTTCATTACTAAAATCATAGGGGACACTTTAATTTGGTTGACTGAGATAGGGGTTATTGAGTACTACTGTCAACACAATATTCACTGCATTATCTTCAATTGTCTGTTACAAATTCCAAAGCTGGCCCAAAGCTTTCTTACAAGTAGCAATGTTTAATTGAGACTACAACTTCAGGAGGAAACAAAACAAAACAAAACAAAAAGTTACAGGATGCTCTGGGTCTACACAGAAGAGTGGAGGCAACAAATCTAGAAATATGACCTTGTTCAACTGTCTGAAAACAAACTGAATGCAACTATGGCAAACAAATAAACAACAACAAAAAGTTCAGTGTAAAACATTTAAAAAGAGAAGTTATTTTTGATAACCATAAACTCAGATTATGAATTACATAAAATGCTGGTGAAATGAATGATCTCAAGATCACTGAATTGTTATACAGATGTAAGGTATTATTACTATCAAACCTCCCATGTTGAGAGGTCTCTAAGCATACTTTCCCATTGCTTCACAGTTCCCGAATGCATAGCAAAATGCTCCAAAATTCATTGATAGACTATTTCCCCTAACATGGAAATACTTTACTCATGTAAGTGTATATACATGCAAATATCATCAAGAGATTCTCAAAAACAAATCAATCTAATTTAATAATAAAACACTGTCATCAGACTGATAGTAGTAAAAGCTAAGTACTTCTAAATATCAGCAATGTCACAAGGTCTCTATAAGTATGTGGATCTTCAGGGACACAAATTCAGTCCATCACCAGTACATGTTGATAATGAGATTTCTGGAAGCGTGAACTAGAACAGTGTGACAGTGCTTAGTGAAATGAAATAATGCACACTCCATGGCATAGCAAGTCCATCCCTGGGTGTACACCATGGAGAAACTTTCATAGAAGGCATGTGTAGAGATACTTAGCACAGCATACCGTGAAACAGCAGGGGCTTGTAGGGAAATTACGTGCCCATCACTAGTACAATGGATAAATAAAATATTAAGATGAATAAAATGGAATACTATCCAGTAGGCATAACTGACAAATCTGATAGACATATGCTAACATGGGTAAAACTTAAGAACATAGCATAGAATGAAAAAGGAAGAAACTGAATGGAATGTATAATAAAATATAGTTTTTAGAAGCCTTAGGTATATACATACACGAAACAATTTTATATATTCTTCAAACATACCTGTAAACATAAGGAAACACATCAGACATTTAAAAATGTCCATAGAAGGTGGGAGGGAATGAGAGTAGGGATGGGACGTGAAGGGAGAAAAATAATCAAATCTGATGATTATTGTTTATTATACGCTGAGAAGTATAATTAACTCAGTTCTTTGTACATTAGGAAGAAAAAAGAAGAGAGAGGATTAGATGTAGAGAAGGGAGCTAAGCAAGAGGAGGAGGAGGAAGAGGAAAGAAGTAGATAAAGGAGAAAGAAGCAGAAGAAGCAGAAACATCATTGTTACAACTAGAGTTTGATGAGGGCAAATGGTTCCTGATGCAGCACGAATGAAGGAACAAATCAAACATTACGCAAGGCAGAGTGAGAAGATAACAGAATAAACCACAGTAATCAAAACTTCAAATTAAACTGAGTCCATGAGAACAGAATTGGGTAATTATATAGTTAACTTTATAGGAAGGTCCATCTTTTTTCTCCTGCCACTTATACAGCTGCAAGATACTCTTCTTTATAAATACTACTCTGATGGCACATATAGCATATTGCATGTGGAACAGTTTAACTTACAGTTTTCCCAGTTATTACCTGCAGATTTATGTCTATTGCTTCAATTTACTTTGTAAATAGAATTTTTATCTATCACTTCATCACTAAATCCCAAGATTTAGAGCAGTACCTGGAAGATAGTAGTCTTACACTAAATAATTGTTAACTGAATTAACATAATTTCCACAATTAGACCAACAAAAATACAAAAAAAAAAAAAAGTGAATGATAAAATTCTTGGATAGAATGTGTGGCCTGTAATGCATATCTACTCTTCAGAGACATTTATCAAACTCATTATTTGAGAACATTTACAGACTGTTCATTTTCATAATACCAATACCACACTATTTCCTCTTTTCATTTTTTTTTATTTTGGTAGTAGACTGCAGAGTATGGGATGTTGTAGGAAGATGATTTTAAGCTATTTTTATTTACACTCTTCTTATATTACATGTGTGAAAAGATACTTCTGAGCGCAATCAGATTTCAGTTACTCATATTTGAATACTGTTTGAAATTTAATTTTAGATAAGTATAACTGAAAGTTATCACAAGTGCCAACCACGCAGTCTCTGTCTCCAACAGCGGTGTGCTATTTGTTCTGGGTTGATTTGCACATCTGTTGAACTGCCATTTTCCTTAAAGGATTATCCTACTAAAAAGTAACAGCTTGGGAGATTAAGGATGGTTATCTATTTAATTTTGTCTACATAGTCTATTAAAAAGAAGACAAATGCTTGGGCTACAGCTACATGACACTGGGCCATGAAATGTGTGTAGATTGCAAATTTTAACTATTAATTTTAAATCTAATAAACTAGTATATGCTATTAGGTTAACATAATACATTCTCCTTAACACCATATCTGTATCTTAGAAAAACTCAGAGGTCTGATTATGCCTTATTTCTTTATACAAATGTATTTTTCTTGGTTAATGTATCTGTAAAAATGTCATTTGTCATATTTCAAAATGAGCTATGGTATTACACACATGTAATTTTTTATTATATCTGCAAACATACAGGCATAGCTAATTATATACATTGGAATATTTTACTGCCTAGATGATATTACGATATTGCTAGTCCTGCAACTAATTTCTCATACTTGCTATATAGATACGTTTTTTAATTTCTTAAATGTGTTGAAAAATTTAGCATTAGCATATTGTTGTATGCATATAACTACCATAAATACATTTGACAAATGTTTATTACATTAATACTATAAAATAAATCTTCGTTAAATATGATGACACTAATTTAGAATTTATCATCATTTGGACATTTGCTAGATTTAAATTGTATATAATTGAGCATATCAACTTCATAATGAACTTAAGGAGATATTTTATTTACATATGCAATATTTCCAAGCATTTTTTGACTATCTGTGCTCATAATGTTACAAATATACTTCTATGTAGTACAACAATAATACTTTAGAGAGCTGAGCAATGATTGAAACTATACTTGTTTAAAAAATACTACACAAAATTGAGTAATTAACAACACAAGTGTGACTTCTTTGTATAATCTAGGTAATTGAAGCTGGAATAGTTCATTATATCTGAATAATGCTGTAATTTGTAAGATGAATAGTTATTTCCTTCTCTGATCTAACCAGGATGGGTCAGATTCTTACTATCTCATATAGTCCCATAAGAAAGGTTTGATGGCATCATTGATTTATTAAAATGTTGAAACTTAGTGTTTTTTTTGTTTGTTTGTTTGTTTTTGGCCAAAACTCCTGTTGCTACAGAGACTGAATGTATTGCCAGGAATGTAAGAATAAAAGTTTTGTATTGCTGAGCAATAAAGCTGTCATTTAAATTTGAGGCTTAGTTTTTAAATAATCTTGATATTTTATATCAAATTGTATTTCCCTTTTGGAGCAAGGAAAAGTGGAATGTTTTACTTACATTTTGACATTTTATTTTCAGGTTTTAAATAGTATAAAAATAATTTATATTTTATTTTACAATATTATTTTTGTCTCAGGGATACCATGTCCTAATGAACACGGAAGATATAATGTAAAATTTAGATTGTAAACCCAACTGATGAAGTCACCTCATCAAAAACTCTCATTTTGGAGATGATAAAGTTGAGGTCAACTGAGATTAAGTGTCATGCTCAATTTCACATTACAAATCACAGGTAAACAGCAATCTTTAAAGTTTAGAACCTCTCTTTGGATGAACTCAAATGTCTTTTGCTGACTCATGAGATGTGAATAATTTCTAGATTCTCTACAAATTCAATCCAGACTCAGATAAGATATTTGTGACTATTGAGGATATTCAATAATTATTCTTAAACTGTAAAGACAATTCCAAAAGAGAGGCTTCATAGTTTGTGCAATGATGTCATTAGATTTCAAACATAACACAGGAAAGAAAAATGACTTTGTTACATGTTTACATTCTACCATATTTTGAAAAAGTCAGTAACTTTCATTTACATTAACCTATGATAACTGATGCGATTCAAATGCATTTCAATTGTCAGAATTCATGATTCATTATTGCATGATGGTCTAAATACTTAAGAACGAATACGGCATTGCCATCAACCAATCAGACTGGTTTACAGCCATAACACTTGGTACAACTACGAATATTATCCCTGAATTTATGTGTTTCTGGTCAATATACTTTTAACTAAAGTTTTTAAGGTGTCCATGCTATTATAAGACTGTTATCTTCTATACTTGCTGTAGAGTAAATAAAATTGCTTCTAACACAGGGGATAGCATAACAAAACCAAAGAGAAAATATAGGAATTTTTTTACAGATAAAGTATAAAACAGTCCTATGAATCTCTAATTTTTTTCTTTACAACTTTCTAGAGCTAAAGGTTAAATAAAATGCAATTCAGGCTTTCACAGAACTATACGAATATGTATATTTATTAATGTATATATGTAACTGAAGCTTACGAAACTCTGAAATGGAAGAAAAGGGACCAAACTCTGATGATTAAAAGAGAAAGCAGTTCCTAGAGGATAGTGTACTTCATTCCAAGCATTAATCATAGACTTGGGTCTGCAAAGGAGATACATAATCTGATTTCCTTTAGTTCCTCCAGTTCCTTTCTTCTGTATCAGAGAGGCCTATAGTCTACTCAAGAACAAAATGGATTTACATACACAATAGAGCCACTCAAAAGGGGGGATGAAATAATGTGATTATAAATAATTGAGCAGGGTCATCTGGTTACCTTTTATCTCTTATATTTTATCTTCTCTTCTTGGGGCTTTCTTTCCTAGGAAATTGATGTGGTAGAATGGGCTTGCTCTTAGGAGACGCAACTTAGGTTGGCTCCGCCTTATGCCTTAGACATAAAAGAGGGTAGCTTGCTTTCTTCTGTTATTTCAGTTTGTAATCAGGCTGGGACTTTAAAAAAAAAATGGCAGAAAGAGGGACCCTGAAGGCACTCACATATTCCAGCATTGATTACTCTGATAGCAATTTATACTGAGGTTGGGGTTGCAGTTCCCTCTCCAATGAGGGACATATAGGAAATTAGGATACTCCTTGTGCAGAAGATACAATAAAAACCTGGCAGATAATACTAGGAAGGTCTTTCCTTTTCTCCTTCCAGAGACAAAGATTGACAATTAGTGACAGGAATCTGTGTCTTCATCAGCTATGAGTCAAACAGAGTCAAGTGGACATTAATGGGATTATTGCAATATTCACAGCAAATGCATAATTTCTCCCAACATATGTCACAAACCAATATGAAACTGAATAGTTAGTAAAATGAGAAGCAGAATAATATAAAGTTTAAATTTTAGTCTTCGGAATTAGACTGCCTGGCTTTGAATTCTGATACCACATTTGATCAGCTAGCTATCACGGGGCTTGCTGTTAACGCCTTTGTGTCCCAGTTTCCTCATCTGTGAAAAGGGGACAAAAATCTCATTGAGTTGCAGTAAAGATTAAATAGGTTTTTACATGAGCCAACTTAGGTGGTTCAAGAGACATCAGTGAAGGGACTTGATCCAGAGGTGTGGGGTGAGGTTGCCTCACTGTTTAGGTAGTAGCCTTCTGAGCTCTCTGCCTTGGTACATTTTGTTTTTCTGTAAAGATCCAGATATCAAATATTTTAGGCTTTGCATGCCATATGGTCTGTTGCAAATACCCAGTTCTGCTGTTGTAGTGTGAAAGTAGCCTTACACAATATATAAATAAATGGGTGTAGCTGTGTTTCATTAAAACCATATATGAACACAGAGCAAGCTGGCTCATGAGCAGTAATTTGCGGATCCCAGCTCTACTCACTTTTCTTTTGAATTGCAAGGTTTTTCAACTCAGGTTGGTGGGAACACAAACTATTCCTATCCCTAGGCTTGGGTGAGCTCCAGGGATTGTTTTCTTTTAACTCTTCAGACACATTTTTCCCTGATTGAGGTAATCAGGTACTGATTCCTGGTCATCAAAACACAGAAGTGAATGTTCTGCAAATTTCAGGGCTCTCTCTCTGTGCTGCTCTCTCCTATCCTGTAGTTGGCCCTGCCAACTCCAGCTGCCTTGGCTTCCCAGAACTGCCCACTTTGTCTCCTAAGTCTGGGATTCTTCCAGGTTTGTTTTTGGTTTCCATCCATCCTGAGTTGCAACCTGGAAACTTTCTCCAAGCAGTATTCAGGGCTGTTAGAGGGTTCATCTGATTTACTTCCCCTCTCTCAGATATCATTGTCCTTCGTTGTCCAATATTCAATGTCTGACAACCATTGTTTCATATATTTTGTCTGCTTTTTTGTTTGTTTTAGGTTATAGGGTAAATCTGGCCCCTGTTACTTCACCTTGGTTGGAAGTGGAAATCCCAATAGGTTTTTAATATTTCACATACAAGGAAAGAGAGGCTCAGAAACGATTAGCAATTTCACCAAGACCATTCAGCTAGAAGTAGTGGACACAAAGTTCAAAACCAGGGCTTCTAACTTCTAAACGAGTGCTTTCCCCATTATGCTACACTGCTTCCATCAGAAAGCTTTAACTACAATCTGCCTTTTAAATACAAAGCAATGAACTTTGTATAGCGTTTACTAATACGGACTGATAAATCCAATTTTAACCAAAAATTTTGGGGTTATCTCATGTTTTGAAAAATTTTGGAGGGGTTTTATACTTTTCACATTTTCTAATGGGGTCAACCTCCCCAACCCCATTTTAGCATTTTTACTGTGGTTGTTCTGCTTATGAAGAATATTTAGGATTTTTTCCAAATGGTGGGAAATCTTGCCCATTTTTATGATCTTATACTGATAAGCTTTCTACTGGAAAATCCCCATCTGGTTCAAACTTTTCCTGCATTTTCTAGGAATGTGTCTTTGCAAATGTACTGGAATTACCTTTTACAAAAGAGTCAAAAACACTGTGTTGATAAACTACCTAAACATGATGAAATGAGAAATGTGGAAATGTATGCATAAATTCTCACAGTTCATTTTTATTACTTTGTGCAATTCCATTTAACATTTTCTGAAATTGTAATAAATTTTTGAATCGTAAAACATATGGCATTTGAGTATGCCAAGTGAGAGATATTATTTAGATAGTGAATATTCACAGAAATGTGTAGCATTGTATTACCAGGAGGTTCTCTGTTTAATGAGAAAGGAACATTTATCCCCTTACAAATACATGACTTATAAATATATACTAATATATGTATATATCTATAAACACAGATAAGCTGTGTTTGTCACAAGCAATATATTTGCAAATAAAACATTATGCAAATAATGCTATGCCACATGCAACTCTTTTAAATGTGTAAGAAGCAGATTTCTTACAATAGGATAAAGCTAAACTCTGGATGGTGATTCATACATCTTAAAATCTGAGTTTAAATCTTTATTTCTTAGTTAACCATTTAAATTATTCTTAATATTACATGAAAATGAGGTTTGATGCTTGTTTCTTTTGATATTTATTCATTGGTGTTTACGCTTTCACTAGAAACTTTCTATACTAGCATACCTTAGGCGTCTTATTTACACACCGATATGTACATACATTTTTCTCAGTCCTAAAATAAATGGAATGACGGCTAATACTCCTTCCAGCTAGGATAAAACATAGTAGGTGACTGTACTAGAATTTCCTCATTATAGGATATACCTTATGTCTTTGAAACACATTAGAACAATAATGTGTTCTAAGAAATTAGAACTCAGAAATTATCTCCTCCATTGTTTTTATGGGGAAATTTAAATTTAGTTCAGGGAGATTAAATAATTTGCTTAAAGTCTAAAAGGTGGTAAAGAACTCAGGGTCTGAATTATAGTATATACATATTTTTCTATACCACTGGTTTACAAATACTTTTATCAAAGGTACATTTTAAAAATGATACAGTATGAGGAATCATAATTGTAAAACATATATAGTATTTCATTAGTACATATTTAATTGTATAAACTCAAAATGAAAATATGAACTTATGAAGTTAATAAATAATCAGGCAAGTTTTATATACATAAAAATTTGAAGTCAAATGTTATGGACAACAATTTAAGCATTTTAATGATGTCTACCCCAATTTATTTCTATAATGTATTGGATTTGCTGTGACAAGAAATCCCTTACTTATAAAGATAAGTCATTGTACATGGAAACAGTTCTTTTAAATAGCATACCTCATAATCTCAAGATGCCCTTCCATTAAATGGATCCAGAGATGTGAAATATAATTAGAAATTTTTGTTTCTATGATGATTATTTAGAATATCTAACAACTACTCGCATTCCTTATATTAACTATCTCAGACAAAACTATGAAAATTTCCACATGTAGTATATAATTTTATGATATTATATGTATGTTTTCAATGACTTTCCCTCAGGTCCAAGGGCATAACTGAGACAGCAGAAGACAGCCTATCTCACACTAGTATGACAACTTAATTTTTTCACAGAATTTCAACCTGGAAACCTGATTTGGCCGAACTTAACTAATGTGAGCCCTCAATACATGTTAATTATTATCAAGAGTGTCAATACACTCTCACTTTTTTGAAAAATAACTGTATCCCATATGCTTGTATTAGCCTGTCACTGGGAATAAATAAAAGTATATCAAATAAATATGTATTTTAAAGTTAGATTTGATTTTATCCTCACAGTCCAAATATTTTCAGGATATAATTTTGTTATACTTTAAAAAGAATCTTTTCCTGAATAAATGCAGATTAGAATAAATCTATGCATCCTTATCCTTATTTTGATTTTGTTTTGCTCTTGAGTTGCACTTCTTTACTTTCTTAAGATGAACATAATTTCTGGTATTTTACTTTATTTCATATCTGTTCATGCCCTTATTAAATATTTTTGCTCTCCCTCATTCCTTCAACTTTTGATATATTTCAACCTTTTAAATGAAGAGTCACTGAAAATGTCTCTTCTAAAGAAGCACAAATTTCTCATTATTCAATAAGGAAAAGGCTTATGACATGAATTTCTCAAACATATAGAATTAAAATGAATTACTGTATGTTTCTTAAGAAATGGTCAAAGGGATGGGAAGGTCAGGTTGTAATTATATTCTCTTAAACTGATGAAGTGTTTTCATTAACAGAGTCACTAAGTTCATACTTTTGTCTTTTATGTTTCTAATTGTTCCACCTTTGATTCTTATGCTTTTCTTACTATTAGTGAATTATCAGAAATATAGCAGTCATGGAGAGAAAAAAAATAGGTTTGTTGTACCAAAGACTTGAGGATGATCGTGACTTGTGTGACAATAAGATGGGTACTGATATTTAATTAAAACCAGGTTTGCCTGACTAACACAGAGACAGATTTTGGGGCTGGATGACAAAGACAGTAAAAAGCAAGTGGCAATATATTTAATAACAGTAAAATATATGTCTATTATTAGTTATATGGCATTTCAAAATGTATTTAACTTGAATGATTAGAAAATACAGCCAAAAGTTTAGAAACTTCAGAGTTCAAACTTAAAGGACAAACTTACCATATTCTGAATTTCAGTTATGTAATAGCAGAAATCAGTCCCACAAAACAATTTTTTCATGACTCTGTAATAACTAAAAACTTTCTGGAGTATAGAATTAATGCAGACTACTTTTAAATATAACATTATTATTTCCTTTATATATATTCTATCTTCATTTCTTCCTCTAAAATAGCTATCTGTACAACTTCTGTCGACCACAAATTATTATCAAAGATTTAAAAAATTCTCAAAACTGAAAAGAACTATAAAAACATGTATCACAGAAAAGGAAAGTTGTATTATCCAATAAAAGACATGCATTTTTTACTTGGCAAAGGCTATCATTACAGATAAATATGTAACTGTAATTTTAACCTTCTAAATGGACAATTGGAATCATTGTGTGGTTGTTAATATCAGTTGCTACACTACTTATCAGTGATAAATATTGATAATGTTTGTATTATTTCAGAAAAAATTGCTAAACACAATCAAATAATAATATTACAGAATGCAGAGCACATAATTGCAACAAGATGAACATTTATCCCAAATGAATTGCAAAATCTAGACAATATGCAGCAAATTTATTACATTTTTATCAGACTAAAATATTCCACTAAAAATGTTTCAATTTCATTTTGCCAAAATTTTGTTCTTCTATACCCCCAGCTATTTTGCCTTCAGAAAACCCAATTTACTTACCTTGGATGGTGGTTCCAAGGGGTATAGGCTCCAAGAATTTTCAGCACTGCTAGGAACTTGTGTTATCTATATTAACACACACTTACCTCTATTTTTCTTCCTTTACATATATAATAAACATAATGATTTCATGATAGGACATGATATGATATGTAACATATAATGTAATGAAATATAGTGGAACAGCATAATATAATATTAAAAACAAATTTATATAGGATAAAACACCAAAAATCAAAAGTAGAAACAGAAAATAGTTTCAGAACAAATATTAAAGGTGTTAAACTGGTCACAAATATTAAACAACAACAAATATCCTACCTGATGAATCAAAATTCACCTCATTTCCAGGACTTGGACCTGTATCAATTGACACAATTGGTAAGAGTTTCCGAAAGTCCCATAGTTTTGTCACTCCACAGGAATCGCAGGATGCTATTATGTGACCCTTTAAAGTATACATATAAAAAAATAAATGTACATACATATATATTACATATATTCAAAATGATATAGTAATGCATACAAAAGAGAACATTTGTAATGATTTATTAAATTCACAAGAATACACGCCTCAGAACTATAAAGCACCTTTGTTCAAGACTTTTGTCTTAAACATAGAGTTGTTATAAAATGATAATTTAAATATATAAAATCCTATAGTAATTTTGATATATTATTTTTCAATAAATCATTTTTATTAGTTTAATTATATTAGAAGATGTAATAAAATAAAAATATACACACACGTAATTTATCTATGTACACATATCCCATATCAGGTATATATGTGATCTATACACAAAAACTATATATATATATAAACATTGCACTAAAAGGGCATTTCACTTTACAAGCTGGTGATTAGTTAGTGTTGATAGTTTATACCTCAGATAGAATAATAATAAAAACAGAGGTATGAAAACAAACAGATACAAGGCAAGGGAAGTTTTTATTATAGAAGGTAGAATCACTGGGGCCACGTGAAATTGATGACAAGGAAACAGTGCTTACTGTGGTCTGTTAGACAAAATTACGAGAAATATTTGGGGCTTTGATGTAACATGTATGTAGTAAGATAAGGATGAAAGTAACTGGATAAAGGGGATGGAAAACAAAGGGAAGGCTGGCTGGATTAAAGGATTAAGGAAACAAGTATAGGTGTTTTCCCAGTATAGGAGTACCATTACGGATACAATGGTTCCTAGTTCAAGGTCTGTCTACACCCCTCCTGCCTGCCTCACGGGAAATGTTACTGACCATACACTTCATGTCAGGGTCTCAGATATACCGTGTTTCCCCGAAAATAAGACCTATTTTATCTAGAGGCAGGTAAGAAAATAATGCCTAGCTATAGTTAGGCACTTACTCTAAACTAAGAGAGACAGATTTCAAAGTAAATGTTTTTTAGAGATATTTCATTATATGCAATAATCTCATTTTACAGATGAGGAAAAATAAGGTTTAAGAGGTCAAGTGACTTCCCTAAAATTACCTAGGTAGAATGATTTTGAGTGGGAATTCAAACATAGGTCTGGTTTGACTTCAGAGTCTGAGATTTTAACCAATATATTACATCCTATTTCTTGAAACTAATACCGTGTTTCCCAGAAAATAAGACCTAGCCGGACAATTTTGCTGGAGCAAAAATTAACATAAGACCCGATATTATATTATATTTATTATATTATATTATATTATATTATATTATATTATATTATATTATATTATATTAGATCCAGTCTTACATTACAGTGAAATAAGACCAGGTCTTATACTAATTTTTGCTCCAAAAGATGCATTAGAGCTGATTGTCCAGCTAGGTCTTATTTTGGGGGAAACATGGTATAGCATAATATATTATAAATGTTTAAACATATTGAACATATTCCCCCATTAATATACAGTTAAGTAAGTGAATAACTCAGGTCAGTATTTGTCACAACAGTATTTTTCACAATATTAGTTATAAGATGGGACAGCAGAAATGTAAGAAATTAAATTTTCATAGATGGATAGATACATAGATAAGTAGACATGCATGTACACATACATACATATATAAAACTGTAATATATAAATAAACTATTATTTTAACTATTATAATGGCATTTCCAAAGATGATTAATACAAGGGAAAACATGAATATGTTCAATGAAAGAAGCAGTAAACAAAATTATTTATACTATCTGATACATACACATGCACACACACACACACGCACACGCACACACGCACACACACACACACACACACACACACACACACACACAGAGCATATGTTGAAAACAAGAGTGCTGAGAACCAAATCAGAAATGCTTAGCTTTAGGTAGTAGGATATATCGGTTTCATTTTATTTGTTTTTTTTCAGCATTTTCAAAATTCAAATGTCAGGGAATTAGTATATATTATTATCATCAGAAAAAAATTTTTGAATAAGTAAATAATGAAATCAAACATTACACATCATACCTGTCAAGTGATCTAATTTTCACATCTTAAAGTTCTACTATGTAAAAATGGGCAAGAAAAGAGGGTTCATCAAGTAAATGGCTTAACCATTAAGTCCTAAAACATCAGCTGTTCTCAATATGTGAAGGTAATGACCTGCAACTTGGTATTAAGGTATAACTATAATAAAATGTTTAGGCTCATTAGGAGAAAAATTCGTATTTTGAACATTTTTAGTATACTGATCCATTAGCGTGTCTCTTAGGACAGCCCTGCGCTGCATTAAGCATTAACTCATTACAACATTTCTTCAGTCCCTAATGGCACAAATAAGGCAAAGAAATTATGGAATTTGAATGGAAAGAGAAGGTAAAATTTGGGAATGCTCAAGGAGTTCAAGGCTAAAGAAGGAGGGGATATAAAGCATTCGAAAGATGTAAATAAGATTGCTGCTGTCAGTATATTCTTCTTTCTTATGCCATTGCCAATCTGTTAGGTATTAATGCTTAACTTACATCACCAATTATGCCCCAGGTATATGGAAGCTAGACATCACAAAGATAAGTACTTAGCATCTATAGTATACAACACTACACTACATAACCACAATAACTTGTTCAAAGTGATACAATATATACCATATAATATATATATCCATTTAATCCTTCATCTTTATGGTTAGATTATACTGTCCTATTATTCAGATGAGAAAAACAAGAAAAACAATATTATACAACTTTCCCAAAATCATTTTGTTAGTAAAACATAGAACCAGAATTCAAATTCAGTCAATCTGACTCCAGTGTTCAAGCTCTTAAGCTCTTAAGAAGGAACATATTTTGCATGCCTCAACTTAGATGCTTTCAGGAATGGAAGCCAGTGAAGCAGCAGTTAAGTGCTCAGAGAGCACATTGTGTTATTGAGGCAGAACACCCTGAAAGAACTAGCAGTACTTTAACAGAATATCAGCAAATACCTATCAGCAAAGAACAAATTGAGCAAACAGGTGTTTAAATTCATAAAGCAGGAGAATAATTAGGAACAGGTGAAGACAATTAATGTATATAAAGGAACAAATATTTACTGAGCTATACTATGTCCCTGGCTTCAGGCCAGGAACAAGAGATATGATGGATGTAAATTCAGAAGGAGTTTATAGTTGATTATTGGAGAGAGAGGAGTAATCAAGCACTTACAATACAAAGTGAAATGCCAGAAGTAGGTAAAGGGTTATTTAGAGTACACATTAAACTCCTAACTCAAGCCAGTAGGATCAGAGGTTTCTTCTAAGAATGCAGTCCTAGGAGAGGTCAGTCAGGTGAATGCGCCTTTCTAGAAATAACATTTTCAACAGATTAAGATTATGGACAGATATCAGAGAAGAGAAGGTAGGAGGACAGTCTCACTATAGAAAAAGACACAATGGTAGAGATCAAAGGAGGAATTAACATATTTCACTATGAGAAATATGGTGAATTTACGATGAGGTTAACGATGTGTAAAAATTCTGAGAAGTTGTTGGAGCCCACACTGAGAAATGTGAATTTTATGTATGATGTAAAAACACTATGTGTTTTGAACATAAAATATTGATATGTTAAAAATAATGTTTGAAGGCCAGTACTCTCAGTGTATTAAGCAGGCATTGTCAAGTGCAAAATTATCTCTGAGACCCCAAAAAACAAGTGATCACTACTTTCCTGTGTTTTTCTAGTTTGTGTCAACAGTCTAAGCAAGAGTTTGAATACAGGCAAAAACTGTCTGGGCCAGTGGAAAACCTATTACTTCATCTATCAAAGAAATATCGACTGAGCCTACTACCTAGTAGTAGGTACTGATTTAAGTGGTTGAATATATGGCAGTGAACAAAACAGGAACATGCAACTTGTATACTTCTGGGGAGAAATGTATCATAAATTAAGTAAATCATTCATTTATGTGGTATGTTAAATGTTAAGAGCTATGGAGAACAAACATATTGTAAACGAGGAATGTCTGGCAAAAAGAGTGTTGAAATGTAAATAGCCTGGTCAGGAAAGGTCTCATCAAGAATATGACTCTTGAGTTAAGAGCAAAGGGATTCACGGGGACAAGCTGCGCTATAGGGGAAGAAGAGTGATCCAGGAAGAGGGAAGAGTGAGATAAAAGCCTCCCATGCAGAAGTGCTGGAAGTAAATTGACCAGTGTAGCTGGAACTCCAAGTCCTTGATCCTACATGAAATCAGGAAAAATAAAAAACAAAAACAAAACAAAACTGATGCTTCCTGTTGAAAGGACTGAATAGGGTTGTATTTGGAGATCAGTTGAAAACAATGACAGTCGTTTTTAAATCTAGATTGCTGGGGGCAATCCCATGATTTCAAAAACTATCTAGATGTTTATGACCCCCAAATCTACATGTCCAATTGATGTTACTCTTCTGAAACACTGACCATTAATTATTTCCAACTACCCACAGAACATATCACTTTCCATGTTCCTTAGATACCCCAAGTCTGCATGTTCAAAGCCAAATTCGTCTTTCCCTCACATTCGATCCTTCTGTACTTTCCATACTTCATGCAATCACCAGACCTTGTTACCATATTCTCCACCTCTGTTGTCTCCAATCCTGTTCAGTTGGCTTCCATTCTCCACACGCCCTTATTGTAGGTCCTCATCATCTCGCACATAGACAGCAGGTAGTGAACTCCCTACCTTCAACTCTGTATCTTCCTGCCTCATTTTCACAACAGGTGTTCTCAACCAGGGCTACTTTGCCTCTCAGAAGACATTTGGCAATGACAACTTTGATTGTAACACCCAGGGGACCTAACCCTGGCATTCAGTTGGCAGAGGCCAGGGATGCTGATAAACATCTTACAATGCAGAGGATTGCCCGAACGCCTCTAACCCCAACATGAAGTTATGTGGTCCATGATATCAATGATGCCATGGTTGAAAAACTAATGGCAGAGTAAGGTTTTTCTAAAATGCAAATTTGAGCCCCTTCTTCTTGCCTATTATTTCTCACAACTCCCCCACGTTACTCTGGTTTCTAGTCTTCAAATACACCATGATCTCATCCCTCCTTTTTTTCCTGCAGACTAGGATGCTCATTCCCTATTTCGTCCTCTGGAAGAATGTAAGAATTAAATAACTAACATATTTATTTAGCAAGTATATTATATATACTTAAAATTTGCTTCAGACACAACTTCTTCTATTCTAAGTGTTCTAGGGAAGACAAGAACATATTTCTTCTCTTGCTCACATGTAATGATGTCATGAAACTCACATAACAAATTATCATTTTTTGTATACATGCCTATCTTTTCCTTCTAGACCTATATGTGCAATACATAGTACTTGAAATGTTACTACTGCAATTGATGAACTGAATATTTTATTTTAATTAGTTAAAATTAAAATCTCCTCATGCAGCTAATCACTATCATACTGAATATTTTAGACAATGAACATTTCCTTCATTACAGAAAAGTTATATTAGATAATTCTGTCCTATTAGACACTACTGCGCTAGACCATTTGCACACAGTTTGGGGCTTATATTATAGACTTAGTAAATATTTAAGTAAATGAATCATTATTTCCATAGGTGAATAGTCAGAGCAAAACTTTTCTTAATGGTTGTGATTGAACTCTCTCGAGAGTAATACCAGATATTCCCACTAACTTTTAATTAGCCATCTGTGGTACTTATAAGTTGTTGCCTTACATTGACAGTTATCTACTTTGTATATATATTTTGATTTTTAATTATATTCTAGTCCATCAAAGAAAAGGACTAAATACTTTGTTTGAATAGCCCACAAAATCTAGCATAAAATGCTTTTCATTTTGCAAATTCTAAATAAATTGAGCACAGTTCTGGTAGAAGTGAGAATAGATTGGCCCAACTTCCTCCCTGCCAAATAGGGTGCAAATTAGTAGATTTCTGAAGGTAAAGGGGAGAAGAAAATTTAATAAATCACTGAGGGTCTTTCTACTCTACGGATAATTTTTGAAACTAACGTTTTATTCAAGGAGAAATGGAAATTCCTAACATGGCATATGAAATTAATGCATTCTGCCTCTGGCAATGAGCCTCTTCTAAAAGCACTAAAGATAAATTTTCTGACTCTCATGTGAGTTTTCTTCATTTTCAGTGTCATTATTGGCATTATTTCAGATATTCATATATGAAATCTTTGTCTTATAGGTCCTTGGTGTTTTCTTCTGATAAAACTTGTCACATTGCAGCAATCTTTCATGATATATTTACATAGTAACATACTGTAAAAGTAGGGCAATAGGATTTTTTTTTAATATGAAAGAATAAACCAAAGAGATATGAAGTAAAAACTAAAGCTTAGTACTCAATATCGGAAGAGTACAGTTTTAAATTATTTCAGTTTGGCATTGCTGTATATGTCAAAGCAAAGATTTAAGTTTTACTTTTGGGTTTGCTAGTAAGTACTGAGTAACAAAGAACATTTCAAATTTTAGAAAGATCAGATGTTGAAAATACTTTCTTATTTCCTTTAAAAATCATCTAACTGATAACATTCAAATTCAATAGCTTTTCTCAATTTCTAAAGAAAATGTTAATGATTGTTGATAGATTTCTGAAAGAGTGCATAAAAGTTGTCCATATCAATGTCACCCACAGATTAGAAAAGCAAAAGTTTTGAGAAATTATGAGACATGCCTAAGCCTTCACTTGAAATCCATCGGCCTTATCAGGATTATAATTCAGATCTCCTGCAAACACACTGTTGTCAACCTTTATCTTTGAGAGGAGGAAGGGTTAACTATAAATTTGAAAAATAATACCATTATTATTATAATCACATACCTTCTGCTTTAAATTGTTAACAATTAAAAACAGATAACAAGACTTCCATTGCCACTCACAATGGAGTAATAGGGATCAGTCTTACTCTCCTGCCTGAAACAACCAACAAAATGGACAAGATACAGGAAACGATGGTTTGCAAGACATGGTGCATCAGGCAGCAAAGGACAATAATCCCTGCAAAAGAGGAAATTAATGAGGTGAGCCACAGAAGAGTGTTGCAACATACCACCTTGAGAGTGTCTAACCCACAACACAGGGAGAGGGAACCCAGAGAGAGCATGGCTGACTCTCAAGGTTGAACGGATAGAGCAAAGCGTCTAGGGAGACAAAGGTAGCTCAAGTTTGCAGTACAGGGTGCAGGAGAACACAGCTGCACAGAGAAAGACCTGGAGATCTCTAAAGCAACTTCCTCCAGTATTTACCTGAGTACTGACTGGCATATGCATATGAGGAAACTAACTGGAGGCCTGGAAACAACCACTTGAAATTATTAGAGGAAACATGAAAAGGCACTTACACAAGACTGGGAATTGTGCCTGCCCCAGAAGCCATACTGAAAAATTTCAAGATTTGCGAGTACTAGGTAGATTAGAGCACGGAGAAAGGTTTTACTTGAGTACTGGGAAAATGATTAGCTCTAAATTGAGCACAGCTTCAGTTCCACCTAAGAAATCTTAAAAGCAGACTTAAAAGAACCAAACAATTTCTAAGTAACTTAACATCATCCCAGAACAAAGCTCAAGAATAGATATAGGAATACAAAAATATCCAGTATCCAACAGGATTAACTTGATGAATTTTTTTGGTACATGGTAATATTGCCATTTTATATATGAGCATATTGAGACTATTTCAAATTCATACACCTGGTATATGGTAGCTGACAGTTAAAACTCAATCTGATTGACTTCAAATCCATTAGATAAATAAGAAGAAGGTCAGGAATAAAGTCACATGTAAATCAGATGGAAGGGTTTTATTCAAAGCTTTTTAATTTAATTTTGATGTACATTATTATTTGATTTTGGCATAGTGACGTTGGAAGTAGCAGAAGTTGAGGGGGAAAATAAGAGATGTTGGGAGAGAGGGAGGGTGATGTGGCTCATTAGTGAACATGGCCATACAATAAAATGCATTAGTAGAGCTTAGAGTTTTATAATTTTTCTTGGCACTTTCTTATATAAACTGGGAAATATAAGATTTAATTAAAATACACCAATAGACTTCTCACTTAGTCTTTAAGCAATTATGACACATGCACACAATTAATGTGGTCACCCAACTGAGTAATTCATATACACACTATACACACAGGCAGAACATATATTTTCCTAAAATAATTAGAACTTGAGATATCTTTGGCTCTGTCCATCAACTTAGTTTCTTCTAAACAACCATCTTTAAATGAAGCATGCATGCCATATTTATTTACATTTGAATGAAGCCTGTACTGACAATCATCCCCAAACAACCCGTAATAATAGGCGATCCAATTTCAGAATTAAAGGATATTCAAATGCTTTTAAAAACCATGTGTCAGCTGCTAAACTTCTACTCTTTGATCCATTTAATCAAGCTACTGTAACCCATCATGTTTCTAGAATAGTATACGTCTATGCCTTTACTAGTCTGTTTTCTTATGTTATGGTGAGCTGACCAAAGAAATCTGAACATAATTTTAAAAGATGATGAAATTTCTTTTTGCAAGGACTTTGATAAAATTATTAATCATTCATTAAATATTGACCAGTGTTCCCTGTTAGAAGGGCCTAATGCCAGGTGATGGAGTGTGGGGAGAGGGGAAGGGGACAGGAAAAATGCAATACAGAAATGGATAAGACATGATCTTAGAACTTAATGAGCTATGGAGTCATTTTGTTCATATTAATTTGTAAAACATCTAAGTGAAATGAAATGTGCTGACCTGCAACTTTACATTTTAGGAATATGTATACATAAAAATAACATAGATACACGTGAATCTCCAATTCAACACATTTGAAAATATACGTGGTGCCTTCTTCCCCAATGCCCATCATCCCTTGTTGGACCAATATTCTGTTTGTTAACTTGTAACTCAGCACACTGTCACTTTGATCCTTCTATTTACCAAATCCAGAAATAGAACATTCTGTGTAGAGTTTGAAGTGAACAGTATGTGATTCTGTTGGAGCAGTTTTTGCATTAATTTACATAAAACAACTGGTGATCACAGGACCCCCTAAAGAGTAAAAGCTAGTCACAATTGCTGCTGCACTTTAAATAGTATACCAGGGAAGATGATTTTAATGATGTAGGCACTTAAATTCATTAATCTGTTGTCCTTTATCAGGGGAGAAAATCAGTCCTTCTATATTCCCAGCGTAATGAAGGGGGCAGGGCAGGGAATGAAAATTGGAGAAGCCCTAGTCTTCTGAGACAGTGTAGAAGTCAGGGAGGGGCTTGGAACCTGAATGTCCACATTAGCGGCTCACTGAGGTGCAGACCACAACAAAACACCCAGTCAAATCCGTTCCTTTCCTGGTTGGAAAAATACCGGGGGTGTAAAAAAAAAAAAAAGTATACAAGTGGACACTTTGGTCAGCGTTGCTCAAGCAGTAGTTTGCCGTAAACAGAAGTGTCTGGAAACTGATGGTAACCACTTTAAGCACCTCTTGTAATTGCAGAAGTCAAACGTGACCTGTATGCATCTTTTGTTATCATTATATATACTGAGTATTACAATTTTAATAGTTTTCCTTTCTTAAAATATGAATACTTTTTTTGTCACCCTCTGTATGTGATTTTTTGTTTTATTTACCTAAATTAGTTCCTCAGATATTTACAGAGTGCTTACTATGAACAAGGTACAAATTTGTATTTCTAATAATTTCAAAATAATCATTTCTTAAGTGTTTGGGTGGAGCTTTTCAAAATATATGCATTTTTAATACTTCATTGTGAAATAAAAGAAATCATTTAGTGAAGGTGGCAGCAACATCTTAATGACTGTTCTTAGTCACAGTCCCTTTTCTCTTTGCCCTTCTGCTCTTTAATCATTGCAGAGGACATTATATGTAGATCAGCACAAATTCAGTTAACTCTGTTTTATTTATTGTGATAGCAACTCTAATTGGCACAAGTCTCTTTTAAAGTGGCCAATTATTACTGATTCATATAGTGTTCACTGCAATAATATTTCTGGGATAACCTGCAATACGTTTATTTTCTCTTAATATGTATATAAGTGTAGTTGCGTAAAATCAGGGCAATTCTACTATATACATAAAATGATAATTTATGCATAGGTTTGTCATCATAATGTTTACATTACTAAGGTTTGTGTTTCTGTTGATAGGCTATTATTTAGCTGTGGCCATATTAAAGTGATGGGATAAAATATCCTCAAATCTATAGTTTGATTCATAAAAATCAATAGGTTAGAGGGTTAAGCTGTATATATTTAATGAAAATTCAGAGTCTTTCTAAGAACTATTGCTTTACTAGGCTGTGTTTCTGCTCACGCAGATTTTTTTATAAATCATTAATTTCTTTTTCTTTTTTCTTTTTTTTTTTACCACGAAAACAATCCTATTTTCTTGAGATATGGAATTGTATCCACAGAATGTTCTTCGGAGAAAGAAAAGTTACAAATCCAAAAAGGCATATTCTATTTTTATCATTTTTAGATATGTAAAATGTAACACAATAGGGAAGCAATCCATAATTTAATGATTTGTTTTCTTTTGTAATTTTGTACTTGGGTTGTAAACTGAAAACCAACTATTTCTAAGGAAAAATTCTACCCCTCAGCCTAAGAAATTTTGAACACTTTTGGTCAATTTCAATATCAAGACCCACCAGAAAGAAACAGTCTATGTTCAAGATTCTTTGTGGACTTAATTTTCTCTAGCTCGGGTGGAATAAAAATCTAGATGCAACCAGCATTTAAGTTAGAAACTAAAGTTTCTTTTGTTTCACTACCACCCAAGTATTATACAAGTCAAGGAATAATTGCAAATTCTTAAAAATATGAGCATGAAAACTTGAATATTTTAGGAAAAATACAATAAATGTGGGTTTCTAAATGCAATCTAAACATAGCAGGTTAAATTTCTTTAGTTAGAATACTGTTGAGTTTTTTGGTTATAGCTGTTGAATTGGGGTGGGGCGAGAGAGGCGGAGCATGGTTATAATCAACAATGCTGGGCCCCAAGACTTTTGTAAAATCTGTCACAGGAAATTCCAGGCCATCTGCTGGGAGATGTAACTTTTAAAACATTTTCCCTGCAGGGACACTCTGAGTATACAAATTACATTTCTGAAGAGAAAGGGCATATTCTTCTGCTCTGCCTGAGTTTTGCATCCTAACAAGCAGTCACTTCTTGATTCACAGGGTCACATTCATCCACAACTCACAATTAAGTGGGGAAAATTACATTAAAGGGGATAATCAAGTTATCTTGTAATTATGCTTTTGAGTAAATTGGTGTGACAATTCTTTTTGCTCTAATTATGTGATTCAGGGATAATAGATGATGTATTAGACATTATCCCTACATGTAAAACAATTTCTTAAAAAACCTCATGTGGTGTATCATACATGTAGTTTTTCCATCTTTTAAAATCACATGCAAGTTTAGACTGACTACAATTAATCATATTTAGAGAAAAATGTATAATTTTGTATTGATATTTTGATATTATTTAAAATATTTTTTGTGCTGTGAAAACTGTTTACATGAGACAGTTGTATGGGAAGCCTCTTGACTAAATGGCCAAATATTCTGAGCAGTGACATCGTTTCTTATAAAAGTAGTAAATATATTTTGAACTATTTTTAGCAGTTATATGCTCAGAACAAACATGGGAAGTATGCAAGGTGTATTAAGTTTTAAAATATTTTAAGATTAGTATAAAATAAATTTAATTGTGTCACAGTATTGTTGTAACTATATCATCTTAAATACCCCTTATGTTCTAACCTGCAGTGACTTACTGATATTTCTTATTAGGGTATTTACTGATTACCTTATGTACCAAGAATTGTACCACGAGCTAAGGGGTAAAAGAAGTTAAGGTATTACATTACTAAGCCAAAATAATCTATTTTATTTCAAACAGCAGGGGCATTTTTTAAAAATATAAATATATATTTTTGAAGCCATGGATAATGCTATGGGGTTATTCTACAATGGCTTCAACAATTCCTCATTTAATCAATAAGAACAATCTAATAGTGATCTGTTAGATGTAAGATATTTCAACTGCTTAATCTAATATTTTCTTAAATATCATTCTCTCAGAGTCCCTCCCTGACTATTCTGTTATAAATCCCAACTGTCACCTCATTACTCTTTTTACCCTAATTTTTTCAGGTAATATAACATTTATTATTTTTTAGCCTATTCATTTGTTTATTTGTTTACTGTCTCTGGTTCTTACCAGAATACAAGGTTGATAAGGACAGGGCTTGGCATTGTTCATTGCTGGACCCTCAATATTTAGAGCAGTGTCTAAGACTAAGATATAGTAGGTGCTCAGTAAAGAGTTGCTAAATTGAAAGTCCATATGAATTATTCATACATGCCAAAAAAGTTTTAAATCATTCAGAGGATGTATATATAGAAAAACAAATGATTAGTTTTATAGTAAAAGAGAAAGTATCAAGAAATATGACATAATCACATTGCTTCTAATTTTCATGGAACCATCAAGAAAACTACAAATGCTTGAATTCATCTTTATCCAACTGTAGAAATTATTGAATATTAAACTTTGGGGCACAGTGATCTGATCTTAAATGTACTATTCTTTGTCATTTAAAATGTTAAATTTCTAAGAACAAGACAAAGTAGAAATAAAGGGAGAAGGCTCTTATCATTCATTACATTTAAAAATAATTTCTTAATTTTTATTTTCTGTTTATACTAATTTTTTTATTTCTTTTACTTTTCTTTAACTTTTCTATCAGAAATTATTTTCTTTGCAAAGTGTTAGCGTAAGGCTATTTCGTGCAAGATTTCATTTAAGGATATCATATACTATCAGATTAGTTTAAAAGATATAATATTGATTTCGGGATACATAGGAGCATCAAAATAATTCAAATATTATGTAAAATAAAACTGGCACATTACATGTCAGTTAATCTTCTATTCTGTTGTTTCCAATTTCCTCAAGTAGACAGACAATGCTTTGTTTTTTTTTACCACATATCTAAAAAGTTTTGACTTATGCACTGTCTAGGTTCAGCAGTGAATAAGAAGTGACATAAAATATCAATATTATTGGCCTAGTTAAGGGTAGTTGACATCAAGTTGGACTGACTGCTGAAGAAGTAAACAAAATTGAAATTTGTTTGGTGAGTAAGTTACTGCCTGGCATCGTTTGCCCTTCAGAGGATCAATGGCTGCATGACCTAAATGTTGTTTGTATTGTTTGATATAAATGGCCAAAGATTGATACTAAGTATATCTGTTTGAGTTTGGATAATAAACAAAATACAGAAAATGAGAAATTGAGCTTCCTTTGATAAAATGGAGTGAAGATAACTTTTCTAGGTAGGCAAATGCAGGTACATGTTTATCCATCATATAAAGATAATGCGAATTAATGCATTTATGTCCACATATTAGCAACTTAGAAAAAACAATTAACCTATCTCACATAAAATTTTTAAAAAAATTTAAATAATTAACTGCCTAATTATTAAACGGTACGTTCTGATGTAAAAAGACAAAATACTCCTACTGAGGCTTATGCGCATTTTCAGTAAGATTTAGCTCAAGTTTAATACAATTACATAACTTTTTATTCAAAATAGTTTTAGAATTACATTTTCTTATCTTTGTTAAACTGCAAAACATGTGCTGCAGCTTTATATTCCTAACATTGATATTACATTAAATGAAATAAAATTATGGGATATAAGATATTAATCTTATATATTTGAGTGTGTATGAGTATGTATGTGTTCTTTCATTTACCTCTACTTATTTGAACATAAATGGTTAAAAAAAAAGTTAGCTCCACTAATAATAATAATAATAATAATAATGATAATAATAATAATAATGGTATTATCCAATGCTCACTGTTCTTTGTATCATTCATTTTTACAGAAGAACTGAATGATTTGTTCAATATTATATTCGAGTTGTGTGAATGGCAAAGCCTGGATCGAGGTACTAGGAGGAGATAAGTAACTGAAATTGGGTAGTTTTCCAGTATTCCAAAATCATGGGTCACAATGATGCTGTCCAAGCTTTCTAAGTAGCAAGTACTCTATCCTGAGAATTAAATGATTTCAGCTTTCAGTTCAATATCCACACAATTTGGAAGGCCAATAAAGGTGAAATAGGATACAATGATACAATGCTGTAATGAAATCCTTGTGCTTTCATTTGCTCAGTATTCATTCTCACATTTTTGAATATTAAATATGTAAATCAAACTATACTAGATACTGTGGATATTGAATCAAGATTTAAAACATCATTTTTGTCATTCCTTTTCATTGCATTCCAATGTAAAAAGATTTTTTTTAAAAAATGAACAGATAAAAAGCCCCAAAGCACTTGTGAACTATGACTGATCCTCCTGCTTCTGCAAGGCAATAAATAAGGTGACATTGACTAAGGTGATAAGATGGAGCGAAGAACCAGTTAAGATGACGGAAAAGCAAGAGTTTCATTTTAGCATATTAAAATTAGTTATCATAGATAGTTAGGCTGAGATACAAAGTAACTAATGATGAATCTGTAGGTCACAGTGGGATTTAGTTTGAAATTATCAATGTAGATGGAATTAAAAATCACAGGAGTGAATTAGATGACGTAAGCAGAGAATCTGCTAGAGAACAGGATTTAAGATTGAGTCTTGATACAATTTAATATTTATCAGTCAAGTAGTAAAGGCGGATCCAGCACAGTAGTTTGAGAAGCAGTGACCATGGAGATTTTCCTTCTTAGGATTCAAGAAGAGGGTTTAATTGATTATGAAAGTAAAGCCTGATAAGAATGGAGAGATGGTCATTGAATGTAAACATAGGAGAATCCAGGGCAATTTCAGTGGAGCTGTTGACTTGGAGTTCACATCTGAATGGTTGAGAAGAAAATGATATTGGGCACTTCTAGGAGGAATAAGATAATGTAGAAATAACATAGCCACTCAAAATTCAAAGAGATTATGGATTAAAATTTTTTTAAAATATCTATCTGAATTCAAACAAAACATAGTAAAACACACACAGGCAAATTTGAAAAGAATCAAATAGAGATTCTATAAATGTAGTAATCGAAATATAAAAACTCAATAGGAAGATTAAGTAGTAAACTGAATTCAGCCAAATAAAATTTAGTAAATTTAAGACAAATCTGAAGAAGTCCACCAAAATGCAAAGTAAAGCTCTTCCCGAAAGCGGCCTGAGGTGACCTCTGAAAATGGTTCGCTATTCGCTTGACCCAGAGAACCCCACAAAATCATGTAAATCGAGAGGTTCAAATCTACGGGTTCATTTTAAGAACACTCGTGAAACTGCCCAGGCCATCAAAGGTATGCATATCCGAAAAGCCACCAAGTATTTAAAGAATGTGACGTTACAAAAGCAATGTGTGCCATTCCGTCCTTACAATGGTGGAGTTGGGAGATGTGCCCAGGCCAAACAGTGGGGTTGGACGCAGGGTCGTTGGCCCAAAAAGAGTGCAGAATTTTTACTGCACATGCTTAAAAATGCAGAGAGTAATGCTGAACTTAAGGGCTTAGATGTAGACTCTCTGGTCATTGAGCACATCCAGGTGAACAAAGCTCGCAAGATGCGGCGCAGAACTTACAGAGCTCACGGGTGGATTAATCCATACATGAGCTCTCCCTGCCACATTGAGATGATCCTCACTGAAAAAGAACAAATTGTTCCGAAACCAGAAGAGGAGGTTGCTCAGAAGAAGAAGATCTCCCAGAAGAAACTGAAGAAACAAAAACTTATGGCCCGGGAGTAAATTCAACATCAAATAAATGCTAACAAAAGGAAAAAAAAAAAAAGTAAACAACTAAAGCATAGGACATTAAGAAAAAATAAGAAAGTTGGAGAACTGAACAAAAATGTTTAACATGAGTATAAAAGGAGAGTCTAAAGGAAAGACTTGAGACGAGTGACAAGAAATGATATTTAAAGAAATAATGGCTGCAGATCTTCCAGAATTGCAGAAAGACAAGGTTGCTCATCTTGAGGAAGTGCATCGAGTTTTGAGAAAGACAAATATGAGACAAATCCATATATAGACACATCATAGAAATATTGAAAATAAAATATCAACTATATTAAAATGCACCAGAGAGAATATCAGACAGATTACTTACACAGGATCAACTACTAGACTGAAAGTAGGCTTTCATTGGTAAAACAGTTCCAGAAGAAAATGAAATATAAGAATGAAAATAAAATACACAAAGACCAAGAATATTTGTTACCTATTCACTCTCCCTGAAAGAATGAAAAGAGTAAAGAAGAAAATGAAACCCTGAAAGAAGGAGGGAAAATAAATAAGTGAATCATAGACAAAGGGGTAATAAGACATATTGGTAGCTGTAATAAATATCAACTGTTTACATAACCAATTTCAACATGGGACCAAAACACAAAATAAAAATATCATGTGATATGGAAAAGTAAAGACTAGAAAAAAGCTTGAATGTTTTAAGCTCTTTCTGCTGTTCGAGGGGGAATAACAGTATTGTTTAGGGAAATAAAATGTATGTGTGTTAAAAACAGAGGGGTAACTACATAGGCATAGACAAGAAGGAAAAGAACAAGAAAATCCGATTATCAATAGAATACAAAATAAGTTGGTAAAGGTGAGTCCAACTACATTAACAATCATAATAAATGTGACTGAGTTAAAGCCAGCTGGTAAAGGACTCAGATTTTATTAAAAGCACAAAGTAAAACAGTACATACTGTTTATAATAAAAATAACTCAAATGAAACCATAAAAAATAAAGGAAATTAAGGGACGATAAAAGATGTATCATATAAATACAATCAAAATAAATAATTTAACGCAAAATGTTTTAATTGTGTGAAGAGGGCAATTACATAAATCTATAAGGGAGCGTTCACAGAGAAGATAGGAGTCAAACTTACATGCATCTAACATTTAGACTCAACATATAAAATGGCAAAGAGTGAGTGAAAATGGAAACATGAAGAAAATGAAAGAATTGGATTTACAGTACGACCTGAAATAGCAGAATGCCTTAGTAGCCGATATAGTCCTTCTATGATGACTAGAGGTGAGATACAGAAGATGCTTGGAGATGCCTGTGCATTTAGACATGTAGTAGGAGGAAGATAAGAGATTTCTTCTCTAATGGCTTCTATTTTCTCATGAAGAGAGTTTGTGGATGAAAGGGAAGTTAGAGAGGTAGGATATTTAAGGAGAAGCTATAAAAGCAATTTAAGTGAATGGAAAAGTAAACACACTAGAGAAATATACTTTAAATGCTGAGCAATAGTGAGTGGTAATTTGTACTTCAGAGTCATAAATTTAATTAAATTTTAAAACTTTGTATCTTTCCTCTAGCATTTAAAAATCTGTTCTGGTACAGGCCAAATAATATAGATTTGCCACGTAAGCACTGCAGAGGAAATGAGGTCAAATTGAACTAAAGTCCTTTGCAATAGAATTGCTGGAATGACAACTGAGGAACCTAAGCCGGTGTAAAATGATCAGTGAAGGCAGAGAGGGTAATAATGTAGTAAGAGTTTGGTTGGTTAGAGCTTTTAATGACGTAAATTATTGTAGTGGGATTACTTGAGACCTGGAAAGACAGACAGGTATGTTCAAAAAAGCAGTGCTTGGAATTGAGATTTTGGGGGTGATACAATTACAGTTAATGACAAAGTGTTTAGAGTGTGACTGTAGGAGTATGCGGCTGAGGACAAAAAAAGTTGTTAGAGGAAAAGTAGTCAAGGAAATAAGTGGTTAGAGTGCTGCACGGGGCCGTGGAGGTACAGAAAGACAGTGATTCAAAAACTCTAGTCTTCAAAAACTGAGGGAGAGTGACTGGGAGGCTCTCAGTAGTGACTCTGCCTTAGGATTTTAGGGGGATTCTGGTGTATTTTGAGTTTAACATATCTCATGTGATCCTTGATCCATTCTCAGTGATCTTTGAACTGAAGCTGACTTAGACCACACTTCCTGGGGTAACTCCTTATCAAACTGTGATACCTGTAGGTGGAACATGCAGGGTAAGGTCCTAGTGATAGGACACACAGAGTCAACTTAATCTCTTTTCCTGTATCATCACGTTTTAAGTGTACTTGATTTTTTGATGTTTTTATTTTGATTCTATGACCATTTTGCCATATAGAATATAAATGATTATATTTATTTCTGTTATGGATAGATGTCAAAGCCAGTATATGTTCCCTTATTATTTAGACTCTCATCTCCAAAGAACTGCTTGCCCCTTAATCTGATGCCATTATCCCTTGCATCTCTTATGTACTCTTCTACTCCATCCTCTAGTGTTCCATACACATCATCAACCAATTCCCATTTAATGCTACTCTCTCCTCTAAGCACTTCTTTTACCTTGTTGGCTTGAATTGTGACCCGAATATCACCTATAATTACCATGTTTCTTCTAATTCTCTAAAACAGGAAATTAGTTCTCTTAGTCTCCACATGACTCAAGGCCAACAGTTGGGGAAGGTGTCTTCCTTGCTGCAAATTCCTGTTATACCCCTTTCCCTCTTATCTAGTTAAAACTCCCAAGTGCTATAAACATTAAACTGACAGGCTTCATTTTCCTTCACCCCTAGTCACGGCAGCTATAACTTCCATGGAATTATATAAAATTGGTATAAATTATATAAATTCTAACTTGTTTAAGTTAGAATTTGACTTGTCTTCTATTAAAGGCTATATACCGAGGGTGCCAAAAAAAAAAAGTATACATATGACTTATATTCATCTTTTCTTATCGGTATATATTGAGTATTACAATTTTAATACAGTTTTTTCCTTTCTTAAAATGTTCATACATTTTTTTGGCACCCTCTGTACTATGTCATCCATTTTGACCTCAGAATATCCATATTTTGTATAATTAGTTGCAACAAAGGCACACACCTCTACAGTTAAAAAATCAATGTAATAATATTTGAGTTAATCCAACAAGCCAATTAGAAGAAGTGAGAATAGCATTTGAGGTAGGTGGGAACCTCCTCTTTCACGAGCTGGTGAAAACCATAGAGTTACCTTCAATCTTACACAATCTTTCAATTTTGTTCAACAATCGAGTTGAGACTGAATTCCTAGCTTAAATGTGTGAGATGGCCGTAAGTACTCCCAAGGAAAGATGCAATGGCATTCTAACAGAGTTGATTTATAGTGTGCACCTCACTTCACCAAGCAGACACAGCAACTTCCTGGAAAACTGAAGGCACGGAAGACTCTATTATAGGTATACCTGCTCATTTTCTTGCCATGTGTTTTTACATAATTTTTGTTTTGTTTTCTTTTTACTTAACATTGAATTGTCTGTATCTATTAATATTTTTCCAGCAGTTACTGTCCACTTCCTTTTTTAGTTTTGGTTTTACTTTACAAAAGGGACTTAGTAAAAAGCTTCCATAGTTCCTTAAAATATTTCACTAATGGATTACTTTAAAAAGAGGTTTTAAATAAATATCTACTGCTATTAGAAAATTCAGTAAGAAATAATGGCGTCAGAGCCCTAATACTATATAACGTAGAAATAAAGTTATATTAACATAGCTTTTTAGAACCATACATAAACATAATATGTTGTTTATTTGTTTCTGTGATTCTTGGTTGATGGGTAGATAACACTGAATTTTGCATTTGTGATTTGTGTTTACAAACATAAAATTGTAGAATTCTCCTAAAATTATGTTTACATAAATAGCTAAATGTATATTTAACTAGTAATCTAAGCTGAATGCATATGCCTAAAGGCATCAAACAATTAGCAAGTCTAATAAAAAGTAATTCAAATATTTGCCTGCCACATATGCACCTTATAATGCATTTATTATCACAACTTTTTCTGATAGTTTGTTAAATATGAATTGTGTCACAATGTCACGTCCTTGAGAGATCCCTAAAAGTCTTTGGGCTCTTTCAGTCATTGGTGACTCCCAATCTCTTGACATTCCTTAGCAGGTATGTATAATGAAACAATTTTCAAAACAATTGACATATGTGATTGAAAATTTCACTTAAAGATGTCAGTTATCTTAACAAAATATCATTTCTTTAATAGTTATGAAATATTTATAGCAAGAGATAAATTAATGGAAAAATTCAATGAGACCCTGGGATGTTGATTTGGAACTGTGTTGTAATAGTCATTTTGATATAAACAAAGTTTGTAAACAAAACCAGGGTAACCACTTTGTATTTGAACACCTGGACTTCACATGTATCATTTTGTCTTCGAAACAGGCGTAATTAATGTATGTTTCCCTTGATTGCTGATTCAATAAATCTAATTTGGCTATTTCAATGTTTATTAATTTTACTATTTGGGATGTTAAACGGTGTGTCTTCTTCAGCTATAATATTGCTTACCAAAATAAAATGCCTAACTTACAAAATATTAGTTTACTTCATTTTAGCTTCCATTTAATTTTCCTAGGATATGTAAAGCTGTAAGCCACTTAATAGATTTTTGGCATAAATATCCTATATTATGTGGGTCTGTAGTGCTTAAATGACTTATAATCTGCTGGAAATAAAATTTTGTTTGGTATCTAGAACTAATCCATAATATATTGGCTCAAGAGAGTCAATCAAATGGAAATTCCTTACTAAGATGATTTTGTTAGAATATAATTATAGTAGAGCCCGATATTAACATTCCAGGGCTGACAATGACACTGGGACAATTTCAGTTGGAGCAAGCAACTGAAATTCCTTTAGTAGAAATAATTTTTAGTGAGCATTTTTCCTCTTTTTAAAAGAATAACAACAGCATGATAGTAACAGAATTTTAACTATGCTGTCATTTGGAAATTAGATGTAGGGAATCTATCAGATTTCTTTTTTAGCTAATTGGAAAAGAAGAGGGGTTTGGAATTAATATTCACACTCCACTGGGAACTTAGAGACAAATTAAAATGTTAGATATAATTAAATTATAAAGTTTGAAAGGACTTGGGAGGTCATCTATCTTGTCAAATCGCTTTCCTTTGAGAAGGACCAAACTTATATCATCCTTCCATGATTACTATCTGAACACTTTTAAAGATAACCCCAGTTAGATTAGCAACTCAAAACAATATTTAACAATTTTCATCTTTGGAAAAATTATCCTGATCTCTGAGTACTTCAAGCTGCAGATAAACACTTTTGGTATTTCATCCGTTTGTCATGTGAATAAAGACATATTTAAAATCTTTCCACGAGGAATTAAAAAGCTGTCAATTCAATGTTGCTCTGTTCTAATCAGAAGGAATTCCCTTTTTCCTTTAATAGTTTTTATTCTCAGGTTTCCTTTCAAGCATTTTCAGTATTTTTATGATTCTGCATTAATATTTACAAGTCTATGTCCTACTTACTTTCTTGAAGCCCAAATTAGACAAGACGATTTCAAAAATCTGCTTATGTGTAGCAAGTACAGTAGAAGAATTCCTAATTATTCCTATCACTGTATATTGTTTGTGTTTTAAACTTGTGCAGCCCTATACTATCTATACGCTTTTTGTGTTGTCATAATTCTCGACTTTGTTCTCCACTCACCCTGTTCACTTACATTTTTCCCTGGGACTTTGTTTCATTAAAATGAATTGTATATATGAAGAGTTAAAAAATATATACATATATGTGTATATATGGAGAATATATATATATATATATATATATATATATATATATATATATATATATATATATATGGAGAATTGAACTTACCCTAGGAGCGAAGGTGGCATCATTGATAGAATGCATGTGACCATAAAGTGTCTGCTCACATTTACCCTAGGAAGACAAAGCAGAAATAAAATAAAATAAATCCCATTCAATGTATATAAAGAAATGAAAGGATAATTAATTTTTTTTAAGTAATGTTTTAGTCAAATAATAAAATTAACACATTCTCACGATTGAAAATATAGCTTTTCTTTCAGCTCCCAGTTGCAATCAGACAGGGCTATGCTGATGAGTCTGCCACTAGGGCTGGTAACTACGCTGAAATTCTTGCATCCTTGCTTTTATACCATTGAACTGGTGTCGACTTCTCACCAAATGACTCCATTTTGCAATTAGCATAGTTTTCAAATAATAGCACCAAGTAGTGAAGCTCTTACAGAAGGCTCTTGCTTTCAGTACATGATTTCTACCACTGCTAGGGGTGTGGGTTCTTTTTTCTCTTCTCTTTGT